>NC_029777.3:79933780-79950534 GCF_000817695.3 Arachis duranensis
AAGAGGACTGCTGATGCTGTTGGATCCTAACCTCCCTGCACTCGGAATGGATTTTTTGGAGCTACAGAAGCCCAATTGGCGCACTCTCAATGGCGTTGGAAAGTAGACATCCTGGGCTTTCCAGAAATGTATAATAGTCCATACTTTACCCAAGATTTGATGCCCAAACCGGCGTTGCAAATCAGCTTCAGAATTCCCGGCGTTTAACGCCGGAACTGGCATAAGAATTGGAGTTAAACGCCCAAACTGGCATAAAAGCTGGCGTTTAACTCCAGAAAAAGTCTCTACACATAAAAGCTTTAATGCTCAGCCCAAGCACACACCAAGTGGACCCCGGAAGTGGATTTTTACGTCATTTACTCATTTCTGTATACCCGAGGTTGCTAGTTCACTATTAATAGGATCTTTTGATATTGTATCTGTACCTCATGACACTTTACACGTTTCTTTGTGTACTTCCCACGGTATGAGTCTCTAAACCCCATGGTTGGGGGTGAGGAGCTCTGCTGTGTCTTGATGGATTAATGCAATTACTACTGTTTTTCATTCAATCACGCTTGCTTCTATTCTAAGATATCACTTGTTCCTCAACTTGATAAATGTGATGATCCGTAACACTCATCATCATTCTCACTTATGAACGTGTGCCTGACAACCACCTCCGTTCTACTTTAGATTGAGTGAATATCTCTTGGACTCTTTGATCATAATCTTCGTGGTATAAGCTAGAATTGATGGCGGCATTCAAGAGAATCCGGAAGGTCTAAACCTTGTCTGTGGTATTCTGAGTAGGATTCAAGGATTGAATGACTGTGACGAGCTTCAAACTCCTGAGGGCTGGGCGTTAGTGACAGACGCAAAAGAATCATTGGATTCTATTCCAACCCGATTGAGAACCGATAGATGATTAGCCGTGCTGTGACAGAGCGCGTTGAACATTTTCACTGAGAGAATGGGAGGTAGCCATTAACAACGATGAAACCCTACATACAGCTTGCCATGGAAGGAGCCTTGCGTGCTTGAAGAAGAAGACAGTAGGAAAGCAGAGATTCAGAAGATAGAGCATCTCCAAAACCTCAACCTGTTCTCCATTACTGCAAAACAAGTACTTAGTTCATGTTCTTATACTTTTTACAATCAACCCTGATAATTATTGATATCCTGACTAAGAGTTACAAGATAACCATAGCTTGCTTCAAGCCAACAATCTCCGTGGGATCGACCCTTACTCACGTAAGGTATTACTTGGACGACCCAGTGCACTTGCTGGTTAGTTGTGCGGGATTGCAAAAGTGTGATTGCAATTTCGTGCACCAGGCACCCACAGTTGAGGTAGTGAACACCCGACTAGGCTGCTATGCTCTCCCAGTACCTTGCCTCTGCTTCTCCAGAAAGTTTGAGGCTTTATGCTCCAACTTGCCGCAAGAATAGCACAAGCCCCATCCAGCCTTACACGGGACACCCATATGGTAACTCCTGCACCTAGCACAAGCTTACTCATTTTTAGGCTGCTTCCCAAATCTTCTCCCCTAGAAGTTGTTGTTGTTGAGCCTTCTGGAATTATTCTGACCCTGATTCTGGTTTGGTACAAAAACTCCTCGCTTGAAAGGTGGACCTCTAGGAGCAAAGCTCTTCCATCGATTATGTGGGAATGGTCCCCTAAGGCTTCTTTTCTCTGCAGCTGCCTTTTTAACATACTCTTCAGCAACTCTGCTCTTATTCACCAACTCCAAGAAAATTTTGATTTCCATTGGTCCCACTGAACTTAAGATATCGCTCTGGAGCCCTCTTTCATACTTGATGCACTTCCATTCCTCGAAGTCTCCCGGAGCTCCTTGACACATGCAAAAAAACCTGAATAGCTCCTCAAATTTGTCTGTATAATCAAATACGAACATACCACCCTACCTCAGCTGCAGTAACTCAAGTTTCTTTGCCGTCCGAGCAGAATTCAGAAAGTACTTCTTATAGAATTCTACCTGGAAGGCATCCCAGGTGATAGGGTCATCATCCTGCTGCAGAAGACATTGGGCTCCCTGCCACCAATGCGATGCTTCCCCAGTGAGTAGATAAGTAGCAAACTCAACACACTGCTCCTCAGGTACCAATTGCGCTTGCAGTGCTCGCTCCATAGCCTGAAACCAGGTATCAGCTTCAGTCGGATTAGTGGTTTCCTTGAACTTTGGTGGATTAACTTTTAAGAAGGTTGCTAGTGTCATCGGACCCTGAGCTCCATTTTTGCCATTACCGTTATTATTTATCTGGTGTCCAAGAGCCTCCGCAATGGCCTACATAGAAGTAGCCATATTTTCCAATGCCGCTATGAAGTTTACCGGGTCATTCGGATTGGTTTCCGGTCTTTGAGTACCAGTATGTCCTCTTCCACAGCCCCGACCGCATCCACGAGGTGCCATCGAGGTGCCATCTGGTTCTTAAACACACTAAATAATCGATATCAAGTTGATCAGTCTCAATATTAAAATTCTAGTGCTTCAAAGTCCCAAATGCATGCTCATAAACGTTTATGCCAATTATATCAGTTAGATATTCTACTAACACTAAACACAAACACAGAGAATGCACAGAAGTATAGTCAGTCTGTCCCTCAAGGTCGACAAGAACGAACTGCTCTGAAACCATAATGTAATACCCTACCACATAGATTCTTATGCTTAAGTCATAAAACAGAGGTGGCGAGGTATTACAACCTCTAAAAATAAAATTTAGTATATATAGTAGTGCGAAAATTTTTATAACTAGGAGCCTTTGAAGAACAAGGGGGGAAATTAAAACCGATAAAGTGAAAAGCGCAACACTCCGATCGATAACGTAAATGAAACAGATAAAGGATAAGTTAACGTGAGAAGATAAACAATAGAGTGCCAAAAATACAGATATCAAGACACAAGACTCGGTTTGCGAAGATAACCGGTCCGAGCATAGAAGTATACATACATATATAAGGTAGGAGAACCCAAAAGAACCCAAAAAGACAATTTACAGAACCTGTTTCTCCAAAATATCCTCTAAGAAGAGTCAATACAGTATATATATAAACAATGGAGAATATAAGTATCTAAGTGAGTACATAAAATTAAAATAAAGTCCCGAGAGCTAAGGATCTTCGCCAAAACAGAAGTCTCCAGCATGCCTCAGCGAGGAGCCTCACGTCCTGCATTTGAAAACCACAAAATCCGCATGGGTGAGAATTAGAGGTTCTCAGAATGGTAAAAGTGCCCAAATATCTAACACGTAATGTTTTGGGAAAGCCGAAGGTAATCCTAGAACTCCCAATTCATAATCAAAGCATATAAATATACTAAACCATGAGAAATGAAAATAAGTGACTAAGGATCTTCAGTCTAACTAAATATCCTCTTTTCAAATCCTTCGGACCTCCCAACTGCCACCAGTAATTTGATATGCAAACACAATTATATCAAACAAAGAGATGCACAGGTAGGAAGCAGGTACAGCAGTTAGACAATTAGTAAGTAAATATGCAGACAATTAGGCATTCCAAACAAATCACATATAATGCATATGATGTATGCCTGTCCTGGTGGCTAATGAGTCACATCTATCGGTTATAAAGCCAACCCGACAAGTACTGGTAGCTAACCATTGGATTGTCCCTCTGTCGTGCATCCCCAACTCGAGTTATCCATAACATAATCATAATTCACATCCAACACCCTCACTGGTGTATATTCACGGGGGCGAGCTCATCCGGAATTTTCATAGTGTCCGGCCACACTTATGACATAGGGTCAGTAGAGTATCGAGTCTCCACCTGGAGCACGTGGTGACTAGCCACTGCTTTCACCCAGAGAGAGTCGTATCTCAGATAAGTGGAGTGCAACAATCACAATATCAATAACTCAACATATATACATTTATTCTCAGCCATAAATTAACATTAATCTCAGCCATCCGGCTTAAATTCATAATTCATAGTCAGCCATATGCCGTCATCACGCAGCTATTCGGCTCATATCATACATAGCACTCCACCATCCTCCTCAACAACTCAAAACCTCATCATCAGTTCTAACTCCTTATTATATCCCCTTTCTTCATCCACAAGTTACCCCCTTCCCTAGCTTCTTCTCAATTACCAGGCATTTTATATTGATTTAAAACTTAAAGGATGAAAATAGGGGTTTATAAGCTTGAAACAGCATCTCGGAAGGTTACAAGCTTGTTGGAAATGTGAAAGACTTGAAAACAAGGGTTTATAAGAAAACAGGATCGGGTGCGTACGCACAAGAGTGTGCGTGCGCACGCCCAGAAGAACTTTCAAGATGTGTGCGTACGCACAGGTGTAAAATTTTCTAGTTCTGTTTGCTCGCACAAGGCGTGTGAACGCCCTCAACAGAACATCCTTCCCAACGTGTGCGAACACACAAAGCCGTGCACACGCACAATTTGCAAAAGCCTCATTGATTGTGGGTGCGCACAGGGTGTGCTAACGCTCCCAGTATCCACTTTCCTGTGTGTGCATACACACAAAAGTGTGCGTGCGCACAGGTTCAAAAATCCACAGGGTGTGTGTGCGCACACAAAATAGAAATCACAAATTCTGCAAAATTTACAGAACTCAAATTTCAGAGCCCAACTTCCAATGATCATATCTCCTTCCACAAAATTCAAATTTTCACCAAATTTATACCATTTTAAAGCTTATGAAATTATCTTTCATTTGATATAAAGAGCATCAAATTCCAAAAACAATAGCTTAGGATATGATCCGTTGAAGTTCATCAAATATTCAATTTTACCAAATTTCATAAACTTCCAATTTCCAAAACATACACTTCCAAATTCATTCAAAACCAACCAAAACTCAACCGTTCAACATCAAGCATTTCCAAACTCTCATTCAATCCTCAACCCACCAATTCTTCCATATTTAACCAAATCTCAATTCATTAAATTCAAGTCATAATCAATATTTCATATATCAATTTCCAAACAAATATTCAATTTCACCAACCACTACACATATATATACATGTCCATACCACATGCCAAATCATGCTCACCAACAAGAGCTTCAACTTTACCAACAAGTAAACATATCAAGCCACCTCACTTACAACATTACATGTTTTTACCATCAATTAGTACCACTCACAATCATTCCACCATTATTCATATATTCAACTCAATTCAAATCATCCAACAACTACATCAATATTTCAAAAATCCTATCCTAGGGTCACTAGCCTACATTTTCACAACCACATTACGTTTTAGATACAGGAAACCAAAATCATACCTTGACCGATTCCCGTTCAACCCGGAACACTTTCAAATTCAACCTTCAAGGTCTTAAAACTTCACCAACGGATTTTCAAGCTTATTGCTCCACTCCAAAGCTTTCCAAAACCATCAATCAAGCCCCGATACACATATATACATTACCTAAGCCACAATATCACACCCAAACACAATAACTCAATCACTAAATCACAAAGTTCCAAGTGTTTAGCTTAAGGTTGAGAATTTTACCCTACCCAAGGATCAAGGAGGCAAGACTAAGCCTTCGCTTTAAGTTAATTGGATCCTATAACATCAAAACTCAAAAATCTCAACACCTTTCACCCAAATATTTTGAAATTAAGGGCTGGAAATTCGAAGAAGAAATCATGGCTTACTGGTATGCGAAATTGTGATTCACACTTTTCACAACTCCGCCATAGCTGACCAGCAAGTGCACTGGGTCGTCCAAGTAACACCTTACGTGAGTAAGGATCGATCCCATAGAGATTGATGGCTTGAAGCAAGCTATGGTCATCTTGTAAATCTCAGTCAGGCGAATTCAAATGGTTATGAGGTATTGATAATTAAAAGATAGATAAGACGAAAAATAACATAGAGATACTTATGTAATTCATTGGTGGGAATTTCAGATAAGCATTTGGAGATGCTTTGTTGCTTCTGAACCTCTGCTTCCCTATTGCTTCCATCCAATCATGCGCACTCCCTTCCATGGCAAAATGTAAGTTGGTGGATCACCGTTATCAATGGCTACCATCCGGTTCTCTTAATGAAAATGGTCAGGCTACGGTTCTCACCGCAGGACTAATCATCTGTCGGTTCTCACTTGTGTCAGAATAAGATCCATTGATCTTTTTGCACACTGTCACTGCGCCCAATGATGACAAGTCATCATATGCTAGCTTTGCAAGCATTTTTCACTTGTTTCATTAGGTTTTATGCACTTTCTTGCGTTGTAAGTAAGTAATTTGGAGTGGAATTTCATGGTTTTATTGAATCAATCGACCACCCTTTAATTGACACAAAATCATTAGGTTTAAGCTAAAATTAATTAGTTTTTAAATGAATTTTAAACCTTGTGAATTCGGTGATACTTTGATTGATTGTTTTGATTACTTGTAGGTGAAGAAAAGAAAGAAATAAAGAAAGTGTAGCCTAAGGGAAGAGAAAAGCGTGGCACAATCAAGGACAAGGGCCATAGAACTCTTACCAAGAGCTCAACACTCTCACAAGGAGCGCTACTCAAGGGACCAAGGCCAAGCAAAGGGAAAGCTATGCTCTCCTTGTGAACCGAGCGCTACACAATAACAAGGAAGCAAGGCAAAATTGCTCAAAGCTCGGTTGGTGCCAAGAGCTTTGTCGGGGTCCTTCCAAAAATAAATTCAAGGAAAAATTTTTCTAGTGAAGGCCACAAGGTTCGAACTCATGAGCAAGGGGATTAAGGGAAGCGCTACCCTTGCAAGGAAATAAGCCAAAATTGGCTGAAGTGCATTCCCTGGGATTCGAACCATGCACATCACAGAAGCAAGGAAGGAGGCGTTGCTTTGTTGCACAAAGGAAAAGGGCCAGCAATGCTTCCCCAAGTATTCAAACTTGAGCTCACACTAGAGACAAGGAGGAAGCTGCGCTCATGCCATGAACCGAGTGCTCTCCCTTGTCTTTCCAAGCCTTGTCACGCACCAACATTGACATGGCCAGGGAGCACCAATGCTGCGCTCATGCCATGAACCGAGCCTTGCCCTGGAAGCAACACCCATGGGCTAAAAATTCAATCAAAATTCCAAATTAATTCAAGTCTTCACCAAATAAAAAAGGCCCACTCCAAATTCTGAGATCCAAAGATAGGAAGTGTATAAATAGAAGTTAGTTAGATTTAGAAAGGACCTTTATTTTTTTTTACTTTGGAATTTTTTTCATTGGAGTTCACTTTTATCTTTGAATATTCACTGTTAGTTGGGAGATTGGGGAGGAGAATTGAGCTATCTTCCTCTGGGATTTTCTTTTCTACTTACTTGACACTTGTTTTGAATCTTGGGTGGAGAATTGAAGAAATTCTGTTTCAATCTCACCTTGAAATCTCTTTCTATTTATTTTTTTGCTTAATTCAAAGAATTGTGATTGGGATATAAGTTTCTCTACTGATTTTCATCTTTACTTCTTCTGCAATTGTTCTTGGTTGGATCAAGGAAGGAATTGAGATCTAGACTTGTTTTCTAGTCTCTTGACCCTTGAGATCTTTACTCTCTTAGTGAGAGTTTGCAATTTAAGTTTGGTTCATTTGCTGTTTGCTTCTTCAAGCAATTTTACTCTTCTATTCGAGATCTATTTAAATTCAAGTCATCTTCTATTCTTCTGCTGATTGTTGTTTACTGTCTTTTGTTTAAATTCTGCATTCCCAGCTCCCTGACCCCTTTTATGATTCAAGCAATTTACATTTCTTGCACTCTAAGTTTCAGCTATTTACATTTCTTGCGATCTAAGTCACTGTCATTTACTTTACTTGTTCTTTAAGATTCAGCTCTTTAATTCTTCTGCACTTTAAATTCTTGTCAATTTCCCCTCTCCCTTTATTTTTCATGCAATTTAGCTTCTGTCAGATACAGATCACTCAAATCAATTCTTATTTGCTTGACTAAATCAACCACTAAACTAAAATTGCTCAATCCTTCAATCCTTGTGGGATCGACCTCACTCACGTGAGTTATTATTACTTGATGCGACCCGGTACACTTGCCGGTTATATTTGTGTGTTGGGAATTCGTTTTCCAAAAATACACATCAAGTTTTTGGTGCCGTTGCCAGGGATTGAATTTGATTGACAATAATTAAGTGAGGTGGTGGTCTAGATTACGCACTTTTTCTTTGTTTTTCTTTTATTTTTTTGACTAACAGACTAACTGTTTGAATTTTTGCTTAAACTAACTAAAACCTCACTCTAGCAATAGAGTGAAGTGTTTTTTCTCAGGAGGTTAAGGAGAGCTGAAAGAGGGAAGAATATAGTTGGAGAAGAGGAATCAGACGAAGAATTTCAAGAGATGGAGGAACATTCAACTAATCCACCTGGTGGAGCAGACAACAACAATGACAACCCACCCCAGAGAAGAGTTTTGGCTTCCTACACATTTGCAAATCCTAGACATTGTGGGAGTAGTATCCTCACCTCAAATGTCAATACAAATAACTTTGAATTGAAGCCACAACTCATCACATTGGTCCAAAACAACTGCTCTTTTAGAGGAGGATCACTTGAAGATCCAAACCAACACTTATCCACTTTTCTGAGGATTTGTGATACTGTCAAATCTAATGGTGTGCATCCTGACATCTACAAGCTGTTGCTATTTCCATTCTCCCTTAGAGACAAAGCTACTCAATGGTTGGAGACATTTTCAAGAGAGAGCATCAACACTTGAGAAGATCTAGTGAGCAAGTTCCTTGCCAAATTTTACCCACCTCAGAGGATTATTAGATTGAAGACTGAAGTACAAACATTCACACAATTGGATGTTGAATCTCTATATGAGGCATGAGAGAGATACAAGGCTCTAATTAGGAAATGTCCCCCTGAAATGTTCAATGAATGGGACATATTGCAGAATTTCTATGAAGGTTTGACACTAAAAGCCCAAGAAGCACTAGATCACTCAGCAGGAGGATCCTTACAACTCATGAAGACTGCAGAGGAAGCCCAGAATCTCATTGATATGGTGGCAAACAACCAATATTTCTTTGCTCATCAAAGACAATGCCAACCATCATAGAGGAAAGGAGTGCTAGAGTTGGAAGGAGTAGACATAATCTTGGCTCAACACAAGATAATGCAACAGCAGATTCAGTAACAATTTGAGCAAATAGCCAAGAGAATTGATAGCCTCCAAGTTGCAGCTGTGAATACAAGCCAACCATCAACCACATATGTACAGAATGAAGAAAACCAAGAAGATCAGCAAGAACAAATCCAATATGTGCACAACTAAGGTTCTGGACAGAATGAAGTGTATGGTGACACCTACAATCCATCCTAGAAGAACTACCCAAACCTTAGATGGAGAGATAACCACAATCAAACCCAACAGCCATGGCAAAGAAATTCAAACCAAAACTACCCAAGAAACAACCAGCAAAATAATAACCAAAATTCATACAGAAAACCCCAAAATAACTATCCAACTCCAACTTTCATCCATCCAATAACCAAACCACCAACCAAAACACTTATCATCAACCCTCAACATCTCACAACCAACCATAAATCTCACAAGACTCTCAGAGAATCTCTAATCTGGAGATCTTAATGGAGAAGATGATGAAGAACCAAGAGCTTACAAGCAAAAATCAGGAAGCTTCCATGAAAAATATGGAAAGGTAAATTGGATAGCTTTCTAAGCAAATTGCTATTGAGAGACCATCAAGCTCATTACCAAGCGACACCATTCCTAATCCAAAAGAAGAGTGTAAAGCTATACAGCTAAGGAGTGGAAAGACATTGGTGGACAACAAAGAAGCAACCAAGAAGCCTATTGAAAGCAACAAGAGCCAATAGAGAAAGAGGAAGCTAACAACAAGGATGTGATAGCAAGCAAGCATACTCTAGAGAAGCTCAAAGAGAAGGACAACCAGCCACACAATTCAAGGGGAGAAAAGGAAGAACTAGCCCAATGATAGAAGCAAGTGGGGAAAATTTTCACACCTCCATTGCCATATCCCCAAAGATCAACAAAGAAATAAAGGATCAACACTTTCACAAGTTCCTTGAAGTTTTCAAGAAATTGGAGATAAATATTCCACTGGCTGAAGCATTAGACCTCTATATGCCAAGTTCTTGAAGGAGCTTATCAACAAAAAGAGAAGTTGGCATGAGAAGGAAACTATATTGCTCACTGAAGAATGTAGTGCATTAATCCAGAAATGGCTTCCCCCTAAACTTGAAGACCCTGGAAGTTTTTTTTGCCTTGTACCATTGGCAGTACGATCATCAACAAGGCAATGTGTGATTTAGGGACGAGTATCAATCTAATGCCCTCTTCTTTAGTGAAAAATCTATGCATAGAGGAAGTGAAGGCAATACAAATGTCTCTAGAATTGGTGGACAAGTCAGCGATATGTCCCAGGGGTGTGATTGAAAACCTTCTAGTTAAGGTGGAAAAATTCATATTCCCTGCAGATTTTGTGGTCTTAGACTTAGATGAAGATGGAGGTGATTCCATTATACTGGGAAGACCATTCTTGGCTGCAGCAAGTGCCATTATAGATGTGGAGCAAGAAGAGTTGACCCTCAGAATGCATGATGAAAGCATCACCTTGAATGTCTTTCTAGAAATACAACACATTGATGAAAAGAGAAACTGCATGGAGACTGATGAAGGAGACTTGCAATGGAAGAAAAAAACCAACAAGACAATCATTGATTACCTTCCAAAGCAAGAAACAAACAACACAGTAGGGTAAAAGGAGAATGAAACTGTGCAGAGTGATGAGGGAAAGCAGGAAGAAATTGAAGTGTTAGCTACTGAGAAGGAAAGTCCAAAGATGCAGTCCAGTGTCAAAGGGGAAGAATCTACACACAGAAAGAAGAAAAGCAAGAAAACGGTTAAAAAAGGGTGGAAGAACAAAAAGATCCCAACTGAGGGATTTCAAAAAGGGGATAAAGTGCAGTTAATCTACCAACAATTGAGGACAAGCCAATAAGCTGATGACTACTACACTGTCAGCAAAATACTCTCACTAGAGCATGCTGAAATTGAGCATCAAGGCACTAAAAGGAAGATCACAGTAAGGGGAGACAAGCTGAGATACTACAGTCATCAACCACCCTAATGAGGGGCCAATGTCAAGCTAGTGACAATAAAGAAGCACTTGTTGGAAGGCAACCCAACCTGAGATAATTTTCTTTTCATAGCTAATTCAATAAAAAGTTTGAGTAGTTTTATCTGTATTGCAAGGAGCTAAGTTTGGTGTTGCACACCAAAACAATTTAAGGAGGAATGAAGGATGCTAAGTTTGGTGTTCCACCAAAATCTCACTTAAAAACACATTCTCACCTTCTGCATAAAGGGTTGCTAGCTCCAAGCAATCAGATAAACCATTTAACCATTGTATGTTTTCTAGTTTTTAGTTTTATAACCTTCAGCAAAGACAAAAGGGTTTCACATATGGTTGATTTGATGCATGAGAAACATTGGCAAGGGACTAAGTTTGGTGTTCACACACCAAACTAAGTTCAAAAGCCCACAAACAATTTTTGCATACTAACCAGTTGCCTAAGGGCTTGGGAGACAAGCAACTTCTAAGGATTATGCAGGAAAAGATTCAATCTGTGAAAGGGATCTACATCATCACCCAAAGGAGGAACAACAGAGAGAAATAATGATGATAGAAGGAAAAGCTAAGAGGCATTCCCAATAGGTTGTATCGACCCTTAATCCTTGGTTGCTTTGAAGTGTTTTAACTTAGAGATTCCTATATATGTTGCTGAAGTGTTTAACTAAATGCAAGTGAAAATGTTTGCTGAGAAATACAAGTGATCTGCATAATTTTGTTATCCTTCATTAGTTTGAATTTTGTTTTGTTTCCTTGCTTCTTGAAAAAAAGAAAAAAATGTTTGATTTGGAAAAGTGAATGTTCAATGTTGCAAAAGTTAGAATGAAAGTTAGTGGTGGTATTTGTTTGATTTAATGCAGAGCTCATGAAATAAAAGCTGCATAATGACATTTTCCTAGAATTGTGAACTGGTTTGCTATTATGAAGCCTTGTATCATTGAAAATCCCTTGAAAATGAATTAAAACAGAAAGAAAAAGAAAGATAAAAGCCAAAAAGTGGCAATGAAACAAACAATAAGGCTAGACACCAATAGCTTGGACCCTAGAACACATGCCTGTGGTGTTTTTGTACTAGGATATGCTTGGACAAGTAAGTTCTGAAGAGTATTTCAAAACTTAGCCACTTAGATCAACTGATCTGGGATTGCCAACTGAAAGTCCACCATCAAGAGCAACATAGCTACAAAACACTTAGTAATCCAAAGAGATGATGGGCATCAATGATCCTAGGAAGAAAAGGTGAGCCATGTGTCTGTGGTGAAGGAATGTTGAGCAAAACTAAGCCAAAGGCTGCTGCAACATTTGCCACCAAGCCTTCAATGAATAATAAGCTCTTTAAGCAAAATAAGGAAAGAAAAATGAGCAAGGGAACAAGCAAAAGTGAAGCATTATAGCAGCAACCTTAGTGAACCTTTGAAGAAACATATCTTATGTAACAGCACTTAATAAATGAGCTATCATTGTCTGCATAAAACCCCATGAACCAAGTTCAACTATTTGCTAAATAAGGATATGCATACTTCTCTATTTCATTCCATCTTCTCTTCTGTTTGATGCTTGCTTGGGGACAAGCAAGGTTTAAGTTTGGTGTTGTGATGACAAGTCATCATATGCTAGCTTTGGAAGCATTTTTCACTTGTTTCATTAGGTTTTATGCACTTTCTTGCATTGTAAGTAAGTAATTTGGAGTGGAATTGCATGGTTTTATTGAATCAATCAACCACCCTTTAATTGACAGAAAATAATTAGGTTTAAGCTAAAATTAATTGGTTTTTAAATGAATTTTAAACCTTGTGAATTTGGTGATGCTTTGATTGGTTATTTTAATTACTTGTAGGTGAAGAAAAGAAATAAATAAAGAAAGTGTAGCCTAAGGGAAGAGAAAAGCGTGGCACAATCAAGGACAAGGGCCATAGAGCTCTTACCAAGAGCTCAGCACTCTCACAAGGAGCGCTACTCAAAGGACCAAGGCCAAGCAAAGGGAAAGCTATGCTCTCCTTGTGAACCGAGCGCTACACAATAACAAGGAAGCAAGGCAAAATTGCTCAAAGCTCGGTTGGTGCCAAGATCTTTATCGGGGTCCTTCCAAAAATAAATTCAAGGAAAAAGTTTGCTAGTGAAGGCCACAAGGTTCGAACTCATGAGCAATGGGATTAAGGGAAGCGCTACCTTTGCAAGGATATAAGCCAAAATTGGCTGAAGTGCATTCCCTGGGATTCGAACCATGCACATCACGGAAGCAAGGAAGGAGGCGTTGCTTTGTTGCACAAAGGAAAAGGGCCAGCAATGCTTCCCCAGGGATTCGAACTTGAGCTCACACTAGAGACAAGGAGGAAGCTGCGCTCATTCCATGAACCGAGCGCTCTCCCTTGTCTTGCCAAGCCTTGTCACGCACCAACATTGACACGGCCAGGGAGCACCAATGCTGTGCTCATGCCATGAACCGAGCCTTGCCCTGGGAGCAACACCCATGGGCTAAAAATTCAATCAAAATTTCAAATTAATTCAAGATTTCACCAAATAAAAAAGGCCCACTCCAAATTCTGAGATCCAAAAATAAGAAGTGTATAAATAGAAGTTAGTTAGATTTAGAAAGGATCTTTATTTTTTTTACTTTGGAATTTTTTTCATTGGAGTTCACTTTTATCTTTAAATATTCACTGTTAGTTGGGAGATTGGGGAGGAGAATTGAGCTCTCTTCCTCTGGAATTTTCTTTTCTACTTACTTGACTCTTGTTTTGGATATTGGGTGGAGAATTGAAGAAATTCTGTTTCAATCTCACCTTGAAATCTCTTTCTGTTTATTTTTTTGCATACTTTAAGGAATTGTGATTGGGATCTAAGTTTCTCTACTGATTTTCATCTTTACTTCTTCTGCAATTGTTCTTGGTTGGATCAAGGAAGGAATTGAGATCTAGACTTGTTTTCTAGTCTTTTGACCCTTGAGATCTTTACTCTCTTAGTGAGAGTCTGCAATTTAAGTTTGGTTCATTTGCTGTTTGCTTCTTCAAGCAATTTTACTCTTCTGTTTGAGATCTATTTCAATTCAAGTCATCTTCTATTCTTCTGCTGATTGCTGTTTACTATCTTTTGTTTAAATTCTGCATTTCCAGCTCCCTGACCCCTTTTATGATTCAAGCAATTTACATTTCTTGCACTCTAAACTTCAGTTATTTACATTTCTTGCGATCTAAGTCACTATCATTTACTTTACTTGTTCTTTAAGATTCGGCTTTTTAATTCTTCTGCACTTTAAATTCTTGTCAATTTCCCCTCTCCCTTTACTTTTCATGCAATTTAGCTTCTGTCAGATACAAATCACTCAAATCAACTCTTGTTTGCTTGACTAAATCAACCACTAAACTAAAATTGCTCAATCCTTCAATCCCTATGGGATCGACCTCACTCACGTGAGTTATTATTACTTGATGCGACCCGGTACACTTGTCGGTTAGATTTGTGTGTTGGGAATTCATTTTCCAAAAATGCACATCACCCAACAGTTGCGATTTTGAAGCTCGTCACAGTCATCCCCTCCCAGATCTTACTCGGAATACCACAGACAATGTTTAGACTTTTCGGATCTTAGGAATGCTACCAATTGTTTCTAGCCTATACCACGAAGGTTCTGATCTCACTGATTTGAATGCTCTGTTGTCAGGAGATGCTAGTCAAATGCATGGATCAGCTGGCGTCCAATGACTACGTTGAACATCATGTAGACCGCTTGTGGTTGTCAGTCACGCGGATCTTGACTAAGCGAGTACTGAAGATAGTGGGTGATTGTCACAGGTCACCCCTTCAGTCTGACTTAACTAAATTAAGTACGATAGTATATCTTGGAGAAGAAGTAGGCGTGAATTGAAAGAAAAACAATAGTACTTGCATTAATTCATGAGGAACAGCAGAGCTCCTCACCTTAATCTATGAGGTGTAGAAACTCCACCGTTGAAAATATATAAGAACAAAAGGTCTAGGTATGGCCAAATGGCCAGCCTCCAAAAAGGGTTTGAAGAACTCCCAAAAGGTCAAAGACTTCGAATACAATAGTAAAAAGTGTTATTTATACTAAACTAGTAAACTAGGTTTACAGAAAATGAGAAGATAGTGCAAAAATCTACTTCTGGGGCCCACTTGGTGTGTGTTTGGGCTAGCTTTCACATGAATAGGCCATCCTTGGAGTTAAACTCCAGCTTTGGTGCCACTTCCGGTGTTTTACGCCAGAAAAGGGTGTCTGGTGGGCATTTGGACGCCAGTTTGGGCCATCAAATCTCGAACAAAGTATGGACTATATTCCAATGCAATTGAGAGCGCACCAATTAGGCTTCTGTAACTCCAGAAAATCCACTTCGAGTGCAGGGAGTTCAGAATACAACAGCATCTGCAGTCCTTTCTGAGCCTCTGAATCAGATTTTTGCTCAGGTCCCTGAATTTCAGCCAGAAAATACCTAAAATTACAAAAAAACACACAAACTAATAGTAAAGTCCAGAAATGTGATTTTTGCATAAAAATTAATAAAAATATACAAAAAAGTAACTAAAACATACTAGAAACTACCTAAAAATAATGCCAAAAAGCGTATAAATTATCCGCTTATCACAACACCAAACTTAAATTGTTGCTTGATGAGCGGATAATTTATACGCTTTTTGGCATTGTTTTTAGTATACTTTTAGTATATTTTAGTTAGTTTTTATTATATTTTTATTAGTTTTTAGTTAAAATTCACTTTTCTGGACTTTACTATGAGTTTGTGTGTTTTTCTGTGATTTCAGGTATTTTCTGGCTGAAATTGAGGGTCCTGAGCAAAACTCTGATTCAGAGGCTGTAAAGGACTGCAGATGCTGTTGGATTCTGACCTCCCTGCACTCGAAGTGGATTTTCTGGAGCTACAGAAGCTCAATTGGCGCGCACTCAATGGCGTTGGAAAGTAGACATCCTGGGCTTTCCAGAAATATATAATAGTCCATACTTTGCCCGAGATTTGATGGCCCAAACCGGCGTTGAAAATCAGCATTAGAATTCCCGGCGTTTAACGCCAGAACTGGCATAAGAATTGGAGTTAAACGCCCAAACTGGCATAAAAGCTAGCGTTTAACTCCAGAAAAAGTCTCTACATATAAAAGCTTCAATGCTCAGCCCAAGCACAGACCAAGTGGACCCCGGAAGTGGATTTTTACGTCATTTACTCATTTATGTATACCCTAGGTTACTAGTTCACTATTAATAGGATCTTTTAACATTGTATCTGTACCTCATGACACTTTATACGTTTCTCATTGTATCTTCTACAGCATGAGTCTCTAAACCCCATGGTTGGGGGTGAGGAGCTCTGCTGTGTTTTGATGGATTAATGCAATTACTACTGTTTTTCATTCAATCATGCTTGCTTCCATTCTAAGATATCACTTGTTCTTAAACCTGATGAATGTGATGATCCGTGACACGCCGTGCTGTGACAGAGCGCGTTGAACATTTTCACTGAGAGGATGGGAGGTAGCCATTGACAACGGTGAAACCCTACATACAGCTTGCCATGGAAGGAGCCTTGCGTGCTTGAAGAAGAAGACAGTAGGAAAGCAGAGATTCAGAAGATATAGCATCTCCAAAACCTCAACCTGTTCTCCATTACTGCAAAACAAGTATTTAT
>NC_029777.3:79950623-79953682 GCF_000817695.3 Arachis duranensis
TACAAGGTAACCATAGCTTGCTTCAAGCCGACAATCTCCGTGGGATCGACCCTTACTCACGTAAGGTATTACTTGGACGACCCAGTGCACTTGCTGGTTAGTTGTGCGGAATTGCAAAAGTGTGATTGCAATTTCGTGCACCAAGTTTTTGGCGCCGTTGCCGGGGATTGTTTCGAGTTTGGACAATTGACGGTTTATCTTGATGCTTAGATTAGAACTGTTTTATTTTTGTTGGTTTAGAGTCTTTTATTTGAGTTTAGTTTTATATTTTAAGTTTGGTGTCTTCTTTGTGTTTTCCTTTAAGTTTTCGAAAATTTGTATTTGATTTTCTAAAAATTTTAAGTTTGGTGTCTTTTGTGCTTTTATTCACTTAAAAATTTTTCAAAAATTTGTTCTTGGTGTTCATCTTGATCCTCAAAGTGTTCTTGGTGTTCATCTTGACATTCAAGGTTTTCTTGTTTGTTCTCTTTGTTTTGATCTAAAATTTCTAAGTTTAGTGTCGTTCTGTTGTTTTTCTCTTTCCTCATTAAAATTTAAAAATAAAAAATATCCTTTCCTTGTTTTACTCATAATTTTCGAAATTTTGCATTAAATTAGTCAAAGATTTTCAAAATCATATCTTTTCAATCATTTTTATTTGCAATCATATCTTCTCAATCATATCTTTTTCAAAATAATTCTCAATCATATCTTTTTAAGTGCTAATTCCAAAATCTTTTTAATTAATTAATTAATTTAGTTTTCAATTTGCTTTGATTTTATTTTTCAAAATTTTATTTTATTTTCCATTTATTTTATTTTATTATTTTCGGTCACTTTTAATTAAAATATAAAAAAAATAAAAATAAAATAATATCTGCATCATTTCCCTTTCTCCATCATGGACCTAAGTGGAATTGAGCAGTCCAGAAGGACTCTGGGGTCATATGCTAACCCCATTACAGCTACATATGGGAGTAGCATCTGTATACCTCCCATCAAAGCAAGTAGCTTTGAGCTAAATCCTCAACTCATTATCATGGTGCAGCAAAATTGCCAGTATTCCAGTCTTCCACAGGAAGAACCTACTGAGTTTCTGGCATAATTCCTATAATTTGCTGACACAGTACGTGATAAAGAGATGGATCAGAATATCTACAGATTATTACTGTTTCCATTTGCTGTAAAAGATCAAGCTAAGAGGTGGTTGAATAACCAAGCTACAGCAAGCATAAAGACATGGAAACAGTTATCAGACAAATTCCTGAACCAATTTTACCCTCCAAAAAGGATGACACAGCTAAGGCTAGACATCCAAGGCTTTAAACAAGAGGATAATGAATCCCTTTATAATGCCTGGGAGAGGTATAGAGGTATGCTAAGAAAATGCCCCTCTGAAATGTTTTCAGAGTGGGTACAGTTAGACATATTCTATTATGGGCTTACAGAAAAAGCTCAGACGTCTCTAGACCACTCAGCTGGTGGATCTATACATATGAGAAAGACAATTGAAGAGGCTCAAGAGCTCATAGATACTATTGCTAGAAACCAACATTTGTACTCTAGCAGTGAGCCCTCTACAAAAGAAGAAGCTATGGCAGTAACTACTGATCCTAATCCTCAAGAACAGATTGTTGAGCTTAATCAGCAATTACTCCTGATGACAAAACAGTTAGCAGAATTTAAAGAGATGCTCCAAGAAACTAAAATTGCTAACAGGAACATAGAATCTCAGTTGAATCAGGCAAAACAGCAGCTATCTAAACAGATAACAGAAGAATGCCAAGCTGTTAAATTAAGGAGTGGGAAGACATTGAATGTATCAACTCAAAGCAGTAGAAAGTTAAGAAAGGAACAACTGACAGAGGATGACCAACCAATTACTCAAAATCCCTCTGAGGACAGTAAGAGCCCAGAGAGGAATGATTCTGGCGTTCAAATGCCAGAAAAGGGTAAGAAAGTGGCGTTAAACGCCCAATGGGTAGCCAATTCTGGCGTTCAAATGCCAGAAAAGGGGGAGAAGTTGGCGTTAAACGCCCATTCTTCACCCAATCCTGGCGTTCAAACGCCAATGAGGAATCAGACACCTGAGAGTGCTGATAGTAACCCCTCTAAAAAGGCTTCTCCAACCACTTCTGTAAGGAATAAACCTGCAGCAACTAAGGTTGAAGAATATAAAGCCAAGATGCCTTATCCTCAGAAATTCTGCCAAGCGGAACAGGATAAGAAATTTGCCCGCTTTGCAGACTATCTAAGGACTCTTGAAATAAAGATTCCGTTTGTAGAGGCACTTGAGCAAATACCTTCTTATGCTAAGTTCATGAAAAAGATCTTAAGTCATAAGAAGGATTGGAGAGAAACTGAAAAAGATTTTCTCACTGAAGAATGCAGTGCAGTCATTCTGAAAAGCTTACCAGAAAAGCTTCAAGATCCAGGAAGCTTTATGATACCATGCACATTAGAGGGTACTTGTACCAAGAAAGCTCTATGTGATCTTGGGGCAAGTATCAACCTAATACCTGCATCCACTATCAAAAAGCTTGGTTTGACTGAAGAAGCCAAACCAACCCGGATATGTCTCCAACTTGCTGATGCCTCCATTAAATACCCATCAGGCGTGATTGAAGACATGATTATCAAGGTTGGGCCATTCGCCTTTCCCACTGACTTTGTAGTGCTGGAAATGGAGGAGCACAAGAGTGCAACTCTCATTCTAGGAAGACCTTTCCTAGCAACTGAACGGACCCTCATTGACGTCCAAAAAGGGGAATTAACCCTGAGAGTCAATGATGATGAGTTCAAGTTGAATGTTGTCAAAGCTATGCAGCATCCAGACACATCAAATGACTGCATGAGCACTGATATTATTGACTCTTTAGTGGAGGAGGTCAATATCACTGAAAGTCTTGAATCAGAGCTAGATGACATCTTTAAAGATGTTCATCCTGATCTGGAGGAACTAAAGGAAATAAAAGAAATTCTGAAAATTCCTCAGGAAGAAGATAAGCCTCCTAAATCCGAGCTCAAGCCACTACCACCATCCCTGAAATATGCATTTCTGGGAGAAGGTGACACTTTTC
>NC_029777.3:79953764-79954531 GCF_000817695.3 Arachis duranensis
ATTCAAGTGCTAAGGACACACAAGACAGCTCTTGGGTGGTCCATAAGTGATCTTAAGGGCATTAGCCCAGCAAGATGCATGCACAAGATCCTATTGGAGGATGATGCTAAGCCAGTGGTTCAACCACAAAGGCGGCTAAATCCAGCCATGAAGGAGGTGGTATAGAAAGAGGTCACTAAGTTACTAGAGGCTGGGATTATCTATCCTATTTCTGATAGCCCCTGGGTGAACCCTGTCCACGTTGTCCCTAAGAAGGGAGGCATGACAATGGTTCATAATGAAAAGAATGAACTAGTTCCTACAAGAACAGTTACAGGGTGGCGCATGTGTATTGACTACAGAAGGCTCAATACAGTCACCAGAAAGGATCATTTTCCTTTACCATTCATAGACCAAATGCTAGAAAGACTAGCTGGTCATGACTATTACTGCTTTTTGGATGGCTATTCAGGCTACAACCAAATTGCGGTAGATCCTCAGGACCAAGAGAAAACAGCATTCACTTGCTCTTCTGGCGTGTTTGCCTACAGGAGGATGCCTTTTGGTCTGTGCAATGCACCTGCAACCTTTCAGAGGTGCATACTCTCTATCTTCTCAGATATGGTAGAGAAATTTCTGGAAGTCTTCATGGATGACTTTTCAGTATACGAAGACTCATTTAGCTCCTGTCTTAATCACCTAGCACTTGTCCTGAAAAGATGCCAAGAGACTAACCTAGTTTTAAACTGGGAGAAATGTCACTTTATGGTGACTGAAGGAATTGTCCT
>NC_029777.3:79954621-79955111 GCF_000817695.3 Arachis duranensis
GAGGTAATTGAAAAATTACCACCACCTGCCAATTTTAAGGCAATCAGAAGCTTTCTGGGGCATGCAGGATTCTACAGAAGGTTTATAAAGGATTTTTCAAAAATTGCCAAACCTCTGACTAATCTGCTAGCTGCTGACACTCCATTTATTTTTGATAATGAGTGTCTACAGGCGTTTGAAACTCTGAAAGCTAAGCTGGTCACAGCACCAGTCATCTCTGCACCAGACTGGACATTACCATTTGAACTAATGTGTGATGCCAGTGACCATGCCATTGGTGCAGTACTGGGACAAAGGCATGTTAAGCTTCTGCACGTCATTTATTATGGCAGCCGTATTCTAAATGATGCACAGAAGAACTACACAACCACAAAAAAGGAGCTACTTGCAGTGGTTTATGCCATTGACAAGTTCAGATCTTATTTAGTAGGATCAAAAGTGATTGTGTACACTGACCATGCTGCTCTTAAATATCTACTCACAAAGCAGT
>NC_029777.3:79955346-79955929 GCF_000817695.3 Arachis duranensis
TGACATTAAAGAAGCGCTTGTTGGGAGGCAACCCAATGTTATATTTATTATTTTCCCTTGTTATTTTATGTTTTCTATAGGTTGATGATCATGGAAAGTCACAAAATCAATTGAAAAAGCAGAAACAGAATGAAAAATAGAAAGAAAAACAGCACACCCTGGAGGAAAACTTGCTGGTGTTTAAATTCCAATAAAGGCAGCAAATGGGCGTTTAACGCCCAGTCTGGCACCATTCTGGGCGTTTAACGCCAGAAAGGGGCATCAGACTGGCGTTAAACGCCAGGAATGGGCACCAAGCTGGCGTTAAATGCCAGAAATGGGCACCAGCCCGGCGTTTAACGCCAGGATTGGTAGAAGGAGCATTTTTGCTCGCCACTTGCTCGTCCTCAGGATCTGTGGACCCCACAGGATCCCCACCTACCCCACCACTCTCTCTCTTCTTTCTTCTTTTGCTCGAGGACGAGCAAACCTTCTAAGTTTGGTGTGGTAAAGCGTTGCTTTTTGTTTCTCCATAACCATTTATGGCACCTAAGGCCGGAGAAACCTCTAGAAAGAGGAAAGGGAAGGGAAAAGCTCCACCTCC
>NC_029777.3:79956015-79956810 GCF_000817695.3 Arachis duranensis
AACTATTGGGAGCAAATCAACACCTCCCTAGGAGAATTGAGTTCCAACATGGGACAACTAAGGGTGGAGCACCAAGAACATTCCATCCTCCTCCATGAAATTAAAGAAGATCATAGAATCATGAGAGAGGAGCAACAAAGGCAAGGAAGAAACATTGAGGAGCTCAAGCACTCCATGAGATCTTCAAGAGGAAGAACAAGCCGCCATCACTAAGGTGGACCAGTTCTTTAATCTCCTTGTTCTTTATTTTCTATTTTTTGAATTTTTATGCTTATGTTTATCTACGTTTGTGTCTTATTACATGATTATTAGTATCTTAGTGTCTATGCCTTAAAACTATGAATGTCTTATCAATCCATCACCTTTCTTAAATGAAAAATGTTTTTATTACAAAAGAACAAGAAGTACAGGATTTCGAATTTATCTCTGAAACTAGTTGAATTAGTTTGATGTGGTGACAATACTTTTTGTTTTCTGAATGAATGCTTGAACAGTGCATATGTCTTTTGAATTTGTTGTTTAAAGAATGTTAAATTTGTTGGCTCTTGAAAGATGATGGAAAAGGAGAAATGTTATTGAGGATCTAAAAAAATCATCAAATTGATTCTTGAAGCAAGAAAAAGCAAAAAAAATTGAAAATAAAAAAAAAGAGAGAAGAAGAAAAAGCAAGCAGAAAAAGCCAATAGGCCTTTAAACCAAAAGGCAAGGGTAGAAATAAAAAGTGATCCAAGGCAAAAAGAATGTGCTTAAGAACCCTGGACACCTCTAATTGGGGACTCTAGCAAAGCTGAGTCA
>NC_029777.3:79956878-79957003 GCF_000817695.3 Arachis duranensis
CTAAAAAGGTTCACCCAGTTATGTGTCTGTGGCATGTATGTATCCGGTGGTAATACTGGAAGACAGAGTGCTTTAGGCCACAGCCAAGACTCATAAAGTAGCTATGTTCAAGAATCATCATACTT
>NC_029777.3:79957947-79965366 GCF_000817695.3 Arachis duranensis
GAAGGTCTAAACCTTGTCTGTGGTATTCTGAGTAGGATTCAATGATTGAATGACTGTGACGAGCTTCAAACTCCTGAAGGCTGGGCGTTAGTGACAGACATTAAAGAATCACTGGATTCTATTCCAACCTGATTGAGAACCGACAGATGATTAGCCGTGCTGTGACAGAGCGTGTTGAACATTTTCACTGAGAGGATGGGAGGTAGCCATTGACAACGGTGAAACCCTACATACAGCTTGCCATGGAAGGAGCCTTGCGTGCTTGAAGAAGAAGACAGTAGGAAAGCAGAGATTCAGAAGATAGAGCATCTCCAAAACCTCAACCTGTTCTCCATTACTGCAAAACAAGTATTTATTTCATGTTCTTTTACTTTTTACAATCAACCCTGATAATTATTGATATCCTGACTAAGAGTTACAAGATAACCATAGCTTGCTTCAAGCCGACAATCTCCGTGGGATCGACCCTTACTCACGTAAGGTATTACTTGGACGACCCAGTGCACTTGCTGGTTAGTTGTGCGGAATTGCAAAAGTGTGGTTGCAATTTCGTGCACCATTGCTTGTCCCCAAGAAACTGAAAACAAAATAGGATAAAAAGAAGAGAATATACAATGAATCTCAAAATATCAATGAAGTTTAGTTCTAATTAGATGAGCGGTGCTAGTAGCTTTTTGCTTCTGAACAGTTTTGGCATCTCACTTTATCCTTTGAAGTTCAGAATGATTGGCATCCATAGGAACTCAGAATTCAGATAGTGTTATTGACTCTCCTAGTTTAGTATGTTGATTCTTGAACACAGCTACTTTATGAGTCTTGGCCGTGACCCTAAGCATCTTGTTTTCCAGTATTACCACCGGATACATAAATGCCACAGACACATAACTGGGTGAACCTTTTCAGATTGTGACTCAACGTTGCTAGAGTCCCCAGTTAGAGGTGTCCAGAGTTCTTAAGCACACTCTTTTGCTTTGGATCATGACTTTAACCACTCAGCCTCAAGCTTTTCACTTGGACCTTCATGACACAAGCACATTGTTAGGGATAACTTGATTTAGCCGCTTAGGCCAGGATTTTATTCCTTTGGGCCCTCCTATCCACTGATGCTCAAAGCCTTAGATCTTCTTTACCCTTGCCTTTTGGTTTAAAGGGTTACTGGCTTTTTCTGCTTGCTTTTTCCTTTTTTTTTCTTTTTTTTTTCACCATTTTTTTCGCAAGCTTTTTCTTTTTTCACTGTTTTTTCTTGCTTCAAGAATCAAATTTATGATTTTTTAGATTATCAATAAGATTTCTCTTTTTTCATTATTCTTTCAAGAGCCAACAATTTTAACATTCATAAACTTCACTATAAAAATATGCACTGTTAAAGCATTTATTCAAAAAATAAAAAGTATTACCACCACATCAACATAATTAAACTAATTTCAAGATAGAACTTGAAATTCATGTACTTCTTGTTCTTTTGCAATTAAAAACATTTTTCATTTAAGAAAGGTGAAGGATTTATGAGACATTCATAACTTCAAGGCATACACACTAGACACTAATGATCATGTAATAAAGACACAAACATAGACAAAACATAAAGCATAAGGAACGAAAAATAGAAAAACAAATAACAAGGAAATTAAAGAACGGGTCCACCTTAGTGATGGCGACTAGTTCTTTCTCTTGAAGATCCTATGGAGTGCTTAAGCTCCACAATAGCCGTATGTCCTTTCCTAATATCCAGCTATTTAGAGAGCCAATGAGACTCAATTTTACTATAAAAATAAAAAGAATAATTCTAAAAATTAATTCTTTTTCAGTTAATATTAGTTAATTTTAAAATTATTTTATTCATTTAAAATTTTAGACTGTAAAAAATGAATTTCTAATTCTAAATTCAAAATTATAAACTTAAATCTTAAAATTATCCTATCACCCTTATGAATGGTGCAAAAAAACCTAATACTTGTATTTTCAATTACTAATAAAGTGAACATTATCTCGTATTTATTTTTCATGCATGTAACATGAATACTTGTGAAATCATCAAGATACTATGTGGATCAGTGGATATATAAAATATAACTCCATCTATAGTTGTATTTTTTATGATCTAAAATAACTATTGTTTACTTTTAAATGTTCATATAATAAATTGAAAATTGTAATTAAGAGATGAGTTTAATCTTAATTTATTGATAATATAAAATATTTTATGAAATCATTCAATTAGATTATGCGTTAGTTTAAATAAACTTTTACAAAATAAATTTAAAAATTAAGTTATTTTTTTATAAAATAATATACATTTAGATGATTGTATGACAATATCTGAAAGTTAAATTCTTAAGGGATATAAGAATTACAAAAGTTAAAATTTCTTTTACAAAAATATTCGTATATTCTCTCTTTAACAGTTAGTTTCGCTATTTCATTAATATCTCTTATTCACTTTTTTCAATTGTGAATGGAATATTATAATTCCAGAAAAAAAAGGCTATCTAAACTTTGTAAATGGACAACTTTTTCTAAACAAATAAAATAAAATTTTAAAAGTGTTATTTGAGATCGAATAAAAAAAGTACCTATAAGAAATATTATAGGTTGCACATCTCGCAAAAGCAAGAAAAAGGGAACAATATTTTCAGCATTTGGATTTAACTCTTAAAATACTTTAATATTATAATTTTAAATGATTTAATTTATTTTATAAAATTTTTATTAAATCAAACGATTTAACGTAAATTTTATTACAATTTTATGTTTTACATACAATATATTTTTTTAATATTATATACAACTAACTAAGAAGAAACTGATTACATTTTATGTGGATCATGTTTACTTTTTTGTAAAATAGTTGGCACAAATAATATATTCCATAATAACTATAATTTAATACAATGATTAAATTGAGTAAGAAAAAAACTTTATCAAAGTAATAATTGAGTAGTGTAATAATTATTATATATCAAATTTTATCTAACTTAATTTGACTTTTGTATGTATAATTGATCTTATAATAAATTGGCTAAATTAAAGTATTAAGGCTCCTGATTACTACACTTAATCGATAAGATAAGGGTTGATTGTATAAGGCTGGATAAGTTTCTAATATTATGTATAATATTTAAAGTAATCTATAATATTATCTTTTATTTATTCATATTTCTAGATGTAGATAAATATTAAATAAAAGTAATAAGATAATAAAAATATTAATTATTCAAATATATTCATACTTATATTTCATTTGTACTTTTGTAAAATTAAATTAAATTTCTATTTTATATTTTATATTTATTTATTATATAATTAAATTATTAAAAAATAAAAAATTATCAAATGAATTAGACCGTTTCCAAATGGGTTAAGTATTATTTTCGTCCCTAACGTCTTGGGTCAAAATCAAAATCATCCTCGACCTTTTTTCGTTATGAAAATCATCATCAACGTTCAAAAACGCTTTAAAATCATCCTTTCCCGAATTTTTGGACCAAAATACCCTCATCACCATCATTCTCCTCTTCGCCTTCCTCACACCACCACCTCCACTGCCACTAACATTGTCGGCGAGAAGAAGAAGGCTTTGCTGGCGAAAAATGACACAGCGACAGCAGTGGCAACCCACAACCCCTCCCTCCTTCGCATCGCTTCTCTCTCTTTTTTCTCCGATGAACCAGCGGGGCGACAGCACCTCCTTTGCATCGCTTTTCTCTCTCATTCTCTCTTCTCCGATGAACCAGCGACCCAGCGGCAGCAGCAACCCGCCTGCCCCCTCACCCTTCCTCTTTTTCCTTCTCCCCTCTTCCCTGCCCCCTCCCGTGTTTTCTTTTTCTTTTTATGATGATGAGGGTATTTTGGTCTAAAAATTCGGGAAAGGATGATTTTAAAACATTTTTTAATGTTGAGGATGATTTTTATAACGAAAAAAGGTCGGGGACGATTTTGATTTTGACCCAAGACGTTAGGGACGAAAATAATACTTAACCCTTTCCAAATCTAGGTATTATATGACAAATTTATCCACGCTACACATTTACAAGCCCAAAAATATAATTTTTAAGAATTTTAATTCACTGAATCATTTTTTGGTTACCTACCGATAATTCAAAAATTAATCCATCGCGGATTTGAGTTCTATTTAAGAGTCTGTTGCTGGCCAATGAATTGCTGCATACATAAAATCGAATTTGAACCCTCGACACTTGTTTAAACTGACGAGTGAGTTGACCACTCGATTAACCCAAATTAATTTATTGACTGCACCATCTAATCTTGCCAAATTCAAATCTAAGTGTAGCATTTTAAAGAAGATATTAACGTATCATCTCAACTAAATCTCAAGGTACATAATTTTTTGTAATTCTCTACCAGAGTCTTATTGGGCCTTATGTGTCTTAGGCCTTTCTGTAATAACTTCAAAGTGTGGCTTATGCACATTGTTTTATTTAAAATATTTTTATAATAAAGACAAATGAACCTTAACTTAAGTCGCATATATTCCTCTTTTTAAGAATTTTTGAGAAAAATAAAATAAAATAAAGTCAAAAATTGATTGGGAGATGAGAATAAAAAAAAGACTTTCGATATATTAATAATTGTCCTTATTGATTTAGAGGTTCAATAAATTCAACTATAGTTCAATCAAAATAATCGAATTATAATAAATTAATATATAAATTATAAATAAATATTCAAAAAATAAATGTATGCTATATATATAATTCATGATAATATATTATATGTTATAGAATAATAATTCAAGAATAACGACCAAAAATATTTATTAGTTTAATTGTATTTTAATTTCTATCTTTTCTTTTTTATTTAAAAAATAAATGTAAACTATATCTCTTAATTTTTAATATATATTTACTTTATATTAGATGTATTATTATATCAATATCTTAAAGATAAGTATAATTTATTATATAAAAAATATTATTTTTAGTCTAATAATATTTTTATTTTTTATTTTGAACACAAATATATTTTTAATATATATTTAGTGTAGATTATTTTTTCGGTAAATCTGATATATTGATATTTAGAACATAGATATGTATAGAATAAAATAAGTCTATCATAATAATAAAAAGAATCAAATATTTTTTTAATGTCTGGTAAGATGTACGGAACAAAAAAGACCCAACCTACAACAAAGTCCATAACAAATTAGCAATACCAATAGAAAATAGAAAACTTAGAAGCAAATCCAAAACAAATACATCAATAGCTTCCTCTTAAGCATTCATAGAGGTTGAACGAAAAGTATTTGGCCCAAATCAAACTAAGTCCAAAACCCAATTACTTAAAAGAAAATGCTAACAAAGTATGCAACCACACACAGCCAAGAAAAAAAAAAAAAAGCGTGACAGCCACACATAGAGCACGCAGAAGATTTTTGTAAACCCCCATTCCCCTTTTTGGCTTTCTTCCACTTTTCTAAAAAAGTCTCTTGTCCATTGGTGTTATTGGTGGGTTCGATCTCACAACTATTTGTCCGTCCAGTGCTTCTACCACCTGGATTCGTTGCCTCTAGTCCGCCGTCCACCTCAAACTCCGCCTTACTCAGCTAAAGATTTGTCTGCCTTGTTACGGATCCACCATATATCCTTAGACGTTCAGATCTGTCAATGCTGTTCTCCTCCTCTTCTTTACTATTATTGTCGATCTCTTAGAACCGAGAAGAGATCACTTCAGATTTCTTTTTCTTTTTTTAATTTCTTTGAATGAATCCAAAACAATATTGTTTAAGTCTTTAGCATGGATATATCCAAATTAAAAAAAAGTGAAAAATTTAAATATATTTTTAAATTTTTAAAAATTTAAATGTTTATGCACCAAAAATTCAGGAACAATTGTCCTTTTCTCTTAGAACATTAAAAAAATAAGTTAAAAGGCGTTTCAGGTAGTATTGTATTTTGTTGGAGTTTCAAACTTCTATTTTTTTTTACCAATCAAATCTAATATAAAATATATGAAGGGTTTAAAATAAGAAAAACAAACTTAATATGGACATGACCCAAGAGAGAACGCGGAAAAAATGCAACCGATTCATTCGTCGTGAGGTATTTAAATATTGAAAATGTCGATTTTGTCCAAGTAGACACGAAGATAACCCATCTCCCCATGATATAGATTTTATGCGAATTCTCTTTCTCTTTCTCTCTCTAGCACTGGTGTCCCCATTTTTCCCCTTCGTTGTGATGCTGTGTCCTACCTCATTTTTCATACCGCTCCTTACTGAGTCAAATTGACAATGGCCTCGATGCATCTAATTCAGATTTTAAATGATTGTGTTAGATAAATTATTATATATAACGCCGATGACATAGTTTTTGATAGGCATGTGTGTCATCGTTACCTATGAAAAAAGGTATTGGTAAAGTGTTTAAAGTGTTTATATATGAAAAAAGAAATTAAAATAGTATTGACTATTGAGTGAGTGCCAAACAAAACAAATTGAGATAAATAATAAAAAAAGAATAGTATTTAAAAATTTTCATGAGTTTCGAAAAATTAGTTGTTAGTAAAAATACATTATCGAATGAGTGTTTATTTCTTAGTATTATTGGCTTTTCATGTATAAGGAGTATTCCTACTTATGACCATGTGTTTGTGTGTGCTCTGCTAACTACATTCAAATTGGGACTCCTTCTTCATTCAATGTCCTTGTCTAATTTTTATCCTACATTTATATATGAATATAATTTTAGAAAAGCTCTACATTCATGTAAATAATTCATCCAAGTTATCTAAGTTCCTTTTCTTAGACGCGCCTCCCCCACCCTCCTTCACTCGTTTGTCATACACGCGCCACATATAACGTAAACCTTCTCTGCTATTGATGAGCGGATAATTTATACGCTTTTTGGCATTGTTTTTAGTATGTTTTTAGTATAATCTAGTTAGTTTTTAGTATATTTTTATTATTTTTTAGCTAAAATTCACTTTTCTGGACTTTACTATGAGTTTGTGTGTTTTTCTGTGATTTCAGGTATTTTCTGGCTGAAATTGAGGGTTCTGAGCAAAAATCTGATTCAGAGACTGAAAAGGACTGCAGATGCTGTTGGATTCTGACCTCCCTACACTCGAAGTGGATTTTCTGGAGCTACAGAAGCCCAATTGGCGCGCTCTCAACGGCGTTGGAAAGTAGACATCCTGGGCTTTCCAGCAATATATGATAGTTCATACTTTGCCCAAGATTTGATGGCCCAAACCGGCGTTCAAAGTCACCCTCAGAAATTCCAGCGTTTAACGCTGGAACTGGCATAAAACTTGGAGTTAAACGCCCAAACTGGCATGAGAACTGGCGTTTAACTTCAGAAAAGGTCTCTACACGAAAATGCTTCAAAGCTCAGCCCAAGCACACACCAAGTGGACCCAGAAGTGGATTTTTACGTCATTTACTCATTTCTGTATACC
>NC_029777.3:79966273-79967586 GCF_000817695.3 Arachis duranensis
AAATTTTCGAAAATTAGTGTTTGATTTTCTAAAAATTTTAAGTTTGGTGTCTTTTTGTTGTTTTTCTCTTTCCTCTTTTCACAAATCAAATCTTTTTCATAAAATTTTTTCAATCATATCTCTTTAATTGCTGTTTTCAAAATCTTTTTGATTAACTAATTGATTCAGTTCTCAATTTGCTTTGATCTTATTTTCTTTTTTATTTTCGAATTTTCACTTTAATTTTCTTTTATTTTATTTTATATTTTTTTTCGTTTAATTCAAAAAAAATATAACAAAATATATCTATATGCAACCCATTATGGATCTAAGTGGAATTGATCAGTCCAAAAGGACTCTGGGGTCATATGCTAACCCCATTACAGCTGCATATGGGAGTAGCATATGTACACCTCCCATCAAAGCAAGCAGCTTTGAGCTAAATCCTCAACTCATGATCATAGTGCAGCAAAATTGCCAGTATTCCGGTCTTCCACAGGAAGAACCTACTGAGTTTCTGGCACAGTTCTTACAGATTGCTGACACAGTACATGATAAAGAGGTGGATCAGGATGTCTACAGACTATTACTATTTCCATTTGCTGTAAAAGATCAGGCTAAAAGGTGGTTGAATAACCAACCTACAGCAAGCATAAAGACATGAAGAGGTGGTTGAATAACCAACCCACTGCAAGCATAAAAACATGGAGACAGTTATCAGATAAATTTCTGAATCAATTTTACCCTCCAAAAAGGATGACACAGCTAAGGCTGGACATCCAAGGCTTTAAACAAGAGGATAATGAATCCCTTTATAATGCCTGGGAGAGGTATAGAGGTATGCTAAGGAAATGTCCCTCTGAAATGTTTTCAGAGTGGGTACAGTTAGACATTTTCTATTATGGGCTTACAGAAAAAGCTCAGATGTCCTTAGACCACTCAGCTGGTGGATCTATACACATGAGGAAGACAATTGAAGAAGCTCAAGAACTAATAGACACAGTTGCTAGAAACCAATATTTGTACTCTAGCAATGAGTTCTCTCCAAAAGAGGAAGTCATGGCAGTAGTCACTGACCCTAGTCCTCAAGAACAGATAACTGAGCTTAATCAACAGTTGCTCCTGATGACAGAACAGTTAGCAGACTTTAAAGAGATGCTCTATGAAACTAAAGTTGCTAACAAGAGCATAGAACTGCAGTTGAATCAAGCAAAACAGCAAATATCTAAACAGATAACAGAGGAATGTCAAGCAGTTCAATTGAGGAGTGGGAAGACCCTGAATAACACTGTTCAAAAGAATAAAAAGCCAAACAAGGAACAATTGACAGAGGA
>NC_029777.3:79972180-79972491 GCF_000817695.3 Arachis duranensis
CCTTAAAGATATGAATGTCCTATGAATCCATCACCTCTCTTAAATGAAAAATGCTTTAATCACAAAAGAACAAGAAGTACAGGATTTCGAAATTCATCCTTGAAACTAGTTGAATTAGTTTGATGTGGTGACAATACTTTTTGTTTTCTGAATGAATGCTTGAACAGTGCATATGTCTTTTGAACTTGTTGTTTTGAAAATGTTAAAAATTTTTTTGTTGGCTCTTGAAAGAATGAAAGAAAAAGAGAACTGTTATTGAGGATCTGAAAAATCATCAGATTGATTCTTGAAGCAAGAAAAAGCAGTGATTC
>NC_029777.3:79973699-80031565 GCF_000817695.3 Arachis duranensis
CTGACCGAGAACCGACAGATGATTAGCCATGCTGTGACAGAGCATAGGAACATTTTCACTGAGAGGATGGGAGGTAGCCATTGACAACGGTGAAACCCTACATACAGCTTGCCATGGAAGGAACTGTGCGTGTTTGATGAAGAAGACAGTAGGAAAGCAGAGATTCAGAGGACAGAGCATCTCCAAAACCTCAACCTATTCTCCATTACTGCAAAACAAGTAACCATTTCATGTTCTTTTGCTTTTCACAATCAATCCTGATAATTTCTGATATCCTGATTAAGATTTACAAGATAACCATAGCTTGCTTCAAGCCGACAATCTCCGTGGGATCGACCCTTGCTCACGCAAGGTATTACTTGGACGACCCAGTGCACTTGCTGGTTAGTTGTGCGGAGTTGCAAAAAGTGTGATTGCAATTTCGTGCACCAGCTATGTGATAAACCTTTACTCAACGTAAACCTTCTACTGCAATTTAAACCTTGTTCTCTGATCTCATTTTCGTTCTTCCTCTTCTTCTTTGCTCGCGTTCTTCTTTTTCTGTTTCTTCTTATTCTTCTTCTTCTTCTTCTTCAACGTAATAAGCTTTGTCGTTCTCCTCTGTTCGTGTTTTCTTTATTGTTGTTCTTCTTCTTCTTCTTTGTTCACGTTCTTCCTTATTTATTTGCATTGACTTCAATGTAATAAGCTTCTTCGTTCTTCTTCTTTTTCGTTTTTTTCTTCGATCTTCACTTCTCAATTGAAACAATGAATGATTCAAGTTCAAATCAGTTGAATGAGAACGATTTGGATTATTGATCTGAAACGAATCATGTTGATGAGGTTTGGATTATTCAATTTTGAATCGAATTGAATTGAATGCAATTGTTAATTTTATTTTAACTGAATTCAATGGACGTGGGTGTTTTTGAATCTGAATTGAATTGAATTGAATTCATGATATCTAAATTGTAGACAGAGGTATTTCAAATTTTATTTTGTATAATGAATTATGTTTCGTTCACTCAGTACTATACAATTGTTTCACAATGGGTACGTGTTTCGGTTCGCTATGAAAAAAGCTGTTTGAATTTGATTTTGTATACTGGATTATGTTTTGTTCACTCAGTACTGAAGAATTATTTCACTATAATAACATATTCGGTTTGTTATGCAGAAAGGAGTGTGAATTTGAATTTGAATATATATAATGGATTATGTTTCATTCACTGAGTATTATATAAATGTTTCACCATAATGACGTTTTCGGTTCACTATGCAGACCAGCTATGTTGTGGATGAAAAATTTGCCCCAAAGGTGGGAATGATTTTCAAGATACTAGAAGAAGTTGGGAAGTTCTACAAATATTATTCCAAACTTGCTGGTTTTTCTACGAAAATAAGGAACACGACTCGAGACAGAGACAAGATTAAGAATCAGCTAATTGTATGCAACAGAGAGGGGGGTGAAAATCCAATATATCTCCAACTCTGAAGACAAACCACTTTGCTGGGTTAAACTGTCCAGCCAAGATTTACGTACATATAACGAAGGACGTCAGTCTCTGGACAATTTCCAAAGTTGTTTTGAATCACTCACATCCCTGTTGTCCAGACCGGGCAGAGATGCTCAAACAACACAGGGAGCTAAGCATGTTTGTGCATCGCACCATCGAAACCAACGAGGAAGCCGAAATCATACCGAGCAAAACTTACCAATCATTTGTGGCAGCAGCCGGCAGCCACCGTGAACTAAGTTTTATAGAAAAAGACGTGAAGAATTACATCACAAAGGAAGTACGGAATGTTTCCGAACAAGATGATGCCAAAGAATTTGGGAAGTACCTACTAAGAATGAAAGAGAAGAACCAAAATTTCTTCTTCGAGCTCAACCTCAAAGGCGATCATTGCATCAAACATGCATTCTGGGCCAATGCAAGAAGCAGGGCCACATGTGAGTATTTCGGAGATGTTGTTTCATTCGACACCACCTACAACACAAACATGTATTCCATTCAGTCACATATAGTTTTAGGTTCAGTGAATTTACAAATTTCAGTTCATCACAATCTGGGTGCTTCAATTTATACAGGTACAATCTGGTTTTAGGTTCTTTTGTGGGTGTGAATCACCACGGTCAGTCGACGCTTCTTGGATGCGCGCTAATGAAAATGAGGACATCCAATCATTCAAATGACTATTCGAATGTTGGCTCCATTGCACGGGAGGGAAGGCACCAAAAGGCATTCCTACGGACCAATACACATCAATTCAAAGGGCAATTGAGCTGTGCATGCCAACAATAATTCGCCGGTGGTGCATCTAGCACATCATGAAAAAGATCCCAAACAAACTAAACGACTACAAGGGACATGAAAAAATTGAACAAGAGATAAGCCATGTTGTTTGGAACTCGTACACGAAAGACACATTCGATAGAAACTGGAATGATTTCCTCACAAAGTATAGCCTTGTAGGTAACAAGTGGCTCTCAGGTAACCGAGGTTTCAATTTTAATTATTTTCATGCTGTTACTTTTTGTTTAAACGTGCACACATTTCGGTTCACTGGAGCCTATGTTTTTAGTTTATTCTGCAGAGTTGTACGAGGATCAGCATTTATGGATTCCAATTTACCTAGATTACCACTTCTAGGTCGGGATGAGAAGCACACAAAGGAGCGAGAACATGCACACATTTTTCAATAAATTCATCACACGCAACAGCTCCCTGAGACAATTCGTGAAACAATACGACAATTGCCTAGCAAGCAGAGAGCAAAGAGAGAGAGAATTCAACGCTGCAGATTTTCACACCGTGATACTGTGTGCAACAAAATCAGCAATAGAGGCCTAGTTTTAGCACGTGTATACCCACGACAAGTTTAGGAAGTTCAAGCACAATTTAGAGGTAAAGTGAACTGCATCACAAGATCAATGCATTCCACCTTAGGTTTCATAATATACGAAGTTGTAGAGCTGGTTTCTAACTCCACATTCAAAAACTTTTTCATCACCTACAACGCAATATCACGAGAGGTAAAGTGCCAGTGATTGCTGTTCAAGTCAAGGGGCATACTGTGCCGCCATTCCCTGAGCATTCTAAGCTTCGAGCGAGTGGATAACGTGGCACCAAAATACATACTGGAATGTTGGAGCAAGAACTTAAAGAGGAGGCACACACATATCAAGAGCAGCCAAGATGAGCCTCTACTGGAGCTGAGAAGCAAGAGATTCAATGATTTGGTGTTTCGGTCGCACAATATATGCGAATTTGCATCCGAGTCCGAGGAGCTAACTAGAATTCTACACCGGACATTTGACAAGGTCATGGTCGAGATGCAAGAATATCAAGAGAGAAGCAAAGAAAAAGTTCGTTATCCCATAAAGAAGCGACGTTGAGCGACGTGAACGACCTTCAAAGCCCGCCACACATCAAAATAAGAGACCGGCCCAAGAACAGACTTGGATCAAACCTGGAAAAAAAGATCTCAAATGCCACGAAGAAAAAGAAAAAGACAGCTCCAAGCGAGGTAAAATTGATTTGCTTTCGATTAGGGAAAAATTCATTTGTGCTTTTTGCTAATATACGATTTATTATATCTTTTGCAGTTGAACCTTTTAGACGGCAGATCAACGATTCAGTCAAGCTCCAGCCTTTACAATGCACCGGATATGAATTATCCCATAGAGGATTATACGAGTTTTAATTTTTATTAATGGACATTTCTTTTCATCCATGTTCAAATTTCAGTTCATTGATGTCATAAGAGGGTTAATTTCTTACTCTTGTTAGTCTTTAATGAATAGTAACTTTTTTGTTTTTGATATTAGCTTTTGTGAAATTCTTTATTCAAAAGCTACTTTTTTCTTTATTGAATAGTCAATTTATTGTGTTATGTCAGAGAGTTCAGGTGTTTCTGAAACTAAATACTGATAGAAACATTTTTTTTTATAATTAGCTCTCTGCTATATTGATATATGCAACTTTTCGGTTCATCCAGTGTATTAATTTCGGTTCACTGTATTTTTTAGGGTTCTTAATATCTTGATAAATACCCTGATTCCATTCACTGTGAACCTAGAACAAAACAATAGTAGACAGTTCCAACAGATATATAAATTAACATCTCAGACCAACGGGACAAGGAATATCCATCTTGAATCAGATAAAAATACTAACATTAGATATATACATTGATATTAAGATTAGATATATAGATTAACATTTACATTAATATTCACATGAATACATTAGATATATACATTGTTTGCTTTTTTAAACAAGTTAAAAAAAATATTGTTAATTATAACCAGTCAATCATAGTATATCCTATTTACTCTCTAAATCTCTAGATGTGAATTTACATCAAGGGCTGGAGAGGGCAGCAGATGGCTTTGGGAGTCTTATTGCTTCAGATGCCCGAATTACTTGGTCTTTGATTTTGTTCATTTCATGCAAGAGAATATACAGACCATATTTGTGCCTGAAGCCATCAATCTTTTCCTACATTTCAGTTGAAAGGAATTAGTTACATAAGAAATGAACCCAACTGAAATGATAAATGAAAGAACTGAAATGATAAATGTCCCAGACCATTGAACCAAACACCGTTGATGCACTAAATAAAACATGATAAATAATGAAACAGTTAGAAAAGCACCAAATATCAAGTGAATGAAAATCACAAAGCCCACCAAACCGAACGAAATTCATGTGGTGAATAAATCGTTATAAACTTTCAATCATCAAGAATGGTATTTCTCCATGCAAAAGAAGTCAAGTCAACAGAGTAACAACCAAGTTCAAATTTACATACACTATTAATTTAGAAAGTACTTACTTATGTCCAAGCTTTATATTGATACCTCTTCCCGGGTTTGATCTTTCGAGGATCAATTGTTTTGAGCCATTTCATGAAGGTTGGCTCGCAGTTGTTGCTTCAATAAACTTCAATGTTGCCGTCACCCTAGCATCTACCACCGCCTCTTTTAGGATTTCAAGCTGTGAACCAATCAGCTCAGAGCGCTGAGTTGGTTGAGAGGGGCGAGCTTGTTGAGATGCTGGGTGACTTATCCCAAGGCTAAAGGAAGGCATATCATCTTTCCATTTCCTAGGATGAGCAACACTGCAAGACGATAGAGATATTAAACAAAAATAATATTAAATAATATAGTGAACCAAAATTAATCAATGTGATGAATCGAAAATATCCAGATATGAACAAGCATAAAACTTACAAATCAGACCGTGCTTCTTCTTCTAATTGTCGTGCCACCGGAGCTTCTTATTGTTGTTGTTGTTGTTTGGGAGAGCAGCTGCATTAAATAGAAAAGAGTTCAGTAACGACGCAGAATTATTATGCTGTGCCATTAAAACTAATAAAAAGAATTCTAATTACCAGCTAGACTAAAAGATTATAAAAAATGATATTAATTAAAACTTACACATTCATTGGAAGTTCTGGCTCAATATTCCTTGGAGAAGATTCCTCAGCAGACTGCTTTTGTTGTTTCAATTATTGTGCAACTTACTCAACATTAAACAGAAAATAGTTCAATAATTGTCCCAAATTGTTATCATATTCCATTAAAATTAATAAAAAGAATTTTATGTGCAACTTACTCATTACCAGAAGTTTCTTGTGTTTGACTTTTCGGAGGGACATAGATAAAGTCATCTTTCATCAACTCTTCCTTAAGAGAACTTGGAAGAGACAACGCAATAGGAGCTCTAAGGAATGTAAACAAGGAAGAAGTTAATGTTGAATAATTAGAATTGGTTCTGAGAAACAGAAATTTGCACAAAAACTCACATTTCCAAAGGTTCAGAATGAGTTTCTCGAACCTCAATGATTTGTAGCTCAGAATCAGGTTTAGCACTAGTAACATTTAAACACGTTTTCTGTGTGATTAATTAAATAAAAATTATTACCTAAATCTAAAAGAGTAACATAAATATTTTTAACTTACACTGGTGGAGTTTTAGAACTCTTTCTTGGATGGATTTTCTTTTTTCTAAAATATTTTACCGGACTTTCCGGGGTTTTTTTTAAAAGATAACAAATTAAAATTAGAAACCAAGATTAAAAGCAGAGGTCTAGAAACACATGAAATTCATTTTTGGAAACTACTGAACTAAAAGTAAAGCCGGCAATGAACCAATTTATCTGGTATTTTTTGAGGCATTTAGAGACGGTGTGGAGCTTGCCTGAGTCTGTAAGCGAGGTTCGCTACCCAGATTTACAGTCGGTAGTCTAAGTAAGATAAATAAATATTAGTAATTGAATTAAGAGGAATTAGAAAAGGTTCTAGCAAAAGTCAGCAAAGAAAGAAAAATAACTCGATATAAGAAACTGAATCTTACGTCTCAGAGAAATCATTTTGCGCCTCTGTCGAGTTAAACTGTTCCGGAGCAACGTTTGCTGTCTGAACTCCATTATTTCTTTTCTTTGATCTCTTTTCTCTTATCGTCTCCAACGCTTGTCTTCTTCTTTCCGCAGTGCTGTCTTTTACTTGTTCAATTCTGAAAGTTCATAAAATAAGTATCAAGGAACCTAAAATGAAAGCATCAATAGAAGAAAATATAATTCGAAAAACTTATTCCTTGTCAGATTTGGTTTGTTTTTTTGCCACCCTCTGCGGTTGTTTTTTTTACTATAGTTGTTTTTCGATTTTTTTCTCTACAACACAGACAAACACATTGAATTTATACTGGACAAAAATATAAGCAAGAAAAAGACACTAACAATCAAGTGAACGAAACTGACAAACTTCATCGAACCGAACTCAATTAATGTGCTAAATAAAACGTGATACACATTCAATAATCAAGAAAGATATTTTTGTATACAAAGGGAGAAGTAAAGACACAAACAATCAAGTGAATGAAAATTAGTAAGACTACTGAACCGAAAGCAATTCATGTGCTGAACAAAATATGATACACATTCAATCATCAAGAAAAACATTTTTGGGTTAAAAGGAACTCAACTTGAGCAACTCCACTAAACAATATCACATTTGTAATTTACTTAACAAGCATATATAATACTTACTGTTACTGGCTTTTAGATTTGCTTGTGCTCTCTGAATCACAGGCTTCCTTTTTTTGCTTTGTTTTTTAACCACCTTCTGTGGTTGTTCTTTTTTCTTTGTGGCAGTTTTTTCAATTTCTTCTTCTCTATAATACATAAGAACAAGCGCATAAGAATAACTTTAAGCAAATACAAGTTAAATGAAATCAATATGAAGATCAAATCTACTGGTGTTCGGATTCACTTTTGCTTTCTGAATCCGTGGGACTACTTTTTAGTTTGTGTTGTTGTTTCTGAATTTGTCTCAACAAGCTTTTATTTTTTAACTACCCTCTGTTGTCTTGTTCTCTTTGCTGGTGGTATTTTTTCAAATTCGGATTCAAATTCAGATTTGGAAAATCTGTCTTCTTCCGAAGAAGAATCCAGATCAACAATTTTCTTTTTTTCTTTTTTTTCTTTTTCTTTCTTCTCTAACTTCTTTGTTTATATTTTTTTCTTCTTTATTTGCTTTCTGTATAAAAGTCCCTAAAATAGAAACTTATTTAATGAGAAATACACTAACAATCAGCTGAATCAACATGAGCAACCCACTTAACTGAATGATACTAATGTGCTAAATAAAACGCCATAAAACGTGATAATTATTTAATCAAAAAAAATATTTTTGCATGCACAAGAACTCAATTGAATACACTAACAATCAGGTGAACCAAAGGGAACAAGCCCACCAAACTGAAAAAGATTCTTATGGTGAATAAAATGTGACAAACATTTTAATCATCAAGAAAAATGTTTCTGTATACACAAGGATTCAAATAAACACATGACAAGTAGAAAATTGCCAGTTAAAAAGGATTATCACAAATTTAGAATTAATTAACTGGGAGTAGAATTCCCAGGTCGTTAACCAAAGAGTTGACACAGCAGTGTAGATTATTGATCAGGAGTTTTCCGAGAAAATTTAGAGTTGGGTAACAGAAAAATAAATGATTATCAATTAAAGCAATAAAAATTAACAAGAGGTTTTATATATTTAAAATAAAAAGCCTTGACTAGGAGAAGATTAATCGAAATTTCTATCCTTGTTGATTTTTCCAATTATAATAGTAAGAGGTTGTTGCTTCTACTTAGTTATCCTTTACCTAATAAAGGAAAGTCAAGTAACTAAACCAAATCTGATTCACAAGTCCTAATCCCCTCCTAGGGAATGATTAGAGTTAGTGAATAGAGAGTCAGCCAACAACTTCCAATTACAAGTTAATACTTGAGTATTCCAACTCAAGGACTTCCTATTAATCAACTCCAAAGTCAAGTTGAGAGTCTACTCCATTGACATGGATGCCATTTTTGCAAACATGTAAAGGGAGTGGAAAGAAGACATGGTAATTAAAATTAATTTAGTAAAAGCAATTTTTTGAACTAATAAATTAATTGGAGATAATCAAACAAATAATGGAATTAAATATAAAAATAACTCTTTGAATTAATAAATTCCAAAATCAAAGATATCCATATATGACTTTAAACAATCTGAATGGAAAACAAAAGAGTAAGGAAATAAGAAAGTAAACTATAGTGATAGAGACTTCGATCGAAGGTAGTAAGTAGTAACTCTCTCAAGATCCAATCCAAAAGCATAAAACTAAAAAATCTAAGAATGAGAAGAACCCCTAGAGGAAGTAGTGTTTTTCTCTCTAAGAAAAACTCAAAAACTCAAAACTAAACTCAGTTGATGTGAATGTGTGTTGAGTCTCTCCTTTCCCCATGCATGAGTCATGCGTGCGCATCGATCCTCGCTGGTTAACTCCTTTGTTTCTTGTGTTTTTTTTTTTTACTTTTGCATGCTTCCTTTCCATCCTCTAAGCCATTTCTATCCTATAAAGTCTGAAAACACTTAACACACAGATCACGACATCTAATGGTATAAAGGAGAATTAAAAATTGACAATTTAAAGGCTTAGGAAGCAAGTTTTCAATCATAGAATAAAATTAGGAAGGCAAATGTAAAACATGCAAATTACATGAATAAGTGTGCGAAGAATTGATAAAAACCACTCAATTTAGCACAAGATAAACCATAAAATAGTGGTTTATCAATCTCCCCACACTTAAACATTAGCATGTCCTCATGCTAAGCTCAAGGAGACCAAAAGAATGAATGGGGAAAATAGGACTCATGCAATGCAATGCAACCTATGTATATGAATGTATATATGCTAAGATATTTCTACCTACTTGGTTAAAAATGAACAAGTTCTCCAAGACAAACAAAAAATCAGATTCCACTAATTCAAATCACACAATAAGAGGCAAGTAAACTTGTAAGAAGATAGCTCATGAAAGCCGGGAACACAGAATCAAGCATTGAACCCTCACTGGAAGTGTATATACACTCTAATCGCTCAGGTGTCTAGGGTTAATCCACTCTAATCTCCTCTAGTCATGCTTTCTAAAACTTTGTTCTTCATCTAACCCATCAACAAATATCTAATGTACAAATGCAAATATCATGAGGGCTTTTCAATGTTGTAATAGGGCTAAGGTAAGGGTTGATGCATGAAAACTTGTCTCTCAACAAATTTCCCTTCGGCAAGTATACCGAATTATCGTCAAGTAATAACTCATAATAGAGTGAGGTTGAATCCCACAGAGATTAACGGATTAAGCAAACAATGATTAATTGATTATCCTAGTTAGACGAATCATATTGGAGTGATAAGTAACAAGGAAATGTAAATGGCATAAAAGTAAAGAAAAGCTATAAAGTGCAGAAGAGTAAAATGGCAAGAAAAGTAAATGTAAGAACTAAAAATAAAATGAACATTGGGATCAAGAGATATTGCAATCCTCCAGATCAAGTTCATTCTCGTTTCTTCCTCAATCAATGCATTCATTGATCTCCTTGGCAATCTTAAGTGATTGAATCCCAATTCCTTGGTAATCTAATCTCTCAAATCTTGATCAATAGCCAATTCCTTGGTCAATTGCTCATGAGAAGAGATGACGTATGGTCACTAATTATACCACATACATTTTCCAATTCAAGTATTGGTAGGATTATAGTCACATATCCATTCCAACCCAAATTGGTCCAGCATGAGAAAGCAATTCTAGCATGATCTCTTCATTCCTCTTCCAAGGTTCCGAAGAGACCCAATTATGGAGAGTTTCTTTTCCAAGATAACTAACCAATTGAATTAAGATTGAAAGCTTTCTAGTAAAATCAAGAGAAAAGAAAGAAGAAGAAGAATAAGAACTACACTTGATCCATTGAATCACAATAGAGCTCTCTAACCCAATGAAAAGTAAAGATGAAGATTAAAACTAAAAATAAAACTTCCAAATTCATAAATGAAAAGTACAAAGAAAAGAAGAGAAGGAAAAGTGAATGAGGGGAGGGAGTCCGAAGACCCCTCTTCAATCCCCAATCTCCAATTCTCAATTCTCGTCCCCCCTTTGAATGTACAAACTAAGGCCTTTATATAGGCTCTCCTAAATTACAAAATGAAATTAAAAGCAAATTACAATTAAATGAAAATTCTTATTCTAGATGCTTCTTGTGGCCTTGATTGGTTGACACTTGTGGGCTTGCTTCCTTGAGGTTGGGTGGTCTTTGAAAGAGAAGTGATCAAATTGAGGCCCATGGTGAAATGCTTCCCAGTTGGTGTTTTTGGGGCTTAGAAGATGCCTCTTGTTTGTGCCTCAATTTCATGCCCACTATAGACTATTATATATCTTTGGAAAGCTCTGAATATCAGCTTTCTAATGCAACTGAAATCATCTCAATTGGATCTCTGTAACTCAAGTTATACTCCTTTGAAGTGGACATGGTCGCTGGCATAGTCGCTAGCGTTAATGGAAAACGTGAGTCACGTTAACGCTAGCGACTAGCGTTAATGGAAAACGTGAGTCACAATAACGCTAGCAATCAGGGGCTCAAACTTAATGTCAACCCCATACTATTAAATATTGTTGGAAAGCTCTAGATGTCTACTTTCCAACGCCTTTGGAAGCGCATCATTTGGAGCTCTACAGCTCGAGTTATACTTCTTGGAAGGTAAAGAGGTCAGTTGGCCTTACTACAGGTTGATACCATGTTCATCTTTGCACTTTCGGGGCAGGTTTTCTCCCTCAAATTTAGTGTCAACCATGTAGTGCCATATATGCTTGGAAATCTCTGGAATCCTACTTTCCAATGCCACTGGAATCACCTTATTTGGAGCTTTGTGGCTCAAGTTATGCGTGTTTGAAGAAGGCATGGTCAGGCTGCCAGGTGGGACTTTTGCCTACGTTAACTACCACGTTAACTTAGTTAACGTGGAAGTTAACGTGGGTCTTTTTTTGCTTCGCCAATGTTAGTGGCACTCACTTTTTCCACTAACGTTGGCATCTTCCTTTCCTTCCACGTTAACTACCACGTTAACTTAGTTAACGTGGCTGTTAACGTGGGTCTTTTTGCTTCGCCAACGTTAGTGGCACTCACTTTTTCCACTAACGTTGGCCCTTCTTCAAAGTTAATGCCATTAACGTTCCCACTTTCCTTCCTTCCACGTTAGTGCCCTTCTTCAAAGTTAATGCCACTAACTTTCTCACTAATGTTGGGGCTTCTCTTTTTCTTCCACGTTAATGTCCACGTTAGTGGCACTAATGTAGCCATTAACATGGCTTTTCTCTGCTTCTTGTTTCCTGAAATCAATCAAATAAAGTGCATCAAAGTCTTGCTCTTAATCATGGGATCATGCATCATCCAATTTATCATTCAATTCATGCATAATTCTCATGAAATCATTCAAAATTCACAATGTTTGCTCGAATCATGGTATGATTGCATTTTCAACCAAATACTTGCTTATTTCTTAAGAAAATGCATGAAACCAACCTAAAGCATACAAAAAATGGCTAGTAAAACTAGCCAAGATGCCCTGGCATCACAACACCAAACTTAAAGCTTGCTTGTCCCCAAGCAAGAAAAGAACTATGCACAAAGAATTCTCTTTAATTGGAATGTATTGAAGAATTGTTTATGATACCTTAGTGGGTGAAGTGAATAAGTGACAGTGGGGTGAACTCTAATTTGTATGCTTATGCAAGGATTCCAGTGCTCATTAGTCCTCACATTTTGAAAGTCTTAGATCTTAGGACTTACATTCAAATGATATTATGGAAGTCTCTTTATAGATTGTCACCTTGAAGCAGCACTTATTTTCTAGCATTTTTCTTTCTTTTTGGGATTTGGCCTCGACTCTAGGTGTCATGTATCAAAGCGGCTTTTTAAGATAAGCTTTCAATCAATACTCCCAAACCAGTTGGTCTAAGGTATTAGGTGTTGAAGCACCCCTTAGGATTTACTTGCTCAAGCCTCTCTCTTTGATACAAATCTACCACAAGCATTTAACTAGCACAATAACTCTTTAAGTTCTTATTTTTTCTTTTTTTTTTCTTTCTAGTAATTGATGCTCAGAGCCTTGGGCTTGTTCTTTGTTTTTCTTTTTCTTTTGTTTTCTTTTGTTACTGCTTCTTGGATCAATAGATGTTTGAGAAATTCCATAATTCTTCTCTAAACTTCAAAATTCCATAATACTTCTCTAAACTTCATTTCCTGTCTATGAGCTCCCATGCAAGTTTTCATAAACATGCAACCTCAATACACAATCATACAATCAGAACCTCCACTCCTCTTAATCTTTTGCTTGCCCCATGATTTATAAAATTCTTCAACATTTTCCTTTCAAAAGAATGATTTCTTTCTTGCATTCTTAAAGAGATTGGGTGCAAGTAAAACTCAAGATGATAATCATGATATCATAGCAACATGTTACAAATCAAATATCAAAATTATGCTTATTCACAAGGAGTAATCACACATGCATACAAAGAAAATAGAAGACAATCATGCAATTTAAAGTGCTGGAAATAAGTAAGAGGAAAAAGAAACTTTACCACCTTGTAGTTCATCTTCATTGTTGTTGCCCTTTTTCTCCTATTTTTCCCTTCCCACACCAAACTTAGAATGCTTGCTTATACTCAAGCAACAATTAAAACAGTGGTGATGGGGTCTATGATGGATCATGAATGTCTTAGAATGAAGTGTGAGTATGCATGTGTTTCAGCAAGCAAGATTAATGATACAATAAAGGCACAAGAGATACAAATAGAGACATTTTGATTGCATTAATAAGTAGTGTGCTTGGAACTTTGCATGAAAGATAAGTGGCAACACCAAACTTAGTGTGACGCTCTCAATTTAGAATGTTGCAAGTACCCAGTGAAGATTGAAAATCAAATTGTTGCATGGCAACACCAAACTTAGAATGCAATCATATGTCAATTTTTGAAAGTAAACTAAGCAAAGCAAGGAAATGTTACCTACGGTTGGGTTGCCTCCCAACAAGCGCTCTTTTAATGTCATTAGCTTGACATGTTGTTCATGAATTTCTTTCTCTTCTTCCAGTTTGTTAAGAGGAATGACCTCAAGATGAAAGAAGAGCCAGTTAATGCCCCTTGCTTAGAGTGCCTCTCCCCAGCAAGCTTTCTTTTGTTGTTAGCTTGAGTAGACTTGCTTGTTAGGGTAGGAATGGGATGGCTTTTGATTGACCTTTTCTTCTTCATGGATATTGTCCTTCTTTTCTTGGTCACCATCCTCTTTTTAGTGCTCATGTTGATTGCCTTCACCACCTTAATTTCAGGACTTGGGTGTTGTATGATGGTTGGAGCATCCTCTTCATCAAGTGCTTCTTGAATTGGTGGTTCAATGAACTCACCCTTTATGCAACTCTCTGTTTCATTGGAGTGTGAGCTCCTTTGATTAACTTCTTCCCTTGTTCTTGACCGTTGAATGCACTCCTCTGTTTCTGGAGAGAATGAAGTGGTCTCTCTTTGTGATTTCAGCTCTTCAATGAATTGTTCTTCAGAATAGAGTTGTGCATTCTGTCTCAAATTTTCTTTATGGTCCCTTTCTGCTATTTTCTCCTCTTCGACTGTCTTCATTATTTTTTCAAGGAGGAGTTCTATCCTAGTGAGTGTATCTTCTTCTCTACTTCTTTTGAGTTCTTCAAGGATGAGTTCCATCCTACAAATCTATCTAAAGGAGGTTGGGTAGGTTGTAATGGTTGGTTGTTTTGTGGTTGTGTGTTCTGAAAGTGGTATGAGTCTTGTGGGTAGTGGATTGAGTTTTGTGGATGATGAAATGAATTGTATGGATTTGGGATAGACCTTTGTGCTGAGGCATACTCAAATGATGAAGAATTTAGGCATGTAAAACTTGGAAGTGAGGTTGTATAATTGAGAGGTGATGGCTCTTGATGAATGGGATATGAATGATGAAATTTCTTTGATTTTGATCTTGCCAGCCACAACTTTAGTAGTGATCAATTTCACCAAAATATGGACCATTTTGTGGCCCTGGGAAGCACCACATTTCATGTTCTTGATACTTCCACCCACCATGAGCATAGTAAGGTGGATCATTCTGTGGTGGTGGAGAGTTTTCCATGAAATTTGATTGACTACCATATGATGGATGCTCCTTTCCTTCCTGCAAAAAGGTCTGTCACAAATAATAATCACCAAAAGAAATTGGAATCTCCATTGTCACAGATGAGGAAATTTCCAGTGAGGCAATATCTCAAACAGTTGGTTAGCAAAAGAAAATAAAGAAACAAAAGAAAACAAAAACAAAAGAAAAGTGTCTAATCTAGTAAATCAATCAACCGGTAGTTTGTTAATCACAATTAATCCTTGGCAACGGCGCCATAAACTTGATGCATGAAAACTTGTCTCTCAACAAATTTCTCTTCGGCAAGTATACCGAATTGTCGTCAAGTAATAACTCACAATAGAGTGAGGTTGAATCCCACAGAGATTAATGGATTAAGCAAACAATGATTAATTGATTATCCTAGTTAGACGAATCATATTGGAGTGATAAGTAACAAGGAAATGTAAGTGGCATAAAAGTAAAGAAAAGCTATAAAGTGCAGAAGAGTAAAATGGCAAGAAAAGTAAATGTAAGAACTAAAAATAAAATGAACATTGGGATCAAGAGATATTGCAATCCTCCAGATCAAGTTCATTCTCATCTCTTCCTCAATCAATGCATTCATTGATCTCCTTCGCAATCTTAAGTGATTGAATCCCAATTCCTTGGTAATCCAATCTCTCAAATCTTAATCAATAGCCAATTCTTTGGTCAATTGCTCATGAGAAGAGATGGCGTATGGTCACTGATTATACCACATATATTTCCCAATTCAAGTATTGGTAGGATTATAGTCACATATCCATTCCAACCCAAATTGGTCCAGCATGAGAAAGCAATTCTAGCATGATCTCTTTATTCCTCTTCCAAGGTTCCGAAGAGACCCGATTATGGAGAGTTTCTTTTCCAAGATAACTAACCAATTGAATTAAGATTGAAAGCTTTCTAGTAAAATCAAGAGAAAAGAAAGAAGAAGAAGAATAAGAACTACACTTGATCCATTGAATCACAATAGAGCTCTCTAACCCAATGAAAAGAGTTAGTTGGTCATTGCTCTACAAAATAGAAAAGAAAGAAAGTGCATAAAAGTAAAGATAAAGATTAAAACTAAAAATAAAACTTCCAAATTCATAAATGAAAAGTACAAAGAAAAGAAGAGAAGTAAAAGTGAATGAGGGGAGGGAGTCCGAAGACCCCTCTTCAATCCCCAATCTCCAATTCTCAATTCTCGTCCCCCCCTTTGAATGTACAAACTAAGGCCTTTATATAGGCTCTCCTAAATTACAAAATGAAATTAAAAGCAAATTACAATTAAATGAAAATTCCTATTCTAGATGCTTCTTGTGGCCTTGATTGGTTGACACTTGTGGGCTTGCTTCCTTGAGGTTGGGTGGTCTTTGAAAGAGAAGTGATCAAATTGAGGCCCATGGTGAAATGCTGCCCAGTTGGTGTTTTTGGGGCTTAGAAGATGCCTCTTGTTTGTGCTTCAATTTCATGCCCACTATAGACTATTATATATCTTTGGAAAGCTCTGAATGTCAGCTTTCTAACGCAACTGGAATAACCTCAATTGGATCTCTGTAACTCAAGTTATACTCCTTTGAAGTGGACATGGTCGCTGGCATAGTCGCTAGCGTTAATGGAAAACGTGACTCACGTTAACGCTAGCGACTAGCATTAATGGAAAACGTGAGTCACAATAATACTAGCGATCAAGGGCTCAAACTTAATGTCCACCCCATACTATTATATATTGTTGGAAAGCTCTGGATGTCTACTTTCCAACGCCTTTGGAAGCGCATCATTTGGAGCTCTACAGCTCGAGTTATACTTCTTGGAAGGTGAAGAGGTCAGTTGGCCTACTACTGGTTGATACCATGTTCATCTTTGCACTTTTGGGGTAGGTTTTCTCCCTCAAATTTAGTGTCAACCATGTAGTGACATATATGCTTGGAAAGCTCTGGAATCCTACTTTTTAATGCCACTAGAATCACCTTATTTGAAGCTTTGTGGCTCAAGTTATGCGCGTTTGAAGAAGGCATGGTCAGGCTGTCAGGTGGGACTTTTGCCTACGTTAACTACCACGTTAACTTAGTTAACGTGGAAGTTAACGTGGGTCTTTTTTGCTTCGCCAACGTTAGTGGCACTCACTTTTTCCACTAAAGTTGGCATCTCCCTTTCCTTCCACGTTAACTACCACGTTAACTTAGTTAACGTGGCTGTTAACGTGGGTCTTTTTGCTTCACCAACGTTAGTGGCACTCACTTTTTCCACTAACGTTGGCCCTTCTTCAAAGTTAATGCCATTAACATTCCCACTTTCCTTCCTTCCATGTTAGTGCCCACGTTAGTGTAACTAACGTAGCCACTAACGTGGCTCTTCTCTTCTTCTTTTGGCCTGAAATCAATCAAACAAAGTGCATCAAAGTCTTGCTCTTAATCATGGGATCATGCATCATCCAATTTATCATTCAATTTATGCATAATTCTCATGAAATCATTCAAAATTCACAATGTTTGCTTGAATCATGGTATGATTGCATTTTCAACTAAATACTTGCTTATTTCTTAAGAAAATGCATGAAACCAACCTAAAGCATACAAAAAATGGCTAGTAAAACTAGCCAAGATGCCCTGGTATCAAGGGTGAGGATATATGTATAGCCAAGTGAGGTATAATTTGAATCTTTAACTAACCTAAGTTCTCACCTAACACACACACACACACTCTATGTAATTTTAAAATCATGCTTAGCTACCCAAATTCTCACTTTTGCATATTTTCACATACTCATGTATCAATTTTCAATTCCACTACATATGCATTGATCTTTTATTGAACTTAGCATTGGGGTGATTTTATCCCCTATTCATTTATTCTTTTTTTTTTTGAACATGAATGAAAACATAATATAGCAATGCATATGGTTTTTCTAATTTTACATGAGTAAGCACCCAAATTCCCAATATTTGTCGGTGAAAACACAACACATTCTCATTGTCGGTGAAAACACAACACATTCTCATCAGCCCAAGTTCCCACATTTCCCACACTTAGTTGGCACACACTATCTTTAGCTAACCAAAGATTCAAATTGGGTAATTGATTGTTTTTTCACTTAAGGCTAGTGATGTGGTAATATAAAGAATAAATGGGGATTAAAAAGGCTCAAAGTGGCAAACAAGGGTAAATTAAATGGTAGGCTATTTGGGATAAGTGAGCTAATAACAAATAATGGTCTCAATTACATATATGCATGAATGTATACTAAATAATGGACATATAAAATGGAACAAAGCCAAGATTACAATCATAGAGAAGAAAACACACAAGAATGAAAATTATGGTTAAATAATGTAACCATATAATTAAGCTTAAAATCTCAGAGGTTCTGTATTCTTAGCTCTAAACCATGTTCCAATTTAAAATCTTCAAACAAGTTTGACAAAAATTTTAATTTAAATTAATGAAATGCTATAAAATAGGGTCTTGAAGAAAAACTTATTACTTCGACCAAGCAGAACATACATGCATGCAATTATTATCATGCAATCTATCATATCTAACAAAAGAAAAATAGCATATTGGTGTTAAGAGAGAGAGAGAGATTACCTCCGGAAGTCAAGTATTGACCTCCCCACACTTAAGGCTTGGCACGATCTTCCGTGCCATTAATAAGGAGCAAGGTGGGGCTGAGAGTGTCTCCTCCACTGGTCGGGTCGTCATGGCTCCCCGTGCTGCTAAGTGAGGGGGAGTCCGGGGTGTCCTTCTCTTCTGGAGGTGGGTGAGTACCAGCAATGAGCTCCTTCAGATAAGGGTATCGGCACTTGTTACGCCATTCTATTTGCTCCATTCGCCGGTCTTGCCGGTCTAACCTCTGAAGGATCTGAAGGAACATCTGAGTGGTGGATGGTGCCTGAGGTGTGGATGATGGTGGGGCTGAGGACGAAGGAGTGTCTAAAGATGGGCCCGCATACCGGCTCGCAGAAGGTACTGGAAGTCTGATATACTTCCCATTCGGGACATACTGATCATCCTTTGGGATCATGGCTTTCGTATCCCCAGCCCGATAGGAGACATTTGCTGTAGATACCAAATCTATAACCAGTGTGGGGAAGGGTAGGATGCCCGCAATCTGTACGTGTTCCATGGCCTGCCGGATGTGTCTTGGTAAGTTGCGGAGTTGCTCTGTAAGAATACACCAGATGAGAACAGCCATGTCCCCAGTGAAGGTGGACTCATGAGTGCTTGAGAAGACATAGTGGGACATAATCTGTGCCCACATGCGAGCCTCCAAGGTAAGTGCTTGAGCTGAGATGCTCTTAGGTCGAGTCCGATATTGTCCATGGATCTATGTGCTGCCAGGTTGTGCTATGACTCTAAGGACGCTATGCCAGTCAAACTGGTATGTCTAGCGCTTGAGAGAGGCCTCTTGATAGGCGTCCAATCCCTACGGGCTAGGTGAAAGATCTAATACTCTCTGTATGGCACCTTCGGAGACGGGGACTTACTTTTGGTGAATATAGATAGACTGCAAGGTGGGCGAGTGAAAGTTGAAGTAGAATTCAACTACCCAAGATAAGTTGCCTCTCGCGGTTGTGTTATTAAGAATCCTCACTGTCTTCTTTCAATGCGGGGCTCCACAAAGTCAACTAAATGCGTCGGAAGGATGAGGAGGTGCTCATTATTGTAGTTTCTCTCTGCTAAGATGGGGAACATCCGGTCACAGTAATCTGCAAGAAATGCTCTCTCCGCTTCATCAACTCTGATAATCCTCTTCACCTTCTTAGTAGGGGACTTCACTGTTGTGGATGGTGGTGCCTTAGCAATACTCTTTTAGTTCCTCTCTTCGCTGGTGTCTTGTCAGAAGCCTTTTCTTTGCCTTTCTTGGTGGCTATCCTGAGGAAGGAAGAAGGAAAAGGGATGTCAAAAATAGAGAACTAAAAACCGGATTGAAGAAAGTTCAAGTGATAATGAATGCCAAAGGAAATAAACAATGTCTTGAGTGCAAGGTAGCTACAATATGCACATGGGGCAGCAATTAAAATTATTAAGGCATGTCATAACAACTAGATACAAGAGGGTTAAAAGCATGCAAATAATAGGCATGAGAAGCATAGCTCAAGCATCAATAGCAAAAATAATTATCACATGTAACATGAAAAATGAGCACTTGAATGTTGATAATTAATGACTAATATACTCAACTTACATGGAATACAAATGTTGTGAAAAAGAGGCATTAAAGTGTAAGAGAAAAATAGATAAAAATCAAAATGCCATGTAAGCCTTTTCACAAATACTTGGTGTACAATATAAAAATAAGCATTAAAGTAATTAATCCATGAAAATATGAGACCCAAAATAGAATGTCAATTGTCAAATTACTCCTCATAATATCCACAAGCTAAAATATAGCAAAGTAATTATCTAAATAAAGCTCCAACACAAACATAAAAATGCAAGATAAGGAAATGAAAGAGAAATAAAAAATAACTAAGCTAATAGAAAACTAAAATTAAATAAAACAAATAAATGCAATAAATAAAAGAAGAATGCAAGAGTAGAGGAGAGAAGAAAAAGAGAAACCTTAAGAAGAAAGTGAAAATAGGATGTTGAGTGGGAGTAAGAATGAGAGAAGAGGAGTGAGAATGGAAGAGGAGAAGAAAAGGAGATTGTAGTTGCCGGAGTTAGTGGTCTCCAGTGGTGGCCCGCCGGTGGTGAGGGGAGAAGGGAATAAGAAAGAAGTAAGAATTAGGAGGAGGGAAAGAATGAAGAAGGAAGAAGCAAGAATTAGGATTCAATGAGAATTAGGATTGGAAGGGGGAGAAAATTGAAAGTGGCGGCGCACTGAATAAGTGATGCGGCGCATGCGATGCGCACGCGTCCATCATGCGTACGCGTGGGTTGCGCAAAAGTGGAGGTGACGTGCAAGCGTCTGTCACGCGTACGTGTGACCAGTGCCAGTCGCGTGATTCCAGCCTTGCGCACACACAACTCTCTGTTCGATTTGCAATGGGGTAAGAATTGCATATGACGAATGCTCATGTAGCACGCTCACACGTGGATGGTCTTAAAGTAAAGACGACGCGTACGCATCGGGGACACGTATGCGTGGGGTGAGTTGTGCCTCTAGCACACTTCCTGCGTCAGACCATCATAACTCTCTGTCAAAACACTTGTTTACGCCAATTTCCATGTCCTCGCGTGCGCATCATAGACGCTTACGCGTAGTTAGCCAAAACCACTAGTGACGCATACGCGTGAGGGACGCGTATGCGTGGGTTTCTTGTGCACTAAGCACGCTTCACACACAACTCCCGTAGAACTCTCTGTTCAATTCTAATGTGTTGCGCATTCACGCATGACGCGTATGCATCATGGACGCCTGCGCGTCGAATGCGTCTTTTTTTTATGTATATATGAATGCAACATAGAAGTAATTATGCAGAACGTAACACTGATAAAAATAAAATAGAACTAAGAATAAAAATGAAAGATCGTACCATGGTGGGTTGTCTCCCACCTAGCACTTTTCTTTAACGTCCTTAAGTTGGATGGTCCACAAGCTCACTCTTCTTCTTGTGCTGGATCCTTCAAGAGGAAGATCTCCAGCTCCTTGTTGCTCTTCATCTTCTCAGAATGGTATAGCTTCAAGCGGTGGCCATTTACCTTGAAGAAGGTGGGGCTTGAAGGGTTACTCAGGTGGAAAACTCCATAAGGTTCAGCCTTCTCCACCCTATATGGTCCTTCTCACATTGACCTCAACTTTCCTGGCATAAGTCTCAGCCTTGAGTTATAGAGGAGGACCAAATCCCCAACTCTAATCTCTTGATATTCTTATTGTGCACCGCCTACACCTTTTCCTTATAGAGCCGTGAGTTCTCATATGCTTCTAGGTAAAGGCATTCCAATTCCTGCAATTGTAGCTTCCTTTCAATGCCGGCTCCCCCCAATCCTAAGTTGCATTCCTTCACTGCCTAGTATGCCTTGTGTTCCACCTCTACTGGAAGATAACAAGCCTTCCCGTAAATGAGGCAGAATGGACTTATTCCGATAGGTGTCTTGTATGCGGTCCGATAAGCCCAAAGTGCATTTGCCAGTCGAGCACTCCAGTCCTTCCTGTGAGGCTTTACAATCTTCTCTAATATGTGCTTGATCTCTCTCTTTGACACCTCGGCTTGCCCATTGGTATGGGGTGGTAAGCTGCGCCACCTTGTGAATGATGCCTTGTTTCTTCAGCAGACCTGTCATTCTCCTATTACAAAAATGAGAGCTTTGATCACTCACGATTGCTCGTGGTGATCCAAAGCGACAAATTATATTATTCCTAACAAAAGAAACAACAACATTAGCATCATCAGTACGGGTAGGAATTGCTTCCACCCATTTAGAAACATAATCGACAGCTAACAAAATGTATAAGAAACCATTAGAATTTGGAAATGGACCCATGAAGTCAATACCCCAAACATAAAAAATTTCACAAAACAACATAAGTTGTTGGGGCATCTCATTCCTCTTGGATATATTCCCGAACCTTTAGCATTGGGGGCAAGAGTCACAAAAAGTGCTAGCATCCTTAAAAAGTGTGGGCCACTAGAATCCACAGTCTAAAATTTTTTTAGCAATTCTCTGAGGGCCAAAGTGTCCACCACTCTCAGAAGAGTGGCAGGCCTCTAAAATTGACTGGAATTCTGATTGTGGCACACATCTTCTAATTATTTGGTCAGCACCACATCTCCACAAATATGGGTCATCCCATATGTAATACTTGGACTCACTTTTGATCTTATCCTTTTGATGCTTTGTAAAATTAGGAGGAAAGGTACAACTAACCAAATAATTAGCTCTAGGTGCATACCAAGGAACCACCTCAGATACTGCTTGCAAGATATCAAGTGGAAAAGTATCATTGATAGGAGTGGAGTCACTTTTAATATGTTCCAGGCGACTCAAGTGGTCCGCCACTAAATTGTGGAAACCACTCCTATCTTTGATTTCTAAATCAAATTCTTGCAACAGCAGTATCCAACGGATTAACCTTGGTTTAGACTCTTTCTTAGCTAACAGATATTTTAGAGCTTCATGGTTTGAGTATACTACCACTTTATTACCAAGTAAGTAGGCTCGGAATTTATTCAGAGCAAAAACAATAGCCAGTAGCTCTTTTTCAGTGGCAGTATAATTAGACTGAGCACCATCTAGAGTTTTAGAATCATAGGCAATTATACAAGGTCCTTACCTTCGCGCTGAGCCAGCGCCGCTCCTACCGCATAGTTGGATGTGTCACACATGATTTTGAATGGCCTACTCCAGTCAGGCCCTCTCACAATAGGAGCTTGGGTCAAGGCAACCTTCAGCTTGTCAAATGCCTCCATGCAGTCTTTACTCAGCTCGAACTCTACATCCTTCTGCAGTAGGTGGGATAAAGGCAGTGCTACCTTACTGAAGTCCTTGATAAATCGCCGGTAGAAACCTGCATGACCAAGAAATAAACAGACTTTCCTCACAGAGGAAGGGTAAGATAAACCAGAAATAATATCTACCTTTACTGGATCAACAGATATACCAGTATTAGAAACAACATGGCCTAAAACAATACCTTGTTTTACCATAAAATAACATTTTTCAAAATTTAGTACAAGGTTCGAACTAACACAAGGGTAATGATCCTTGCGAGTGGCCTGGTTCAGACGACTGTAGTCAACGCACACCCTCCAAGAATTTTTCACTCTAGTAGCCATGAGTTCCCCATGCTCATTTTTCACTGTGGTAACGCCAGACTTCTTCGGAACTACCTGTACTGGGCTAACCCATTCACTATCTGAGATTGGATAAATGATGTCAACTTCTAGCAGTCTAGTTACTTCCTTCTTCACCACTTCTAAAATGGTGGGATTCAGCTGCCTTTGAGGTTGACGGATAGGCCTCGCTCCCTCCTGTAGAAATATCCGGTGCTCGCAAACCTGAGGGCTTATACCTACTATGTCTACCAAGCTCCACTCAATAGCTTTCTTGTGTCTTCTCAGCACATTAAGCAGTTGCTCCTCCTGTTGGAAAGTGAGTTCCTTTGCAATTATGACTGGGAGCTTCTGATTATCCTCAAGATAAGCATACTTGAGGTGGGGTGGAAGCGGCTTCAATTCCATTTTCAGATCACGGCTTGGTACTTGATCATCTGGAGCCATTGAAGGTAGCAGGGCGTCCTTAGTATGCTCAGATGGCTTCCCCACACTTGTACATTGCTCCATGTGCATCTCATCCATTGCTTCTTGGTGAACTTCTACCACAGTCTCTTCAATAATGTCACATTGGAAGATGGAGTAGTCTTCTGGTGGGTGCTTCATAGCTTCGTCAAGGTTGAAGCTCACTGCTCTTCCACCCACTTCGAAGGAATAGGTACCCGAGAAGGCATCTAATTTAAATCGTGAAGTCTTCAAGAATGGCCTTCCAAGCAAGATGGATGAAGGTCTTCCTGAGTCATTAGGGGGCATCTCTAGAATATAAAAGTCAACAGGAAATGTCAACCCCCTAATGCTCATCAGGACATCTTTCGCAATGCCAACCACCGAGATTATGCTCTTATCTGCCAAAACAAAATGTGCTGCCGACCTTTTCAAGGATGGGAGCCTCAAGGCATCATATACAGATAATGACATAATACTCACACATGCACCTAAGTCACACATGCAGTCAATAAATTGTACACCCCTATGATGCAAGTGACCATGCATGGACCAAGATCCCGACATTTTTCAGGTATAGCACCCATTAAAGCAGAAATAGAGCTACCTAGAGGAATAGTTTCTAAATTATTTATTTTATCTTTATGCATGCACAAATCTTTTAGAAACTTAGCATATTTAGGTACTTATTGAATGGCATCAAAAAGGGGAATATTTACCTCAACCTTTTTGAAGATCTCTACCATTTTGGGATCAAGCTCCACTTGCTTCTTTGTCCTCCTAGCAAGGTGTGGAAATAGTAGGAATGGCTTCTCTCACAGCATCATCTTCCTTAGGCACTTCATTCCTTGGTTGAGCAACTTTTTCTTCAACCACATTTTGTACTTCCTCCTCTTCTTCAACCTCATCTATTTCAACAACATTTTTTACTTGAACATCTTCTCTTGAGCTTGGCTCTTCAAAACTCCTCTCTTGCAATGTAGTTTCGGACCTCAAAGTGATGGCGTTGATTCCACCCTTGGGGTTGGGTAAAGGTTGAGAGGGAAGTGCAGTAGAGCTTGAAGGTTGGTTGTTAGGGGTAGATGGTGGTTCCATTCGGGATATAAGAGCTTGTAGAGTAGAGGTAAGACTAGTAAGACTAGAGGTAAGTGAATTCTGAAGCTCTTTTTGTCCTTGCAGGATAGAACATAGTGTTTCATCTTGGTTAGAGGAAGGGGGAGGGTAGGTGATTTGAGGGGCTTGTTGTTGGTTGAATAGAGGTGCTTGGTGTTGCCTTTGGTGAGGTGCTCGGTATGGAAGGTTCTGTTGGTTCTGATTGTTGTTCCACCTTTGATTTTGACCGGTGTTTCTGCCTCCTTGGTTGTAGTTGTCCCTCCATCCTTGGTTGGAATTGTCTCTCCATCCTTGGTTGGAGTTCTCTTGCCAACCCTAATTGTAGTTCCCACCTGGATTCGGACGGTCGTAGAAATTATGGGGAGCCACCAAGGTGTTGTCTTCTTGTTGGAGTTAAGGACATTCATAAGTGTAATGAGAATAGCAAGCGCATATTCCACACAATCTTTGAGGGACTAACTATTGACAATGTTGTTGTGGAGGAGGTGGAGGTTGTTGTTGATTAAGCTAGAGCTGCTTCAGTATATTAGTCATCTCTCCCAGAGTCTTTGTGAGTGCAGCTGTCTCACTGCTAGAGGAAACTTCTGCAATAGCCTTGTGATGATTGTTCCTCTGCCTTGCATTTCGGATGGACTCAGTTAGATCGGTAATCAGTTGCCATGCTTCTGTCGCCATCTTGTACTTAGTCAGAGAGCCATTACTTGCAGCATCTAAGAGGGTCTTGTCTCCAGGCTTCATGCCTTGGCTAAAGTAGCTAATCAACACCAACTGGTCAATCTTGTGGTAGGGACATGAATCTAGGAGGTTCCTGAAGCGTTCCCAATACTCATAAAGAGTCTTTGATTCGTCTTGGATAATGCATGAAATTTCTTTCCTCAGTCTATCGGTAACCTCTGCTGGAAAGAACTTGTCCAGGAATTCCCTTCTGAGCAGATCCCAGTTAGTAACGATTGCTTCAGGTTGAGTGTAGAACCACTTCCTTGCCTTTTCCTCAAGAGAAAATGGGAAGGCATATAACCAGATAGTAGTCTCATCCACACCATGCCGCCTAGTAGTTGAGCAGGCTATCTGAAAATTCCTAAGGTGCTTGATAGGCTCTTGAGCAGGTAGGCCATGAAACTTAGGTAGTAGGTTGATCAGAGCGGTCTTCAGTTCAAAATCTACAGCTGGATTCGAATGACGCGCTTGATATGTTTGCAGTGTAAAATCCAGAGCTCCAGCTTCCTGGAGAGTAATCCTTCTAGGCTCCGCCACAGTACCTGCACTTAAATCAACAGAATCAGTAGAAGAGGAGCTAGTTTCTTCCTCAAATGTCACTTTAGATTCAACCTCAGATAAGACTGGTGAATTAGTAGAAACCCCTTCACCACCCTCGAAGGCTAACCGACGCCGAGCTTGCCTAATACGTGAAATAGTTTTTTCGATCTCAAGATCAAACGCGGCTAAGCTCGGATCCGGTAGTGAACGTGTCATTCAATAAAAGAAACATATAGCTCATGGTAATAAAATATTAAAAGAAAAATGCAATTATGTAAAAAAAATAAATATTTACACCAACCAATAATTTAGCACACTGTTGTAACTCCCTGGCAACGGCGCCAAAAATTGACAGGCAGAAAATTGCCAGTTAAGAATTTCTAATAAACTAACGTTGTAAGTACAGTTCTTAACTGACTAAAATTCTGCTTATCAATTTAAAAGGGGTTGTCACAAATTTAGAATTAATTAACTGGGAGTATAATTCCCAGGTCGTTTCCCAAAGAGTTGACACAACAGTGTAGATTATTGATCAAGAGTTTTCTGAGAAAATTTAGAGTTGGGTAATAGAAAATAAATGATTATCAATTAAAACAATACAAATTAACAAGAGGTTTTATATATTTAAAATAAAAAGCCTTGACTAGGAGAATATTAATTGGAATTTCTATCATTGTTTATTTTTCCAATTATGATAGTAAGAGGTTTTTACTTCTACTTAGTTATCCTTTACCTATTAAAGAAAAATCAAGTAACTAAACCAACTCTGATTCACAAGTCCTAATCCCCTCCTAGGGAAGGATTAGAGTTAGTGAATAGAGAGTCAGCCAACAACTTCCAATTACAAGTTAATACTTGAGTATTCCAACTCAAGGGCTTCCTATTAATCAACTCCAAAGTCAAATTGGGAGTCTACTCCATTGACATGGATGCCATTTTCGCAAATATTAAAGGGAGTGAAAAGAAGACATGGTAATTAAAATTAATTTAGTAAAAGCAATTTTTTGAACTAATAAATTAATTGGAGATAATCAAACAAATAATGGAATTAAATATAAAAATAACTCTTGGCAACATTATTTTATATCTCGAAATTGGCGCATCCCAATCTGATGTACCAATCTTTCAAAAGAAGATTTTGGGAGTGACTTTGTGAATAAATCTGCCAGATTATCACTTGAGCGGATTTGTTGGACATCAATTGTCCCTGATTTTGAAGATCATGAGTGAAGAAGAATTTGGGAAAAATATGCTTTGTTCTATCATCTTTGATATATCCGCCTTTAAGTTGAGCAATACATGCTGTATTATCTTCAAACAGGACAGTTGGAGCTATCTTATTATCAATTAGTCCACATGATGACAGAATATATTGGATCAAACTTCTCAGCCAAAAACACTCGCGACTATCTTCATGTATCGCTAGTATTTCGGCATGATTAGAGGATGTTGCGGCAATAGTTTGTTTCGTGGACCTCCATGATATAGCTGTACCACCATATGTGAACAGGTATCCTGTTTGAGATCTCCCTTTGTGTGGATCAGACAAGTATCTAGCATCTGCATAGCCAACTAGTTGTGACTTGGATCCATAGGGATAAAACAATCCCATATCAACCGTTCCATGAAGATATTGAAAGATTTGCTTGATTCCACTCCAATGTCTTTTGGTTGGAGAGGAACTATACCTTGCTAGTAAATTCACCGCGAATGATATGTCAGGTCGCGTATTATTAGCAAGATACATTAGCGCTCCAATGGCACTAAGATATGGTACTTCAGGACCAAGGATATCTTCATTCTCTTCTTTAGGACAAAATTGATCCTTCTCCACATCCAAAGATCTTACGATCATTGGGGTACTCAAGGGATGTGACTTATCCATATAAAATATTTTCAAGATCTTTTCTGTGTATGTCGCTTGATGAATAAAGATCCCATTTTTTGTATGCTCGATCTGCAAACCGAGACAAAATTTAGTCTTTCCAATATCTTTCATCTCAAACTCTTCCTTTAGAGTTTTTATAATTGTTGGAATCTCTTCAGGAGTTCTAATGATATTTAAATTATCAACGTACACAGCAATAATAATGAATCCAGATGCATTTTTCTTTATGAAAACACAGGGGCAGATATCATCATTCTTGAATCCGTTTTTGGCCAGATACTCAGTAAGATGATTATACCACATTCGTCTGGATTACTTTAGACCATATAAAGATCTTTGCAATTTAACTGAGTATAACCCTTGCGAATATTCACTGGATGGTTTAGATATCTTTAGTTCTTCAGGGACTTTCATATAGATATCTCAATCTAATTAGCCGTATAAATAGGCTGTTACCACATCCATTAAATGCATATGCAGTTTATGATATGCAGATAAACTGACCAAATAACGCAATGTTATCGCATCCACTATAGGGGAATACATTTCTTCATAATCTATACCGGGTCTTTGTGAAAAACCTTATGCCACAAGTCGGGCTTTATAGCGCACAACTTCATTTTTCTCATTTTGTTTTCTCACAAATACCCATCGGTATCCAACAGGTTTTACATCTTCAGGTGTACAGACTACAGGTCCAAAGACTTCACGTTTTGCAAGTGAGTCTAATTCAGCCTTCATGGCTTCTTCCCATTTTGGCCAATCATTTCTTTGTCGACATTCTTCGACTGATCTTGGCTCAAGATCCTTACTTTCATGCATGATATTCAATGCCACATTATATGCAAATATTTCATTGACAATTATCTTATTTCGGTCCCATTTCTCTCCTGTAAAGACATAATTTATCGAGATCTCATCATTTTCGCAATTTTCAGGTACCTGAACGTCTTCTGGCGTTAAAATTATATTAGAATTTTGGACAACTGCAGGTGTCTTTACTGTGTCTTTTTCAACAAGAATAGTATTTACCTCTTTTCTCTTTTGAGGATTTTTATCTTTGGAACCGATAGGCCTGCCACGCTTCTGACGTGTATTTGCTTCAGTGGCTATTTGTCTTACTGGAACATCAATTCGAATTGGGGCATTTTCCACCCTGCCACGCTTCTGGCGCGAATTTGCTTCAGTGGCTATTTGTCCTTCTGGGATATCAATTTGAATTGGGGTATTTTTCGCTGGTATATAAGATTTGGTTATCCTCTTTGTATCGGAAAATGCATCAGTCAATTCATTTGCTATTCTTTGCAAATGTATAATCTTTTGAACTTCTAGTTCACATTTCCCTAATCGAGGATCAATGATGATGCATTCCAATTAAGTTCCTTTTCAGGAAGCTTATTCTCTCCCCCTAATGTTGGAAATTTTGATTTATCAAAATGAAAATCTGCAAACTGGGATTTAAATACATCTCCAATTTGTATCTCAAGATACCTCACTATAGAGGAAGAATCATATCCAACATATATCCCCAATTTTCTTTGGGGTCTCATTTTGGTGTGATTAGGTGGTGCAATGGGAACATATATCGCACACCCAAATATTCTTAAATGGGAAATATTTGGCTGCTGGCCAAAAGCTTATTGCATAGGAGAGAACCGATGGTAACTCGTTGGCCTCAAATGAATAAGTGCTGCGGCATGTAAAATAGCATGCCCCAAACCGAAGTTGGGAGATTTGTTCTCATAAGCAAGGGTCTAACAATTAATTGGAGGCGTTTAATAAGTGATTCTGCCAACCCATTTTGTGTGTGAACATAAGCTACTGGATGTTCAACACTTATTCCATTAGCCATACAATAAGCATCAAAAGTTTGGGAAGTAAATTCACCAGCATTATCAAGACGAATTGCTTTGATTGGATTTTCTGGAAATTGTGCTTTTAATCGAATAATTTGAGCCAGTAATCTCGCAAACGCCAGGTTGCGAGAAGATAATAAGCACACATGTGACAATCTCGAAGATGCGTCTATTAGAACCATAAAATATCTAAAAGATCCACATGGTGGATGAATAGATCCACATATATCATCTTGAATCCTTTCTAGGAATTCAGGGGACTCAAATCCAATCTTTACTGGTGATGACCTTAAAATTAACTTCCCTTGAGAACATGCAGCACAATAAAATTCACTAGATTTAAGAATCTTCTGGTTCTTTAGTGAATGTCCATGAGAGTTTTCAATAATTCTCCTCATCATGGTTGTTCTCAGATGACCCAATCTATCATGCCAAGTTATGAATTTATTTGGGCTAGTAAACTTCTGGTTTATAATGGCATGTGATTCAATTGCACTAATCTTGGTATAATTCAACCCAGATAAAAGTGAGGGTAACTTTTCTAATATAACCTTTTTATTTAAATCATGAGTTGTGATACATAAATACTCATGATTTCCCTCATTCATTATTTCAATATGATATTCATTTCGGCGAATATCTTTGAAACTCAACAAGTTCTTCAGAGACTTAGTAGACAATAGTGCATTATTTATTATAAATTTTGTTTCTCCAGAAAACNATATATATATCACTTTTAAGAATAGTGTGCGAACTTGCACTATCCGCAAGGCAAATATCTTTAGAATATATCCTTGCCATTTTTCTTTCAATAATAATAATAATAATAAAATGAGTAGAAGTACATGCACATTAAAATTATTCACATGAATACTTAACAAACACATACATATATCAAACTATTCCATCATTGATCAAATAGCCAATATTTCCTTCAGAATCCTTAAAGAAATTAGATACATCATAATGAGTGGTGGAATTTTCATCATTTGAAACAAAATTTGTTTCCTTTCCTTTGTCATCCTTTTTTAAGGATACTTGATAAAGATCAACTAGGTGCCTTGGGGTACGACAGGTACGTGACCAATGGCCCTTTCCACCACAACGGTAGCATTTATTCTCAATTGATTTACTTTGCCCATTATTTCTTTCTTTATCCCACTTCTGGTGAGATCCTTTCTTGTGAATATAATTTCTTTTCCTTCCTTAATTTTTCTTGTTACTAAAACCTTGCCATTTACCTCTTCTGGGGTAGTTTGCCGTATTTACTTCAGGAAATGGAGTGGCGTCAGCTGGCGCGCTTCATGATTCTTTTAATAGTAACTCATTGTTGCACTCAGCAACAAGAAGGCAAGAAATTAGCTCAAAAAATTTTTAAATCCTTTTTCTCGATTGCTATTGCAGGAGCACATACGAGGCATAGAAGGTCGAGAAAGTTTTCCCTAACATATCGGGTTTGAGGAAGTATCACATGATTGTACCTTTCTTCAAGGTCTTTCCACATATCTGCAAGATCTTTTAATGTGGGATATTCATTTTTCAATCATACGTCAAGATGACGATGAAGGAAAATTATAGTTTTGGCTTTATCCTTTTGGGATGTATTATTTTCAGTCTCAATGGTATCTCCAAGATCCCTTGAATCAAGATGAATTTCAACATCTATATCCATGATAAATAACTATTTTCAAATATATCAAGAGCATTATATCCAAGATGAAAGAGTTTCGACATAATAAAAATTTGTTACCTGAAGTCTTCTAAAATTTTGTTAAAGTCTCGTGCTGATAACGTGTTATAAAATAAATAAAAAAGATGTACTAGATATAAAATAAAGATGTATAAATGGATAACTTTAACAATAATAATCACCACTTCAATATCTCATACTAATAGAATAATAGAAATATATTAATATTATATATTAATACTTATATACTAACACCCAGAGAGAAGAAAACAAAATTTATAATATTATAGTGCATAAAAAAAAAAGAGAAATAAGAATGTTTTATTATTGTTTGTATGTATTCCCTTTACCTCAGTACATGTATTTATAGGCACATAAAATTTACATTTCAAACTTTTTCATTCTAAAAAATTATTTTCTTTAACATAGAAAAAAAACCATTTAAAAAAAATACCACTCATAAATAAACATCCATCATTTTTATCTATCCATGTAACAACACCCTTATCTATACCAAAGAATTTGGCCAAGTGTTTTACCCACCAAAAGCTATATAAAAGATGTTGAAAAAGGTATTCGCACCACACGTGCCACACGGGTGGGATCCACCACGTAGGTTAACGACAACGTCCGTTTTGAAACGCCGCCGTCTGTTCAACGCTGAGGCTCCTCAACAGCTTGCTCTCTCTTTTTCTCTCTCTCGATTCCAATCATTTCCTGGAAGACAAAAACGACTTCAGAAAACACGCGTTTCCATTTCACACACTCGTAGTCGTAGAATCTAGAATTTCCCTCGACTTTCTCCCTAAGATTCCCCCAAAATTGGTGAACACAGCTCTTCACACTTCGGAAGCTCCTCCTCCCTCCTCGGGCGATTCGATTCGTCTTCGTTTGATTCTGGATGTTTCGATTTCGTGTTGAGGAATGATTGCGCTCTGCTCTTTCAGCTCTTGTTTATTGGGTTTCTTCGATCTCTCCTCAAACCCTCTTAAATCCCCTCCGCGCTCGGATTCGCCTCTACAATTTTGAGTCTCTAGGTAAATTATTTCTTCTGCGTTGTTAGGTTTCTGTTTTGTCGCAGGTTTGCAAATTGAGTATTAGGATGCTACTCATAGTTAATCTAACTTGCTTTTGAGGAGTGTTTGACTTAGGTTTTATAAATTAGTTGGATTGAATTTAATGATTTAATCTCTATGTTCGTAGACAATTCACCAAAAATTCTCTTTTTAATTATTCTTCCATTTTTATTTTGTTTTTATGATATTTGATTTCTCTTGTGAATTAATTGTAGTGATTGCAAGCAACTATGTATCACGCGAAGAAGTTCTCGTCTGCAACGATGGTGCCGCATAAACCTCAAGGTGGTGGCGAACAAGTTGGAAATGTTGGGGTTTTGGATGGATCTGCGGTGAGGAATGCGGGACCTGCTAGTTCTGGTGGAAATGGGAAGCAGCGTTTGCGATGGACATCTGAACTTCATGATCGTTTTGTGGATGCCATTACGCAACTTGGTGGACCAGATAGTGCGTACTTCTTTTCAATAGACATTATAACACATTCCTTGTAAAAGAATAAAAAGAAAAAGAAAAAAGAAGATGAAGAAAACGAGAGTTTCTATGTACTGTCAACCAGTAACAAATCAATAGTAGGTAGTTATCATAATGCGTAGTTAGTCATCATGATTTGGTAATTTTACTGAAACTTTTACGGTAAAGTTGTGAATATCTATGTGTTTATATATAATTTACATGATCTTTGAGTAACATAGGATAGAGAATACTATTTAGGAGATGCTTCTCTTTCGCGTAAGTTAACATTTGACGGCTGTTTTTTAATTATTATTCTTTATTTTACTGTAGCTTTCAAGGTATTGATTAGTTTGTTACTTGTGGCCCAATGATTACTTTGAATTACAAACACTGATAGGCAATTGTACAATTTTGGAGTGCATTGGTTGAATTCAATTTAATGGATTAAATATTAGAGTTAGTGCTAGTTTAATAATAGCGAAATGCTATATCTATATTTCGAAAACAATATTAACTGTTTGAGGTGCTTTTGTTAAATGTTTTTCCGTATCTAGATCAAGTTTAGTAAAGCTGGTTAGTTTCACAGGCTTACAATTAATCATATGTGACCTAGAGTTTTGTGTTTTGCTTGAATCTCAATTTGCTTCAAATAAAACCTAGACAAGACAAATTCTTGAATGAAACAAAAGCTAGCAATGTAGGCTGGATGAAAGTTGTCACTGTTCTTTCGTCTTACTTTTATGCTTGCCACCGAGGTGGGAACAGTATGATTATGTTCAGAAGTTGATTGAATTATTAATAGTTAAATGGCTGATTATTTTTAGTTGAGGTAGGTTAACATCAACTGCTTGGAAGTGATATTCTTTTCTGAGTGGTTTCCCTTTCTCTTACGTTTTGGTCTTCTACTTCTTTATCATGATGGTGTCCAAATATCTTGCTAATTTTCATTCATTCATGACAGGAGCAACACCAAAAGGTGTTCTGCGAGTGATGGGTGTACCTGGACTTACTATTTATCATGTTAAAAGCCATTTACAGGTGTTGTCATCTGATCTAAAATTTTAGATATAGGCATGTAAAATTTGAAGTTTGTTTTGCTAGTTTGGTGTTGGTTCTAATCTCTCATATTATTTTATGTAGAAATATCGTCTAGCAAAGTACTTGCCTGATTCTCCAGCTGATGGTAAAGGTGCCTTGATTTTCTTTTTCTTCAACTTTCCTGAAACAAATGCCCGTGTTATTTTTACTTTAAATTGACTCTAGGAAGTTTACTTCTTGATTTGTAGACTCTAAAGATGAAAAAAGGACATCTGGAGACACTGTTACTGGCATAGATTCTTCTCAGTGAGTATCTTAGCTGTTTAAGTTAATTACAATTCCTTAGATGTATGTTCTTTACTGTCAACTTTGCTTGTAACATATGATGTTCAGGGGGTTGCAAATCAATGATGCTCTAAGAATGCAGATGGAGGTTCAGAAACGTCTTCATGAACAGCTTGAGGTTTGGTAACTGACCTTGCTTTATTTCTCTTGGTGGAACAGAACCAGATTTAGGCATTTAGCCATAACCATAACCAACTCCTTCCAAAAGAGAAATGGCAAATATAAAAGATGGAAAATAGAAATTTATGAAAGGAAAAATGACATGGTTTGTGTAACTCCCTAATGCTAGTATCGGATCACTCTTATTCCTTTTAGAGACTTCAGTTCATACTATAATGGAAGCTTTTTCAGCTTGGTTCACAGAAAATCTGATTTCATTTATTGTGTGTCGAATGTGGGTATTATACCTTCTTCATTTGTTTATTATTGCTCTACAATATCTGATATTTTCCTTTTTATGATAGATAATTTTTACCATGTGACATATATAGGTCAAGGTTAAATTTGCAATATATCATTAGAATGTTACCGTTGTAATTTGAAGAGATGGGTCCAACTATACCTTAATGGTTGAAATAGACTAGTAACTTTTCATATAATAACCTAGGTATGATGGGCTAATCAGAAAGGCTTTGATTGTGCTGTTGTATTTTTCCCGTAACTTTTTGTAATCTTCTGAAGTATACCAACTATATATTCTTCCTGTATTTAAAACTTCTACATCTTTGCTGGCTGGATAAACCGACTATATATTTACAGTTTTAACTTCTGAAGAAGAATAACAATATATTTAGCCTCAAATTCTGCATGTGATAGTTGAATTATCCATTTTTTTTTATTTCGTTAGCATTGTGCCTTGTTCTTTCTCCCTCCATCAGCTGTGGGAACTTCTGGTAATGGTGAAGCTCTTTGTGGCTTATATGATATTCCAGGTGCAAAAGCAGTTACAAATGAGAATCGAAGCGCAGGGGAAATACTTGCAGAAGATCATAGAGGAACAGCAGAAATTAGGGAGTACCTTGACAAATTCAGACACATTGCCATTGTCCCACGATAAGCAAAATAATCCCCCGTCAGAGCCTTCTGGATCAAGCGATGCCATCGCAGATTCCATGTCTCCACTCAAAAAACAGAGAATCGATGATGGTTCAAAGGATGGCTTTGCTGCTTCTCAGGTGACAACAAAGACTTCACAAAAGACTGATTGTAGTGTTGATCAGTTGGACTCATGAAAATGAGAATGGGTTTGGATTTAATTCAGAGACCGAAAAGTAAGAAGATAAGGAGATTGAGCAGTAAGTAGGTTCCATTGTATTGTCAACATTGGTCCCATTGCATTGTCTAGTATATTTTTCTCTTAAGAGATGCAAATCATCCATGTGTAAATTATATTTCTTGCAATCCATTTGTATATATTAATGTAGATATAGTAGATGCATTCTTGTCTCCTGCTGTGGAAGTCAAACACTGCTTTCACTAAAGGGAAATCATACATGTGGTTATGCATAACATATGAATGTTATTGTGGTGGTGTGGTCCATATCAAAACTATGGCTTACCTAGTGAATTAGTGAATGCTCAACACTATCCAGTGATTCCAGTAGGATAAGCCAAGCCCTAGGCTTGGTTGTTGCAAAGTTCCCTTCAATTGGACGCCAAGAGGCCGGTTGTGTGTACCTTTATATTACCAAAAGTGAAATCTCCAAAACATAAGATGGGAAAAACAAAAGTTTGCAATATACCCTTAGCACAACAGAAAAAGGATATGTAAGGCCTTTTCTAACATTTTCTCCTTATTTCATTTTGTTAAATTTTATTCGAGTAATACTTCAGGTCAGGCTTGCTGATAACTTATCCTTTAACCCAAAAAAAAAAAAAAAATTGATTCTCAATTTTTAAAATAAAAAGTTTAGGGTAAAGTATAATTTTTTTCCTTAAAGTTTGTCAAAAATTTTAAAAATACAATTAAATTTTATTTTGTTTTAATTTTGTCCTTGAAGTTTTTGATTTGTTATATTCCTGATAGTTGAAAATTCAGAAAGTTTAGGATCAATCTAGTAATAGATTTGCATATGCTGATAGTTGAATATTTAGAAAGTTTAGGATCAATCTAGTAATAGGTTTGTATATGTTAAAGGTTGTTATTGAGAAATTATTGATAAATTTATCTTAAAAATTTTGAAAAATTAATTATCAAGGATATATTTGAGTTAATATTCAAAATGGCTCCTGACATTTAAGGAGAAATTCAATTTGACCCTTGAAATTTTAATTGACTCAATTTGAACCCGCAATTTAAGTGATTCATGTTAGTCCTTCTGTTAATCTTTATTAATGGCACGTTTACCTAGAATGTTAAGTGACACGTGGGACTGACACCTAGTCTTATTATACGACGACGTTTCTTCCTTGATGCCTAATCTCTCTTCAAACGACATCGCTTTAGCCATTTTTGGGGTTAAAATTCAAAAACACTTCATTACCAATGATCAAACCACTTAAACAGGAAAACTCTTCTTCTCGTTCTTATTCTCTCGCATGAACCATACTGTAAAAGATCAATGTCGCTGCTAGTGTAGGTCGCCGACAAAGCTCGTCGTACGCGTTTCCGTTTGTTAGGACGAGGAAGAACCTTTGCACCACTGTTTCTCCCAAAAAGGTTAGTAACACAAGCATTCTATGTTTGGATTCAATGTTATGTTTTGTGTCTTCTCTTGATTGGGTTTATAGGCCATTGATTTGTGCTCTATTTGATGCTCAAATGGATTGGGTGCATTGTGAAAGTAGATAGTTTTAGTTATTGATCCTCTTCTGTTCAGGTTCTTTTTTTAAAGAGTAATTATGATTAATGTTAACTGCGTTACAGAGAAGAAAGCACATTCAAGTTAGTGAAGTCTACCACTTCTTTATGTACCAGTTTCTCCTTATAGATAATTTCAATAGCTGAGCTTTTATTGTGATTAGTGTTAACTGTGTTTTTTTTTTGACAAATAACTTGGTTAACTTTTCTATAATGATTTTTTTTTTGAAAATATAAAATGAGAAATTTATGAATGAGTAAATAGATTATGTTTGTCAATGTGATAATGCGTAGCTGTTAATTATAGATAGCAAAAAATTGTATAGCTGTTGTTACAGGGATAACTTTTATATATAAATTTTTACATTTTCTATTCTAAAAAAAGATTGCTTGGCATGTTAATGTAGAGTCATCTGATGCATGATATAAAAGGCCTTGGATGTTGAAGTTAAGTTGTTAATTGTTTGAATTATATTCGTAGATAGGTAATTTGATAACAATTGTCTATCATCACGGAGACACCTTTGTTACAAAGAATGATGAAAGTGTAGTTTACGAAAGGACAATACGGATGAATTAACTGGACTAGATGAAGATAGATTAGATGTATTTTCACTAAGGGATTACTACAAAGAGCTCGGTTATGCTGACAATGTTGAATGTTGGTGGCTTATTCCTAGTAGACCTTTAAAGAGTGGACTGAGAGCACTTTCACATGACAAGGAATTGTTAGAGATGTGCTATCTTGCAAGAATGAACCAAGAAAGAGTCCACTTATATTTTGAGCATGGAGTTCCCAACCCCATGATGATGAAGTACCTGAGTTAATAGAGTTTACTCCCATTGTTCCTAAAGAAAACAAGGATGCACCTATCACCACACCAAATCCAATAGGAAGCCCAAATGATGTTTCAGCTACGAAACCCAATGAAGAACCAACAGTCCAAGTCCAGCCTAAAGCACTAGCCCAGGCCCAAGTAGATCCATCAGCCCAGACTCAATCCGAATCACCAACCCAGGCCCAACCTAATCCATCAGCCAAGCAAAACTTATCTAAACCCAAGTCCACCTCAACCAAATTCATGTACAAGAGCATTTTTTAGTCATGGACCAAAGATGGACAACATTTGTAACAATGGCTGTGAGGTATTTAACTCAATAATCAAAGTTGATGATATTGTCTGTGCTCTTGCTGCTGCAGCAACAGTTGTTGTAGCTAAATCCAAATCCCAAGATAGAGCTAACGCTAATGCACCCAATGATGCTGCGGCAACTGCTGGTATACAAACTGTGGATGCTCCACAGGCTTCAGAGATTGACATCACCCAACCCACTATTTTACAGTAAAAAATTATAAAGTAGGTAACATTATACAACACATTAATTAATTACATTTATGAAAATATCATGTGTTTATTCTTAAACTATCAAATACTTCTAATTACATGTAGGTGCCTCCACCTCCACCTCTACTCACAAGGCTGGATAAGCTACTGCACAAAAAAGAGCAATTCCGAGTGTGGACCCAATGCAAGGAGCTAGTTCTAGGATAGCATCAAAGTTGACAGAATTTATGAAATTTGTCCCCACTCCGGACTTCAAAGCACCAAGGAAGAAATAGAGATTAAATTATATTATCTTTTGTGGATGAATTGATAAATTTAATCCGAAGTTGTGTGTTTTGAGGTTGTTTTGTGGTTATTTTGTGGCTGAAATTTATGTCAGTGGTTGTTTATATCTTTTGTCATGTTTTATATAGGGCATTGTTTTGGAACCTTTTAAATAGCTCTTTTGTTTTGTGTTTGTAATGATAATACTCTAGACATCACTCTTGGTTTATCATGTGTCACAATGGTCATTGTCATGACTATGGTTGACCTATGAAATTAGATTCAAGGTTTATTATTATAATTTATTTTGCAATTTAGAGATTTAGTATATATATGACAAGTTAGTTCATTAATGTTATTTGTAGATTTGTAATATACTTGATCAGCCTCTTTTTTATCCTTACCATTTTACTTTTACAGGTTTAGTCACAACTTTCAATTTATAAAATCGTACATATTTGTAATATCATCACTAAATTTGTAGGTTTAGTCACAACTTATAATTTACAAAATAGATTTGTATTAAAAAAAAACATAATTGTAGTGATATTAATTTAATTTCATTCGTTACTTTCCTACACCCAAGCCATAGTCAATGACTACAACTACAAACAAAACAAGAGAAAAACTCAAAATACTATTCTATACTTTTAAAATCCTAATTTCAGCTTCTATTGCACTAATTCTCCAACCCACATTTATCTTCTAATGCTCAATGCAATTTTCATTTTTATGTCTCCCAGTTATGTCTTTTTCTTTCTCGTTATTTGTCTACACAAAAAGTCCACACCATCTATTTCCAGAGGTCTGTCAGAACAAGAACCACAAAATAAATTATGCATGTATTACAAAAAAGATGTAAATTCAAGAAGGAAGCAATTCAAGAACTTACATTATAGTTTGGACATCCCAAAAATGGTCTCTCTGGATTTGATTCTGTTCCAAACCAGCGAAGAACGGGACGCATCCCACAACCACACCAACGTGGAACCTTTCCAACTTTAGCTCAATTTGGATTCCTTCCCAAACTTCCATGTGAATGAGACTTGTTGCAGCTTACGGAATCTTAGTTGGTACTCCTCATCATCTTCTCCAACACCCAAACAACGATATCAATTGAAAAATTTGACACTTGTTAGGGTTTTATATTCATTAAAAGGGGTTAAATTGAGTCTAAATTTTTTTTTCATGTCAGCAAAATTTTCTCAGGCCACATAATGGATCCACGTGTCACTTAATGTTCCAGATAAGTGTGCCGTTAATAGAGATTAACAGAAGGGTTAATGTGAGTCACTTATTAAAAATTGAAGGTTCAAATTGAGTCAATTGAAATTTCAGGAGCCAAATTGAGTTTGTTCCCAAATTTCAGGGGCTATTTTGAGTATTAACTCGATATATTTGATGCAAATAAAAAACTTTTGAGACAAAATTAAAATAAAATAAAACTTATGAATATTTTTAAACTTTTTAACAAACTTTAAGAAGAAGAAAATATACTTTATCCCAAATTTTATTTTTTATACTTCTAATATTTATATTTATATTTATTTTTAATTTTATTTTTATATTTTTATTTTATTTTATTTTATTTTTATATTAAATATTTCAAAACGTTTCAATTTTTATTTTTAAACAAAATTGACTAAATAAATACTCTTTTTCCATTACTTTATCCTATTTGGTATCGGCTCCGCTAAGTAGACAATAGAGAATCTAAACAACGTGAATAATAAGTTAAAAATTTGGCCCAATAGAATTAAAAAAAAACACTCCAACCAAATTACCCAACAAAAAAATCCCGTAATTCAAAAAATTTAACTATCCATTATACCTTAATTTACCAAAGCACCAGTTTCTCCCCCAAACCCTCTACCATCGCTGCCTCACCAACCAATCGCTTTCGCCAGCGTCACTCTCTCCCTCACCGGACATCATCATTGTCTCCTGGATTCTTCACCCCGTTGCTTGGTCGCCAATCGGCCCTATCATCGTCGTTGGGATTCTCTTCACCGCCGTTGGTTCATCAACAAGGACCCTCATCGACACTTACGGATAACCATTCACTTAAGGATAAAAATAATCATCTGCATACCTAGTAAATTGAACATCCAACATATTTTAATTGTATCTAACTAAATCCATTCCAATCAAATAACCATCTGTATGCCTACTAAAATACCATCCGACACATAAGAATTAAAATAAACATCCGCATACCTACTAACATAACCCAAGGAGACAGCGTACTAGATAATAAACGACGGGCTCATGCTGGACAAAAATCCCAGGCTGAATTTGGCGTCTTTCGTGATGAGCGTGGCGCGAGAAAATAGATCCAGACATCGAGTGAGCACAAAGAAAAAAGGAAAAAGGATAACGAGAACAATGCAAATGGCGCAAGTAGAGGGAGTGGCTGAGCTATACATGCGAATATGCGACGGTGATAGCGAATGTGTAGAACAACGCATGCGATGCTACTTTCTCTTACTGCTCTGCATGATATATTATAGTAGCGTCGGCAAGGTCGGCAGGAGGTGCAGCGACAACGGAAATGCACGGGTGCGACTACTATGGGATCTTCCTTTGCTACGGAGGGACAGTGGTGCATGGTAAGGCTTCGGCAATATTGGTAGAAGGTAGCGACGGCGTCGGTACGGCCGTCGGAGGGAGTGCAGCGGCGTGGGGTGAGGCTGCAGTGGCGTGCACAGAGATTGGGAAGTTATGGTGAAATTATAAATAATCGTATGTAATGTGAATGCATTTAATTACTAATCCTAATTTTTCAAAATTTAAAATTTAAAATTAAATAATTAATAATTTAATTTTTAATTTTAATTTTACCTTTTTTAATTTATTACTCACATTGTTTTTTCAATGATCGTTATTTCCTTATACGTTCTCATTTGGTATTTCTTCTTTCAAAATTCTAATTATTTTGCTAACAATTTGGAGCCATTGCATCCTCCACTTTCTTTTCTTACTTTGTTACGAATCAATGAGAGTTGGAGTGAGATTAAGCCAAATAATTTACCTGAAAAGTAACGGATTTAATGTATGAACAAAACAAGTTAAAGAGAAAGAGAAACACTAATATTTTAACATAAAAATTTCTTAAATTAAATGAAAAAATTATGGAAATAAAATAAAAAATGTCTACTATATTTAATTGTAACTATAATATAATATATTATATATAATATGGCATTCTTCTATTATAATTTATAATACCTAGTGAATAATAAAAAATATCATTAAATTCTAGTATATATCACTCGATATTCAGAAATTTATTACATATTCTGAAACACTATATTATAAGAGAAATCTCACTCACAATTTAGCAAGAGGCCTTGGATTGCTTCATATATAGCTGCTTTATTGGTTTGTATTTGGTGGAATGAGAGCTTTAATGTGGCTCCTATTTGTAGCCAAATGGCTTACACAATGCTTGCATTCTTGGCTATAAATCATGACATTTCAGGATCAAAATATTATAAACAATTGCTTCATATTGTTTTACCGCGTGTTACACATATATTTTGTTATGCTTAATTCGTCTCACCAATTTAACTATAATGTATAAAATGGGCAAAACAAATTTCAGGATCAAAATATTATAAACAATTATTTCATATTTACTTTGAGATTCACTTATCAAAATCGTTCCTGAGATTCAAATTGTACCAAATTATCAATTACGTCTCTAAAATTGATAAAAGCGTACAACTTAAGTTTTTGACCCGTTTTCTGTTAATGACATGCTAACATATTTTAATGGCGTAGACGGTCAGTGATACGTGTCACATCATAGTTTGACTACGTGCAATAGTACGAGAGGTTGGTTAGTGACTCATGTCATGTCAACTTGTGCCATGTGTCAACACTATTTGTCCGTGTGTCATCTACCATATCACTATTGTAGGTGGATCAAATTGGTCTCAAATGCTGTATTAAGTAAGTCATTTTAGTCCCTGAAATTAATTGGACTAAAGTAGGTCTTATCCTTAATTACACTTTTGGATTAGAAAAAAGGACAAATAGGTTTTTGATCATTTTTCCAGCGAATATTTTTGTCCCTGACGATTTAAAAATAGTTTTAAGTTCCTGACCTTTTTAAAAGTTAGATATATGAGTCCCTCCATTCATATGGGTCCATCAGACCTAACGAAAGAGTTTGATGTGGCTCCCATTGTGTTGACCTGACCGTTACGGATGTACACGTAGAGGGAACCATTTTAAAACAGGACAAATAAGTCCCCCTGCTGCAAAACGATGTCATTTGATAGGCAGCCTTTTATACACACTCTCATTCCTTGTCTTATGTATAATACTCATAACACAAATACCACACTTAGATTGATCCGGTTTGCAAAAATGTTCAAGCATACACTTATGTGCCATCAACATAGCTTCTAACTCTTGTACACTGATACCTTGTGCTATTGTCATTAATGACGTAATTAATGGAGCATAATCGCATAATCCTTAGTAAATCCATGGAAAATAGCATTAACGTGATCACTTTCTCTCTCTGGTTCTCCTACAAAGGTTAGGATATCTATCGTACTCTTAAATTCAAGAACATAATCCTTACCCAAGATCCGATCTAAATACTATTGAGTCAATTCTTTAATTGCATCACTTTTGTTGTAATTTATGATGTAAAATGATCCTCCAATCGCTTCCAAACTTCTTGTGCATAGGTACATCTAGCCATCCATGTGGTAAACGGCTTTGTCATCGACGCAAGGAGCCACGATTTGAGCAGTGCATCCTGTCGCTTCCATCACTTGAATCCAGGATTCACAACTCATGCAGCTCCATTAGTTATAGTAAAGAATTTTGCTAGAATATCTTCTCCAAGAATATGATGTAGAAGATTATTGTCTTCGATCGTGGATGATGCTTGATCTTTCCCCTAAAGATAATTCTCGTAATTAAGTTTCATCGATATAGGAGTTGATGTAAATCCTAGAGCAGCTTGCATTTGAGCAAGACCTGGATCTGAAGTGATGGAACTTATGGTAAATAAAGTTAAGTTTTCTAGCACTATAAAAGTAGTGAAACCTAAACTCTGATACCATAAAGGTATCAGATCTAGGTTGGGAAAAGAGAAGTTACTGGATCTGAGAGATTGAAGAACATGAGAGAAGAGAGTTGACGAGTGCCATTGATAATGAACTAAATTAGTTACAGTATACTTCCTAAAGCTATTTATAGACACAACACCTTATTACATTTGTAACAAACTTCTATTAAGAAGCACTAATTGCCTAACCACTTAGCCACCTCAACTATCTAAAACTTTCCTACTTTCTTCCTGTTCACATAGCTGACTTCACCCGTTTCTCTATGATTTCTCGCAATTCGAATCACTCGTCTGACATGCCCTTAGTTGTATCAATAAAATTTTGATAGAAAATGTTGAGTTACTCACTTTGCATTGTACAACTATTATTACTCAATTTTGATTATATACCTGTAAGTACTAGTTCTTGAATTGTGCAGGTAGTTTCTTTTAAAAACTGGCTTTGGATTTCACATTATAAGAAATGTGTTTGTATTCAAGCACCAAGATGTGAAATCAATGAACTCTTTAAATTTACTACGTCTAGAGCCTTTTTACTGTCAAAACTGGGAAACGAATTTAGGAGATTTTTTCATTTTTGTCTCATCATGAAATTATGTAGAATAGAGAAAGGAAGAATATTTGACACCACTATAATCTTGATTTATCTACTTAGTACAATGTTACCTACATTTAATCTCCAACACAATAATAGTAGAATTGTCACTATAATTTTTAAAAAATTACATTCACCAGTTCCAAAAAATTACACTTAATCCATCTAAACTTCCGAAAATTTTCATCAAGCTAATCAACCACTAAGTTCACCTAGCCTAATAATCTCATTTCTAAATTTTAAACTTTAAGTTCTCACCCAATATACAAAAGGAGAATCTAACATAGGTTCAACTACGATAACATCAAAGTTGACATAAATGACTTTTCTTAAAATTTATCTCTCTTGTTTTTTTTTCAACTTTTTCTAATTTCTTATTTCATAGTCTTTTTCTTGTTACAAAATGAGAGAGAAGAAAAATATGATTTTCAATGAGGCATAATGAAGGAAAAGAATAATAGAAAGCTGAAAATGGGTATCGGTGTCTTTCTCTTCCTTGAAAACAAATTATGGTTGATTGGCATTATATATAAGAGAAAATACAACCAAAAATGGAATCTTATATTTTGAAATTTCTAAATGTTGGAACAGAACATTGGAGAATTTTCAAGCAGGTATAGTTGGTACAATTTGATTGTTCTTGCACCCTCTTTAAATGCCAAGTGTGTAGCCATGATTTAATCATAGTCTTTTGAGATGGTACTATGACATTCTAGAAATTTTTTTTACGTTGACACTAAGTATTGATATTTTCCTTCTAAATGTACTGATACTTTGCAATACTTTTGTGATCAAGTATGGATAAAGATTTTTTTTTCTAATTTGCACTAAAACTGAACCACAATACTCAGTCTGTTTTGTATTTAGATTTGCTATGTTTGTGCAATAAGAAATCTGATTTGAACTTACACAACTAATATACAAAGTTAAACAAATTATGAGATTTTAACTCAACCAAATATTTGTTATTATACAACTATTTATTATTTTTTACACTCAAAAAATTCTCTTTGCCCAAACTTGTAGGCTTTTCTACCTTACAGGAAGTTATTTAAGTTAATCAAACTTTATGAGTAGATGGGTGTGTGAGTGTGTATTTACATGACCAAAAATAAATGATCAAATATTTTCATATTTCATGTTAAAATGATTCAAATATAAAAAAATTAGCCAGATAATGGTGGCACTTTCTCTTTGGAGTAGGAGTATGTAAAACTTGGCTCGAATCTGAAGTATATTTTACTGGGTACAAATTTGTCATTTTTACTTGGTGTCATTTTTGGGTAAGTTTGAATTATGTTTTAGGTAAGTTTGAATTATGTTTTAGGTAAGTATAATTTAATCTATGAAATACAACTAAAATGCATAGTTTAATGTGAAATTAGTAATAGAATATTATATTTTAAATTTGAATTAATATTTTTATATTATGTAACTAAAATGCATAGTTTTGAAGCGGTTAACACTTGTGCAACCTTACTGACTTCTTGATGTAACACCTTACCATACAGAGCCTTACGCTTAAGTCGTAAAGCAGAGGTGCCGAGATATTACGACCTCTAAAAATAAAATACATACATAAATATAGCTGAAAGAATTTATAATTAAGAGCCTTGAAGAAAAAGTTAAGTAAAAGCGAAAACAGAAAATCATGTCACACTCGCAAGGTTAATCATAAAATGGATAGGTGGGATCAAAAGAAGACTAAAAACATAATATACAGATCAAAGTTCCAAAATACAGATATCAAGCTTCAGACAACCTACGAAGCTAAGGCCAGTCAGAGTATGTAATTATATATATTTATACAACCCAAAATATAACTCAAACTACAAAAATAGACACCTGTTTCTCCAAGTCAACCTCTAGGAGGGACAAACATAAAATATATACAGAGGAGAATCTATATACATATATACATAGCATAAATACAAAATACACTAACCCAACTTCGCTGGCACAGGAAACTCCAGATGCCTAGTGAGGTGCCTTTCGACCTGCATATGAAAAATAATAGAAATATGTATGAAATGAGAACTGGGGGTTCTCAGCATAGTAAAGGTGCCTGCATAGTTAATATAAAAGGTCCCAAAAAAGCCAGAGGCATTCTTAAAATTCTGACACTCAGATTTCAGCTTAAAGATCCAACTAAACCAGAAATTAAAGGATTTGGATCCTCTAAAGTTTGAATTTCACTTTAGAGAATAAAGTGTGATCTTTTTACCCTTGAATAGTTTCTCTTTCATATTTATTCTTGGTCCCATATATGAAATAAATGGTGAGAGATCACACTTTACTCTCTAAAGTGGAATTTAAACTTTAGAGGATCCAAATCCAAAATTAAGTATGTTATCTAAGGTATTCAAGTTCTAAGTCTAACTTTAACTTAACACTTCACTTTCTGTCTCCTCCAATCCTCTGAATCACTGGTGGAACACCCCCTCACACCTCTGCCAAGAAGGGTCTCTTAGAAAATATACACATACAATTCAAGTAAGAAAAACACAAATAGAGGTGCAATTACAGCAAGTAGAACAAGTAAGCAGAGTTAAGGAGTTAAGCAAACCAAAACAATGCACACTCAAGCAAAACAAATAAATGCATATGATGTATGCCTCTTCTATGGCTGATGAGTCTCATCTGTTGGTTATATAGCCAACCTGACATATCCTGGTAGTTAGCCATTGGACAGTCCCTCTGTGTGCGCATCCCCAAGCTCAAAAATAATATCCATGGAGTCAAATTCCAAGTTCAAATAATATTCCATGGGGAAAATACCAAGATATATATATGCATGCTCATGGGAGAATCCGGGGAGTTAAAGTGTCCGGTCATATTTTGCGACAAAGGGTCAACAATTAGTCTCAAATATACAAGCCATATAATAATCTTTTTCTTTTTAAAATAACACTTCAAATCAAAACTCCAATTTTATAGAAATTTTGACAGCATTTCTTCTAAAATGCGAACTTCTGCCACCCTTCAAGGGTCCCAACCACCAAACCAAATACCTCTCGATCATTTAAATCATTTCCAGTATCAAATTATTTAAAAATCAAACCAATTCCAATATTAAATCTTTTCCAAAATCCAACCAACTCCAATAGCAAACCGTTTACAAAATCAAATCACGCATCTCTCAACCAATCCATTCAATTCAATTTCACAAACTCACCATCAATCCTCAACACATCAACAATCATCTTTATTTTATACTCATCAAAGCCTTAATCCAACACATACAAACTCATTCATCCTTTATACACACATCATATACCATATACACAATCCATCAATAATTTATTTAGTTCACTCCTATCCTAAGGTCTCTAGCCTAAGTTTTTACGTGACATTAAACATTAACTACAAGAAACTAAAACCATACCTTGGCTGATTCCTCCCTAAGTTTGGAACACCACAAAAGCCTCTCCTTTCACAAGCTCTAAGCTTCTAAACATCAATTTTTTAAGCTTAATCACCTAGATTTCGTTCTAAACTGCTAATGAGGGAAAATCGATTCCACACAAACTAACCGGTAAGTGTACCGGGCTGCATCAAGTAGTAAACTCACCGGAGTGAGGTCGATCCTACAGGAATTGATGGATCAAGCAACTTTAGTGTGGTGATTCATTTAGTCAAGCTAACAGTGGTGAATTGAGTGAAATTGATTAACAGAATGTAAATTGCAAGGAATTTAAAGTGCTAAAAGTAAATGGTAGAATATTAAATGAAGCTCAAAGCAATCAAAATGAGAAATAACACAGAACAAGATTTATTAGGGATTGAAGATATCATAATCCATCATGAATCAAATAGGTCTCAACTTCTTTCTCAATCACATGAGTAGATCTATGGCAGATTGTAAGTGATTAGATCCCAATTCCTTGGCAACCTAATCTCTCTAATCACAATCAATCTTGCCAATTCCTTGATCTAACTGTCATGAGAAGAGGTTAAGCACTTTCTCTCATCCATAACCCACACAAATTATCAAGACCTCAATTTCTCCCGAATAGTGTTGGTCAAGAGAATTGTGAAGGATAGAGCCCCAACTCTAATGCCCATGATTCCCCTTTCGAGGCTCACACAAGCATTCAACAGATTCAAACCCCATTCCGGAGTAAATGAATCTCAAACAAAATAGAGGATATCCTATAGATACTCAAACGGATTGAGAAATAGAACAAGTTCACTCAATCATGTGATTTATAATAGAACTCCTCCCCTAATGAAGTGGGGTTCAATTGATCATTGCTCTAAGAACACTTGCAGGAAATTTAAATTACTTGAAAGTAAATCAATCTCAATGCCAAAGTAGATGTAACATTGCAGAAAGGAAAGTTGCAGAAGAGAAGTGTAAGAAATTGAAATTGCATAAACTAAACTAAATTCCATACAACTAAAATGTAAAAGTGCAGAAAAGAAAAAGGAAATTTTAAGCAAAGCTATCTGGAGTCTCTAATCCTTCAGCCTTTAGTCCTCGAGAGCCTTCTGCTTCAAGCCTTACTACTCCTCCTAGCTCTTCTGAGTGTCCCCGAATTCTATGAAACCAATGCCTTTATATAGGCTTTCCTAAATTACAAATTGAAATGAAATTTAAAACAAATTACAATCAAATCAAAATTAAATCTAAATGATTCTTGTGGCCTTGATTGAATGATATGAATGGGCTTGCTTGGTTGTTCAAATGGGCTTGGAATGAAATTAATTGAACCACAATTCTGCTCCCAGGAGAACGCAGCGTTTTGAGGAGAGCGCAGCGCTTGGGCACCCATGCGTACAGATACCCCATGCGTACACATGGTTCGGCAATTTGGCATATCGATGCGTATGCATTGCCTTCAGCGCTCTTAAGGGGAGCGTAGCAGTCGCGTTAAGAGCGCTCCTCCATGCGTACGCGTCACCTACACATATGCGTGGCTCTTCAAAGATGCCACTTTCACGCAGCGCTTGATTCACGCATTCGCGTGCTTCTTCAAAAAAGTCACATCGACGCGTACGCGTCACCCACGCGTACGCATTGCCATCCCAATTTTCCACTCTGTTATCGCAGGCGCTCTTGGGTGAAGAATGTAGTGCTCTTGTCTAAGAGCGCTCTTGGTCATGTACGGTGCTATGTAGAAGAACGTAGCACTCTTAGAGAAAGAAACGGAGCACCAAGCTTCCTTTATTTTATCATGGGCCACACTTTTAAAAGCGTGGCCTAAGGTTCCAAAGCGTGCTCAAACTTCAAATTGTGCGCCAAAATTTCTCTTTTCTCCTTTTGAGCTTAATTTGTGCTTTTTTTTGCTTCTTTTTCTACTTATTTCCTACAAAATTTATAAAATCAAAAGATCAAACCAATATACTATTTAAGCACTAAAATACACAATAATTAAGCATTAAATCATCAATTTCTTGTATGAAAAAGCATAGAAAAACCTAACATGATGCCCAGTCATCACAACACCAAACTTAAACTTTGCTTGTCCTCAAGCAAACAAAGATCCATGCAATAGAGTTTGACAATCCAAGGTGAGAAAAACAGCAACTTAATGTTCATGGTTGGCTAGTTTTCTATCCATGCTACAATCACAAAAGAAATTCAAATGATTGATGCTTCTATCTAACTCATTTTATGAAATTTTTTCTTTATGAAATTTTTTCTTTATGTTCCTTCCTTGAAACAAGCTTTTAATTCTCTTCTTAGCTTATCCTTTTGGGTGCTTTGCACCATGAGTTGAAAGCTATGACTCTAACTGCTTTGTTTTCAAGTATTACCACTTGATACATAAGCACCACAAGCATTTAATTAGAGGACTTCTTTAAGCTCATTTGTGTCTTTTCTTTACTCTCTACTCATTGATGCTCAGAGCCTTGAGCTTTGAGGGAGTGTTTTTACACTTAAGCCTAGCCTTGACTCTAAGTGTTTTGTTTTCAAACTTTTTGCTTGATACATAAACACCAAAAGTACTTAACAAATAAATTGTCATTGGTACTCAGAGCCTTCAGCTTTCTCATTCTTTCCCTTTTCTTTTCTTGCCTTATTTGCATTTGCTTCTTCAAGGTTTTTGTGATTTCAAAAAAAAATTTCATAAAAATGTTCTAAATGAAAACTTCAATTAAATAAATTCAAATGCAATTGAGCAACAACAATTAATCATGCTAGCCTCCCAGTATTCATATGTCCATGCTAAGTTCTTCTTTAATGACCTTGTTTGTTTATAATCATGATTACTTGATTACTTTGACTCACAAAATTCAAAATGGTACTCATAATATCACAGCATCATGATACAATTCAGAATTCAAGCTATGCTTTATTCACAAGGAGCAGCCACACATTCATAGAAAAGAATAAAAGACAATCATGCAATTTAAAGTACTAGAAATAAATAAGAGGAAAAGGAACTTTACCACCTTGTAGTTCATCTTCATTGTTGTTGTCATTTCCCTCCTATTATTCTCCTTTCTAACACCAAACTTAGAATGATTGCTTATCCCAAGTAATAAGTAAAACAGTGGTAATAGGGTTTATGATGGGTCATGAGTGTCTTTAACAATGAAATGTGAGTGATGCATGTGCTCAAGCAGGAAAAATTAAGGATACAATAAAGACACAAGAAGTAAAAACAAAGACAATATGATTGCAAAAATAAGTGGGGTGTGCATGATACATTGCATGAAAAATAAGTGGCATACCAAACTTAGTGTGATGTTTTCACTTGGAATTGATGCAAGTATCCAGTAAAGATTGTAAATCATTTTGTTGCAAGGCAACACCAAACTTAGAATGCAATCATATGCCAAATTATTGAAAATAAACAAAGCAGAGAAAGAAAATGTTACCTATAGTTGGGTTGCCTCCCAATAAGTGCTCCTTTAATGTCATTAGCTTGACATGCTGTTCATGGCTTTCTTCCTCTTCTTCCAGTTTATTAAGATGAATGACCTTAGAGAGATAGACGAGCCAGTCAGTATCCCCTGTCTTGGCCTCTTTCCAACAAGCTTTCTTTTGTTATTTGCTTGATTGAACTTGCTTGCTGGATCAGGGGTTGGATTGCTTGTGGTTGACCTTTTCTTCTTCATGGATGTGGTCAATTGTAGCTTGGTCATAATCCTCTCTTCGATGCCCTTGTTGGTTGCCTTCACTTCTTGGATATCATGACTTGGGTGTATGTGATGATTAGAGTGTTCTCTTCATCAAAAGCCTCTTGAATTGGTGGTTCAATGAACCTTTCCTCTATGCAACTCTCTGTTTTACTTGAGTGTGGACTCCCTTGATTGATTTCTCCCCTTTCTTCTACATGATGTTCCATTGAGTCATTTGGGAGGAAGTTTTCATGTTCCTCTGCCACCACAAGTAGCCTCTGTGGATATGGAATCCTAGGCTCATATACCTCAACAACTTCATTCTTCATTGAGATTTCACTTGACACAGGGACCTCTTCTTCCACTTCCTCACTCACAGATTGGTCTCCATCTTTATTGCTTGGCAATCCTAAGTTTTTTCCTATTTGCTCTAAGTGCCCATCCATCTTCTTAAAGAGGATTTCTTGCTCTTTCCAGGATTGTTCTTGACTTTCCAAGAATTGTTCTTGTATTTCCAAGAGTTATTTAGCTCTCTCCTGAGAGTCTATGGCACTTCGAAGGCATTGTTCTACTTGTAGCAAGAGAGGAGAAGGTTGTGGCAGATTTTGTGCACTTGTGGGTATTGTGGTGAAGTTGTGTTGAGGGATATGGAATAAACGTTGTGAGTAATCAGATGTGTTTTGTGGTTGGTAAAATGAATTGTATGGATTTTGGAGGGAACTTTGTGTTGAAGCATAATCAAGTGATGAAAAATCCTCAAATGAAAAATTGGGAGGTGGGGTTGGAAAATTTTGCATAAATGCATTGAAGGTACCCTCAAATGATGATGGCTCTTGATGAATGGAGTATGGACTATCAAGTGCTCTTTGAGTTTGATCCTCCAAAACACAACTTGAAGAATCGTTGAATTCATCACAGTATGGATCATTTTGTGGCACTGGGGAGCAATCTTGCATGAATGTATTGACAGCACAATCAAATGATGATGTCTCTTGATGAGAAAAATATGGATCATTAAAATCTCCTTAGTTTTGACCTTCCTAGCCACAACATGAGTAGTTGTTAGATTCATCAAAGTATGGGTCATGTTGTGTCTCTGGGAGGCATTCATACTCCATCATTCTTTGTTGATACTCCCATCCACCATTAAAATAATGACATGAATCATTTTGTGGTGTTGGGTAATATCCATTGAATTTGTCTTGATCATTTTGTGACTTTGAAGCATATCCCCACTGGGTGGATTACTCATAATCTGTCATTTCTTAGTGATATTCCCAAGCACCATTAGGATAGTCATTTTGTGGTGGTAGGTAATATCCCATGAAATTTTCTTCATCAAAAGATGAGGTGAACTCTATTTGAATTTTGTAGAACACAATCACCAAAGAAGATTGAAATTTCTCATGTCACAGAGAAGAATTTCTTAGTGAGGCAATAACACAAACACCTTAGTGTAAGCAAAAAATAGAAAATAAAAAAGAACTTAAATGACAAGAACAAAGAAAATGCTTAATCTAGACTTATCACCCACTTAATTATTGTCGATCTTAATCAATCCCCGACAACGGCGCCAAAAATTTGATGAGGGAAAATTGATTTCACACAAACTAACCGACAAGTGTACCGAGTCATATCAAGTAGTAAAACTCACCGGAGTGAGGTCGATCCCACAAGGATTGATGGATCAAGAAACTTTAGTATGGTGATTAGTTTAGTCAAGCTAATAGTGGTGAATTGAGTGAAATTGATTAATAGAATGTAAATTACAAGGGATTTAAAGTGCTAAAAGTAAATGGCAGAATATTAAATGAAGCTCAAAGCAATCAAAATGAGAAATAACAGAGAACAAGATTCATTAGGGATTGGAGATATCATAATCCATCACGAGTCAAATGGGTCTCAACTTCTTTCTCAATCACATGAGTAGATCTATGGCAGATTGTAAGTAATTGGATCCCAATTTCTTGACAACCCAATCTCTCTAATCACAATCAATCTTGCCAATTTCTTGATCTAATTGTCATGAGAAGAGGTTAAGCACTTTCTCTCATCCATAACCTACACAAATTCTCAAGACCTCAATTCCTCCCGAATAGTATTGGTCAAGAGAATTGTGAAGGATAGAGCCTCAATTCTAATGTCCATGATTCTCCTTCCGAGGCTCACACAAGCATTCAACAGATTCAAACCCCCTTCCGGAGTGAATGAATCTCAATAAAAAAGAGGATATCCTATAGATACCTAAATAGATTGAGAAGAAGTTCACTCAATCATGTGAATTATAATAGAGCTTCTCCCCTAATAAAGTGGGGTTCAATTGATCATCGCTCTAAGAACACTTGCAGAAAATTTAAATTGCTTGAAAGTAAATCAATCCTAATGTCAATGCAGATGTAAAATTGCAGAAAGGTAAGTTGCAGAAGAGAAGTGTAAGAAATTAAAATTGCATAAACTAAACTAAATTTCATACAACTGAAATGTAAAAGTGCAGAAAAGAAAAAAGAAATTCTAAGCTAAGCTCTCTGGAAGTTCTAATCCTCCAAGATAGCTCTAGAGCTAATCCTCCAGCCTCTAGTCCTAAGAGAGCCTTCTACTCCAAGCCTTACTACTCCTCCCAGCTCTTCTGAGTGTCCCCGAATTCTATGAAACCAATGCCTTTATATAGGCTTTCCTAAATTACAAATTGAAATGAAATTTAAAACAAATTACAATCAAATCAAAATTAAATCTAAATGATTCTTGTGGCCTTGATTGAGTGATATGAATGGGCTTGCTTGCTTGTTCAAATGGGCATGGAATGAAATTAATTGAACCACAATTCTGCTCCCAGGAGAACGCACCGTTTTGAGGAGAGCGTAGCGCTCGGGCACCCACGCGTACGCATACCCCATGCATACGCGTGGTTCGGCAATTTGGCACATCGACGCGTACGCGTCGCCTTTAGTGTTGTTAAGAAGAGCATAGAGTTCGTGTTAAGAGCGCTCCTCCACGCGTACGTGTCACCCACGCGTACGCATGACCCTTCAAAGATGCCACTTTCAAGCTACGCTTCATTCATGTGTTCGCGTGCTTCTTCACAAAAGTCACACTGACGCGTACGCGTCGCCATCCCAATTTTTCCACTCTGTTATTGCAGGCGCTCTTGGTCATGTATGGTGCTATGTAGAAGAACGTAACGCTCTTAGAGAAAGAAATGGAGTGCCAAGCTTCGTTGATTTTATCATGGGCCACACTTTTAAAAGTGTGGCCTAAGATTCCAAAGCGTGCTCAAACTTCGAATTGTGCCCCAAAATTTCTCTTTTCTCCTTTTGAGCTTAGTTTATGCTTTTTTCTTCTTTTTCTACTTATTTCCTACAAATTTATAAAATCAAAAGATCAAAGCAATATACTATTTAAGCACTAAAATACTCAATAATTAAGCATTAATCATCAATTTCTTGTATGAAAAAGCATAGAAAAACCTAACATGATGCACAGTCATCAACCGCCAAATTGAACTCCGAATCAACAAGAACACAATATAATTCACAAAATATCACTATAATCATCATAGAGTTTACTAATTCAATGATTCACAAAGATTCAATAGTTTCCTACTTTACCCATGGATCAATTGAACAAAAGCCAATGATTATTCACTGCTAGAGTTCACCTAAATCATCAAAATCATTCAATTCCACAATTCTCAAACTCAAAACCCACGAAATTGAAGAGAGAAAGAACTGGGTGAGAAATGTAAATTTTTTACCACTTTGTTCACATAGAATTAAAGAGAATTCCAAGAAGAACATGTGGCCATTGACGGCTCGTCAATCGGAGCTCCGAATCGAAAGTTATAGGCGATTGAATTTTCGGAGGCAAGGGTTAGGGATTTTTACGTTAAATCTCCTCTTCTCAACAGATCTGTAGAAAATAATGAAGAAGAAGGCTTGTTTTAGTGGTTTTATAGGTTGGGTCTTGGGTTCTGTTCAACCGATTTGGCCTGTTGGCCCGGTTTTGGGCCAAAATCTTTAAAAGTAGCGTCAAAATTCGTATTTTTAATATTTCTATTCCTCTAAATTATAAAAATTTATTTTTCTAATTTCTTTGAATAATAATTAATTTATTATCTAATTATTTATTAATTTCACGGGGTTTACATCATACCGACCTAATTAATAAGTTTGCTCTTAAAATTCAGATTCAATTGCCTGAAAATAAGTGTGGGTAGTCTCTTCTCATTTCAAATTTCAGGTTTCCAGGCATGTTCCTCAATCCCATCTTGACTCCATGCAACCTTTACTAACGGTACTACTCTTCCACGTAGTCGCTTATCACAGGTATCGTCAATTCTAACTGGAATTATTTGAAACGTCATATTCTCCCTCAATTGAACTGATTCGGGTTTTAAAACATGGCTTATCTCAGAATTATAATACCGAAGCTATGAAATGTGGAGTGTGTTATGCAGTTTCAAAAGATACGACGGTAAAATTATTTGATATGCCACCGGTCACTAATCTGCCTTAGTTCTTTAAACGGCCCAATACACCTTGGTTCCATCCCAATTGTCATGATTGCCCATCGATTCCAGTATGTTGAAGTAACCTCCAAGAATGCATAACTTCCTTCTTCAAACTATCTATGTTTTCTTCTCTTTTATTCGCATAACTCTTTTGTTGGCCTTGCGTAGTTAGGATCTTAACTTGAATTCGCTTAAATCTCTTTTTTGTTGTTTTGGCTATCTAATTCAAGATGTAAGACGCTTGATTTTTTCGGATCTACACCAACACAGAAGCGGTTAACACTTGTGCAACCTTACTGTCTTCTTGATATATAGCCTTGCCAATTTCTTTAAAGAATATATTTTATTAATTTATTATATGAAATATGCAAAACTATATAATCTATTCTCATGTCAGGTTGACTTGATTTAATCTAACTTATATGAGATTAATTTGAGATCAAGTTCAAATCTTTAAAATTTGACTGGTAAAATATTAGGGTCAAATCTAGGTCTAACAAAATTAGGTCTAAACCTATCCATGCACACCTTTACTTTGAATGGTGAGAGAAAAAAATAGAAAAAAGGAGATAATGATGATGATAGAGAAAATAGTAATGGTGATAAAGTACTAGACACAATGAAAATAGTTAAGGTAGAATTTATCAATTATCAGAATAAGAGAAGTGGTGTTTTTATTAGCATTTTTGACGTATTTTTACAATTGAGTTATGTTATCTCAAAATAACAAGATTAAATCGTATTACTATTACTTTTGTAAGGAATTGTATTATCTTTTGTGTAAATAGACCGGGTCACTTATTTTAAATTGGACCTATTTTTAGCCAAAGGTTATACACATTCTATCATCACCAAGTCTTTAAACATTGAGATTGAACATGTGAAAATATTCAGTGTTATAAAAATTAAACTAGACTAGCCAACTCAACCAAAAGACTGACAAACTAGATCTTTATCTAGTTCGATTTGATGTTATGATCATTTGAGGTTGAAAACTGGTCAAATTTACTTAAACTAGTCAAAACTGATGTAAACCACAACTAAATCAGACTGGTCACCTCGTGGTCAACCGCGCGCTGATGATGTTAGTGCATGGATTTGACTTGCGCCTGGTGCACGAAATTGCAATCACACTTTTGCAACTCCGTACAACTAACCAGCAAGTGCACTGGGTCGTCCAAGTAATACCTTGCGTGAGCAAGGGTCGATCCCACGGAGATTGTCGGTTTGAAGCAAGCTATGGTTATCTTGTAAATCTTAGTCAGGATATCAGAAATTATCAGGATTGATTGTGAAAAGCTAAAGAACATGAAATGGTTACTTGTTTTGCAGTAATGGGGAATAGGTTGAGGTTTTGGAGATGCTCTGTCTTCTGAATCTCTGCTTTCCTACTGTCTCCTTCTTCAAGCACGCAAGACTCCTTCCATGGCAAGCTGTATGTAGGGTTTCACTGTTGTCAATGGTTAAAGAATCCAAGAGATAACTACTTAATCTAAGGTAGAACGGAGGTGGTTGTCAGGCACGTGTTCATAGTTGAGAATGAAGATGATTGTCACGGATCATCACATTCATCCGGGTTAAGAACAAGTATTATCTTAGAATGGAAGCAAGCATGATTGAATGAGAAATAGTAGTAATTGCATTAATCCATCAAGACACAGCAGAGCTCCTCACCCCCAACCATGGGGTTTAGAGACTCATGCCGTGAAAGATACACAAAGAAAACATGTAAAGTGTCATGAGGTACAGATACAATGTCAAAAGATCCTATTAATAGTAAACTAGTAGCCTAGGGTATA
>NC_029777.3:80035742-80035914 GCF_000817695.3 Arachis duranensis
GGTGGGAATGGCCCCATGAAGTCAATTCCCCATACATCAAACAATTCTATCTCTAGTATCCCTTGTTGAGGCATGGCATATTCGTGAGGCAAGTTACCAGCTCTTTGGCAACTGTCACAGTTACGCACAAACTCTCAGGAATCTTTATAGAGAGTAGGCCAGTAGAAGCCAC
>NC_029777.3:80036188-80037003 GCF_000817695.3 Arachis duranensis
TCTGCAAACCATGGAGCTTCCTGAATGGCAAAGAGTTACTCATCTGGGAAAGTCTCAGAGATCTCAGTAGAAGGGAGGGACGCCCTAGCTACTGGTTCTATTCGGGACAGATGATCAGCTACTTAGTTCTCTGTCCCTTTTCTATCTCTTATTTCTATATCAAACTCTTGCAGAAGCAACACCCATCTTATAAGCCTGGGTTTTTAATCCTGCTTTGTGAGTAAGTATTTAAGAGCAGCATGGTCAGTATACACAACCACTTTGGACCCCACTAGATAGGATCTAAACTTGTCAATGGCATAGACCACCGCAAGTAACTCTTTTTCTGTGGTTGTGTAGTTCTTCTGTGCGTCATTCAGAACACGGCTGGCATAGTAAATGACGTGCAGAAGCTTGTTATGCCTCTGTCCCAACACTGCACCAATGGCATGGTCATTGGCATCACACATTAGTTCAAATGGCAATGTCCAATCTGGTGCAGAGATGACTGGTGCTGTGACCAACTTAGCTTTCAGGGTCTCAAATGCCTGCAGACACTGTGTGTCAAACACAACTGGTGTGTCAGCAGCTAGCAGGTTACTCAAAGGTTTTGCAATTTTCGAAAAATCCTTTATAAACCTTCTGTAGAATCCTGCATGCCCCAGAAAGCTTCTGATTGCCTTAACATTGGCAGGTGGTGGTAATTTTTCAATTACCTCTACCTTTGCCTTGTCCACCTCTATCCCCCTGCTTGAAATTTTGTGCCCAAGGACAATCCCTTCAGTCACCATAAAGTGACATTTCTCCCAGTTTAAAACCAGGTTAGTCTCTTGGCA
>NC_029777.3:80041437-80047406 GCF_000817695.3 Arachis duranensis
GTTTGGGCCATCAAATCTTGGGCAAAGTATGGACTATCATATATTGCTGGAAAGCCCAGGATGTCTACTTTCCAACGCCGTTAAGAGAGCGCCAATTGGACTTCTGTAGCTCCAGAAAATCCACTTCGAGTGCAGGGAGGTCAGAATCCAACAGCATCTGCAGTCCTTTCCAGTCTCTGAATCAGATTTTTTGCTCAGGACCCTCAATTTCAGCCAGAAAATACCTGAAATCACAGAAAAACACACAAACTCATAGTAAAGTCCAGAAAAGTGAATTTTAACTAAAAACTACTAAAAATATACTAAAAACTAACTAGATTATACTAAAAACACACTAAAAACAATGCCAAAAAGCGTATAAATTATCCGCTCATCAGCGCCTCCACGAGGGGGCTTGCAGTGTATAGATCACAGTAGGAGCTCCTGAAAATTTTCAAAAGGTGGTGCAAGCAAGTTTCGAAGCTTGTACCTTGTGAAACCATATTAACCACTGAACCAGATTCTTTCTTGCTATATATTTTGTTTATAATTCCCTTATACTTTTTCTTTTATATATTGTAAATAAAATAAAATAATTAATACTGGGAGAGAGTGAAATGTAAAGTAAAAATTATATATTTTTGTTAATGATAGGGCTCACAAGTCACAATAGAATAGATGATGAGCTGATCAGACCAGCACAATGAAGAACGGAAAACTGTTTGTTTATGTATGTGGTGCTGCTTACAATTTGTATATAATTTAATTAAGTTAAAACTAAGTGATTTGAAATATTAATTTTAATTTTTCATTTAATAATAATATTGTATTTTTTATTTTATTATAGATTTATATATTTATTTTATTACTATTAGATTAAACGGTTCGATGAGTGACTTACCAGTCGAATCACTGACCCAGTGACCTAGTACTTTGATAGGGTTGATTGTTGGTTTAGTTTTGATAAGTATAGAAATATCTTTTGCGATAATCATTTGCTACTTTTCAGGCTTATATGTTGCTCTTTCTGAAATATTTTCCTAAGCAAATGTAGTTAACAAATAGTATAGGAAGATTTTCACATATGTCAGTCAGTTTTACTGGCACTTTGCTATGTCATGTATCTTTAAGTTGCAGGTGTGACTTTTGTCTTGTAGTGCGAATGTGAATGTCTAAAGTAACCTCAAGCTCGTTAGAGAAAAGTTAGGAAAACCTAGTAGCAGTAGCGGCTTCCATAGTATGGCGCAGTGCAACCCATATGCAAGTATAACATAGCTGAAAATGTTCAGAGCCGCAGAGGATGGGCTGTTCTTTAGATGGCCTAACTCATTTTGTTTGGGCTATATGTATGATAAAGTCATAGAGGAAGGGCCTTTCTCTTATGGACTCATTATTTTTTTTTGTGAGACTGCTATACTAGGTAAGAAGTGTCCTCGATAGAGGACCAAAGCAAGCAAAAATTACCTTTTGAAATGTTGGCTTGGGATTGATGGAGAAAAAAGTGTTAGGGTTAAGGCTGAGAAGAAATTGTAGATATACAAGGGGTGTTAATAATGGAATGAGAAAAGTAAAGGTGGATAGCGGTAGGTGAAGATGATCACCGAATCCTGAAGGCTAGGTGATGACGATGGTCGGTGAATGACTCGTTGGAGAAAGCATTAGAGGTACAATCTGATCTCGAGGTAAGAGGTAGATTTAGTGGTTGGTAGCATCATGGCGAATGACGAGTAGTGACGCTAGAATTGTTAAGTAATTGAGTTTGTGTGTTGTGTACCATTTCAGGTAAGAGAACTCCAATGGAAAATGGCATCAAGTAGCAGCAAGGCGGAAGACCCGTGGAAATGAAACGTAGCGACGATGGAGATGTTTTTGCAGGCTGAAACCGATTATGTTGACGAGTAGGTATGTATGCAATTTTCTCTAATTGGCCAAGATTGAATTTTGTCATAGGGTTGATGGTGAGGTATTGTGGTGTAAGAATATAATTGTGAGCAACATGTGATGATTTATTATTAATTAGGGTTTTTAATGGGGCTTTGCCGTTGTGTAGTTAGTGGGAAGGTAACATCGCTATAGGTGTTTTTATTTTTGGGGCTCATAGATGGAGAAGGTGAGGGTGCTGCTTGGTATAAATGTGCAATGACTATTTTTTTGGTATTAAAGAACGGTATAGGACACTGAGGAGTGGTTATGAGTTTGTTAATTATGGTGGAATGATGTTGATGTAATATGTGTCAATTGAGCTTGATGTTAAGTTTGCAAGCAATGTATTTCATCCAACTCATTTTATTATTAATTTCTTTTGAAACCAATCTTTTATTAATAAGTTCAAAATCTAGAAAAACTAAATTTACATGGTTATTGAATTAAGCCGTCATTGTTGTGGGTGATATGTCTTTGGAGAAAAAAATTGCAGGAAATTAAGTAAAGATGGAAAGACATATTTAGAAGAGGGAAACAAAAAGAGAGAAAATAATGAGTGAATGTGTTGCTTTTCTTTGAGTTTGTTTGGGTTTTGAACTTATTAATAAATGACTAGTTTGAAAAAAAATTGAAAATTATGAAATGAGTTTTTTTAATAACTCTTGTAATTTGAAAAAAATGTTGTTATGATTAATTAGTAATTTATTTCATTTAATAATTGTTAGACATGTCAGAGAGGGTAACTTACCCTTTATTTTTAAATAACATGAGCATAATATGTAATTTCATATTAGTAAATTATAAATCAAGTTACCAAAACAAATTGTTTGCCTTTCAATATTAGCAGAAAATAAAATCTATACATTGAAAATGCGAATGTGTTTTTCTTATTTCTATAGAAACCGCGATAAGGGTATGGTGGATTATGATTTGGACGAAAACTGCGGTAAGGGTGTAGCGGTTTACGTTGGGTTGCGTGTGAGAAGAAACTACTACACTCTTCTAGCGGTTTCTGATGGAACGCTTAAAAGGCATAAACCGTGGTACTCCTATAGTGGTTTATGCTTGCTTATATCAATTTAAAAGTTGGATGAATAATTGGGATCTTGTCTATATCGATTTCAGGTTATATCCGTAATAATATCAACTTTAGCATATGATTGTTGTATCTTGTTTGGAATTTGAATTTGTTAGTTTGGCTGATGGTTAAGTACGATTTAGGTTGAGTATATACTCTGCACATTTTTTGAGTTTTGACACTACACTAGTTAGCCTAAATAATGATATGTTAAACTTGTATTCATATAAAATAAAAATCTTTCTCATTTATCTAAAATGGAACTTAAAGAGGTATAAAACAAAGAATTATGTGTTGTGTGCATATCATTTTAACTATCATGAGTTAATTAACTTACTATTCATTCCTTTTGGTGTACCATTCTAGATTCATTAGAACCAGATGTAAACCAAAGTGGTATAAAAATAATACAAGTTTTCATAAGTAGTGTTGTTTTAAACTCAACAAAAAAAATATGATACAGTTCATACAAACAACACTAAAATATATAACGACTTCAACCACTCGTACATGTGTACTTAATCCATCACAATAATTCATAGTATTAAGAACTTTAACCTCTCATTTTGTTTTCTTATTCCATTGTACCTTTATAAAATGAGAATAATTCTTGTCAATTTTTTTTATTGTATTGTAATAGAGTAAACTACCATTTGTATCCACGAAAGTTGAAAACACTGACATATCTACCTATAGAAGAAAAAAATTACCATTTGTACCCATGAAACATAAAATTTTCCTAACAAAACTATCCAAATCCAAAAAAAAATTATTTGAAATTCCCAAATTACTCTACCATCACCACTTACTCCACGCCACCATTTTTCCAATCCCAAACACACCACCGAAACTCTTCCTCACCACCACCTTAAACCCTAACTACCACCACCACTCAAAATGCTTCCCGTGCCTTCGACAAACATTCCAGAAACAACGATTATTTCAACCAAACACAAAATAAGTACAAACTTCAACCATGTCTTGTTATAACTCAAAGAAAAGAAAGAGACGCACCTGGATTTAGGGTAGAGTCCTTCCATTGAAGGGGTTGCAGATGTGACGGTCATAGAATACAGATCCTAATCCGTTGGTTCTCCTAGGAGCGTTTTATGGCCGTAATGAGGGAGTGATGAATGAATTTTTGTCGGTATAGAAATTATCAAGTAATCAATCGTAGTATAGTCTAAACCGATGCAAAATCCATCATCAAACAATTCTACAATCTATAACCAAGAGTATTAGTCCCGAGTCGTTCTTCCCTAGGAATGCTACAAGGGTGTAATTGCCTTAGAATGCACATTATTGATTAGGAAGTCTTTTGTGGTTTTGAGAATTGGTGTAAGAATTTAAGCTAACAAAAAATGAACAACAATCAATCAAGATAAAAGCCTTGGCCAAGGGTGAGCATTGGAAGTTCCATCACTATAGCTTCCTTCAATTGTGATAACAAAGGAGTGTTGCTTCACTTAGTTAACCCCTAATTATATAGGAAAGTCAAGTAAAAGTAACTAACTTGAGTCACAAGTCCTAGTCTTACCCTAGGGAAGTCTAGCTTTAGTGCACCCTAAATCAATTAGCAATTCTCAATTCTTAATCAACAATTGACATCCATTATTCAAGTGTCTCCAATGACTTAACTACTAGGCCAAGTGAGGGAATGCTACTCCATATCTAAAGTTGGCATTTTCTCAAACATTTGGAGAGCAAGAATGAAAGACATAGTAAAATTGAGAAGAGGTTTAGAATCAAAGTGATTCAACACAAGAGATTAACAAGAATCAACAATGAACAACAATGAAAATGAGATCTTCAATGAATTAATAGAATCTTATATGCATTTTGGCGCCAAAGTTGGTTGCTGAAACCTTCCAAAATCGCCAGGCACGTGTTGCAATAACAGAATCACGTGCGGACTACGACGCGTGCGCGCATGGTACGCGTGCGCGTCCCTGGCTTATTCCACAATGTGCGCGCGAGCGCCTTGTGCGAGTGCGCGTGTGATGAGCGGATAATTTATACGCTTTTTGGCATTGTTTTTAGTATGTTTCTAGTAGGATTTAGTTAGTTTTTAGTATATTTTTATTAGTTTTTAGTTAAAATTCACTTTTCTAGACTTTACTATGAGTTTGTGTGTTTTTCTGTGATTTCAGATATTTTCTGGCTGAAATTGAGGGACTTGAGCAAAAATCTGATTCAGAGACTAAAAAGGACTGCAGATGCTGTTGGATTCTGACCTTCCTGCACTCGAAGTGGATTTTCTGGAGCTACAGATACCCAATTGGCTCGCTCTCAACGGCGTTGGAAAGTAGACATCCTGGACTTTCCAGCAATGTATAATAGTCCATACTTTGCCCAAGATTTGACAGCCCAAACCGGCATTCCAAATCAGCTCAAAACTGCCCGGCGTTAAACACCGGAACTGGCACAAGAATGGGAGTTAAACGCCCAAATTGGCACAAAAGCTGCCGTTTAACTCCAAGAAGAGTCTCTACACGAAAATGCTTCAATGCTCAGCCCAAGCACACACCAAGTGGGGCCGGAAGTGGATTTTTATGTCATTTACTTATCTTTGTAAACCCTAGGCTACTAGTTCTCTATAAGTAGGACCTTTTACTATTGTATTTTCATCTTGAGATCTTTGAATCTTTTGATCTTTGGGATCTTTTGATCATGTTTTGATGATTGAACCCTCTTTGGGAGGCTGGCCATTCGGCTATGCCTAGACCTTTGTTCTTATGTATTTTCAACGATGGAGTTTCTACACACCATAGATTAAGGTGTGGAGCTCTGCTGTACCTCGAGTATTAATGCAATTACTATTGTTCTTCTATTCAATTCAGCTTATTCTTGTTCTAAGATACTCATTTGCACCCAAGAACATGATGAATGTGATGATTATATGACACTCATTATCATTCTCACTTATGAACGAGTGCCTGACAACCACTTCTGTTCTACAAGCAAACAAGGCTTGAATGTTTATCTCTTG
>NC_029777.3:80047944-80050172 GCF_000817695.3 Arachis duranensis
CATGATGATTTGTTGAAGTCTGGCTGGCTGAGAAGCCATGTCTAATCTCATTGGACCGAGGTTTCAACTTATCACCACAAGAGCTTGTTGATTTTTATCAATCTTGCTTTTGGAGCAGTGATCTGCTAAGGCTTGGCTGGCCATTGGCCATGTCTAGTGTTTTGGACCGAAGCTTTCTTTGAAAGCTTGGCTGGCTGTGAAGCCATGTCTAATTCCTGGACCGGAGTCTTAGACTAACATTGCATGATTCCTGGAATTCTCATTAAGAATTTTGATATTTTTATTTTTCCTCTTCACTTAATTTTCGAAAAATCCAAAAAAAAATTACAAAATCATAAAAACCAAAAATATTTTAGGTCTCTTGTTGAGTCTAGAGTCTCATGTTAAGTTTGGTGTCAATTGCATGTTTCTGTTCTTCTTGCATTCATTCATGTGTCTTCATTAAATCTTCAAGTTGTTTTTGATGATTTCATTGCTCTGATCTTTAAATTCTCTTGACTTGAGTGTTTTGTGTTTCTCATGCGCATTCTCATTTTGTTAGTGTCAGTAGTATACAAACTGCTAAGTTTGGTGTCTTGCATGCATTGTTATTTGATTTTAGTTGCATTTTGATTATTCCTCATTATTAAAAATCCAAAAAATTTTTTAATTTGTGTCTTTTCAAGTTAATAATACAGAGAATTGAAGATTCAGAATATACAGCAAAGGATTTATACAGAAAAAGATGGGCGTTCAAAACACCCAGTGAGGAAGGCAAACTGGCGTTTAAACGCCAGTCAGGGTGCCTGGCTGGGCGTTTAACGCCCAAAATGGTAGTGCTTTAGGCGTTAAATGCCAGAATGTATACCATTCTGGGCGTTTAACGCCAGGATGGCACAAGAGGGAAGATTTTGTTTTCAAATCAAATTTTTTTTAGTTTTCAAAATCTTTTCAAAATCAAATCTTTTTCAAATCAAATCTTTTCAATCAAATCTTTTTCAAAATCAACTTCTTTCCATTTTCAAAGATACTTGCTATCAATTAATGATTTGATTCAACATTTCAAGTATGTTGCCTTTTCTGTTGAGAAAGGTTTAATGTTTGAATCATATCTTTTCTTGTTAGCCAAGTTATTAATTTTTAAAATCAAATCTTTTTAAAATATTTTTCAAATCATATCTTCTCAATCACATCTTTTTAAAACCAATCATATCTTTTTAATAACATCTTTTTCAAAATAGTTTTCAATCATATCTTTTTTATTTTCTAACTTCAAAATCTTTTTCAAAAATCACTTGATTTCTTTTCCACTCTTAGTTTTTGAAAATCAATTAGTATTTTTCAAAATGTTTTTAAAATCTTTTACTTAATTTTCGAAAATTTCTTCCCCTCTTCTCACATCTTTCTATTTATGGACTAACACTACTCCTTAATGCACAATTCGAACTCCACATTTCATTGATAAGTTCGAATTCTTCTACTTTTGCCTTCTATTTTTCTTTTCCTCTGTCACCTCAAGGAATCTCTATACTGTAACGTAGAGGATTCCATATTTTCTGGTTTTTTTTCTTTCATATGAGCAGGAGCAAAGACAAAAGCATTCTTGTTGAGGCTGACCCTGAACCTGAAAGGACCTTGAAGCGAAAGCTAAGAGAAGCTAAGGCACAACTCTCTGTAGAGGACCTAACAGAAATCTTCAAAGAAGAAGAACCCATGGCAGCCGAAAACAACAACAATGCCAATAATGCAAGGAGGGTGCTGGGTGACTTTACTGCACCTACTCCCGACTTCTATGGGAGAAGCATCTCTATCCCTGCCATTGGAGCAAACAACTTTGAGCTTAAGCCTCAATTAGTTTCTCTAATGCAATAGAATTGCAAGTTCCATGGACTTCCATTGGAAGATCCTTATCAGTTTTTAGCTGAATTCTTGCAAATCTGTGACACTGTCAAGACTAATGGGGTTGACCCTGAGGTCTACAGACTTATGCTATTCCCTTTTGTTGTAAGAGACAGAGCTAGAATATGGTTGGACTCACAACCTAAGGAAAGCCTGAACTCTTGGGAAAAGCTAGTCAATGCCTTCTTGGCAAAGTTCTTTCCACCTCAAAAATTGAGTAAGCTTAGAGTGGAAGTCCAAACCTTCAGACAGAAGAAAGGTGAATCCCTCTATGAAGCTTGCAAAAGATACAAACAATTGATCAGAAAATGTCCTTCTGACATGCTTTCTGAATGGAGCATCATAGGTAT
>NC_029777.3:80053178-80053460 GCF_000817695.3 Arachis duranensis
CAAGAACTTTATAAGGTGGCGGACAAGTCCTCTACCTTGGCAAGGTTAGCCTTTCCTCATCTCATTTGTCACCTCTGTTATCAGTTGAAATTGACATAGAGGGAGACATCCCCATTGATGAGGACAAGCCCATCACTAAGAAAAGGATGGAGCAAACAAGAGACCCCTATCATCATCAAATCCCTGAGATGCCTCAAGGGATGCACTTTCCTCCACAAAACTATTGGGAGCAACTCAACACCTCCCTAGGAGAATTGAGTTCCAACATGGGACAACTAAGGA
>NC_029777.3:80053638-80055972 GCF_000817695.3 Arachis duranensis
AAAAAGAGTAGAATTGCATGAATTTTGAATTTTATAGCAGATTAATTATTTTGATGTGGTGGTAATACTTTGACTTCTGAATGTATGCTTGAATAGTGCATATGTCTTTTGAATTTGTGGTTCATGAATGTTGGCTCTTGAAAGAATGATGAAAAAGGAAAAATGTTACTGAGGATCTGAAAAATCATAAAAATGATTCTTGAAGCAAGAAAAAGCAGTGAATACAAAAAAAGGAGAAAGACGAAAAAAAAGGGGAGAAAAGAAAAACGAAAAAAAAGAGAGAAAAACGAAAGCAGTGAATACAAAAAAAATTTAATAAAGTTGTGATCCAAGGCAAAAAGAGTGTGCTTAAGAACCCTGGACACCTCTAATTGGGGACTCTAGCAAAGCTGAGTCACAATCTGAAAAGGTTCACCCAGTTATGTGTCTGTGGCATGTATGTATCCGGTGGTAATACTGGAAGACAGAGTGCTTTGGGCCACGGCCAAGACTCATAAAGTAGCTGTGTTCAAGAATCATCATACTTAACTAGGAGAATCAATGACACTATCTGGATTCTAAGTTCCTAAAGAAGCCAATCATTCTGAATTTCAAAGGATAGAGTGAGATGCCAAAACTGTTCAGAGGCAAAAAGCTAAAAGCCCCGCTCATCTAATTAATACTGATCTTCATAGATATTTTTGGAGTTCATTGCATATTCTTTCTTTTTATCTTATTTGATTTTCAGTTGCTTGAGGACAAGCAACAATTTAAGTTTGGTGTTGTGATGAGCGGATAATTTATACGCTTTTTGGCATTATTTTTAGTATGTTTCTAGTAGGATTTAGTTAGTTTTTAGTATATTTTTATTAGTTTTTAGTTAAAATTCACTTTTATGGACTTTACTATGAGTTTGTGTGTTTTTCTATGATTTCAGGTATTTTCTGGCTGAAATTGAGGGACTTGAGCAAAAATCTGATTCAGAGACTAAAAAGGACTGCAGATGCTGTTGGATTCTGACCTCCCTGCACTCGAAATGGATTTTCTAGAGCTACAGAAGTCCAATTGGCGCGCTCTCAACGGCGTTGAAAAGTAGACATCCTGGGCTTTCCAGAAATGTATAATAGTCCATACTTTGCCCAAGATTTGATGGCCCAAACCGGCGTTCCAAATCAGCTCAAAACTGCCCGGCGTTAAACACTGGAACTGGCACAAGAATGGGAGTTAAACGCCCAAATTGGCACAAAAGCTGGCGTTTAACTCCAAGAAGAGTCTCTATACGAAAATGCTTCAATGCTCAGCCCAAGCACACACCAAGTGGGCCCGGAAGTGGATTTTTATGTCATTTACTCATCTCTGTAAACCCTGGGCTACTAGTTCTCTATAAGTAGGACCTTTTACTATTGTATTTTCATCTTGAGATCTTTGAATCTTTTGATCTTTGGGATCTTTTGATCATGTTTTGATGATTAAACCCTCTTTGGGAGGCTGGCCATTCGGCCATGCCTAGACCTTTGTTCTTATGTATTTTCAACGGTGGAGTTTCTAAACACCATAGATTAAGGTGTGGAGCTCTACTGTACCTCGAGTATTAATGCAATTACTATTGTTCTTCTATTCAATTCAGCTTGTTCTTGTTCTAAGATATCACTTGTTTTTCAACTTGATGAATGTGATGATCCGTGACACTCATCATCATTCTCACCTATGAACGTGTGACTGTCAATCACCTCCGTTCTATCTTAGATTGGGTGGATATCTCTTGGATTCTTTAAACGGAATCTTCGTGGTATAAGCTAGAATTGATGGCTGCATTCAAGAGAATCCGGAAGGTCTAAACCTTGTCTGTGGTATTCTGAGTAAGATTCAATGATTGAATGACTGTGACGAGCTTCAAACTCCTAAAGGCTGGGCGTTAGTGACAGACGCAAAAGAATCACTGGATTCTATTCCAACCTGATTGAGAACCGACAGATGATTAGCCGTTCCGTGACAGTGTGCGTTGAACATTTTCACTGAGAGGATGGGAGGTAGCCACTGACAACGGTGAAACCCTACATACAGCTTGCCATGGAAAGGAGTAAGAAGAATTGGATGAAGACAGTAGGAAAGCAGAGAGACGGAAGGGACAAAGCATCTCCATTCGCTTGTCTGATGTTCTCACCAATGAATTACATAAGTATCTCTATCTTTATCTTTATGCTTTATTCATACATCATCCATAACCATTTGAGTTTGCCTGACTAAGATTTACAAGGTGACCATAGCTTGCTTCATACCAACAATCTCCGTGGGATCGACCCTTACTCGCGTAAGGTTTATTACTTGGACGACCCAGTGCACTTGCTGGTTAGT
>NC_029777.3:80056129-80056816 GCF_000817695.3 Arachis duranensis
CCCTGGATAAGATATTCTTATCTTATCTTATCTTTTTGGGAGTTTTATCTCTATCTTTTGTGGAACCGCCCTTTCTAGGCCTTTTCGGCCTTTAGGTTTTGGGCTGCGTTCCTTTTGACGGGCCTTCCTTGCTTTATGGTCCGAGGTCCGACATTTAGGCGTGGGCCTTAGGGCGAGGTCGGACCTTCTATGAACTTGCCGAGTTGGGGAGCTCGGTCAGGGTATGAACAGTGCCCCTGCCCGAGTTCGTCCTTTTGGAGAGGTCGAGCTCGGGCATAGTAGTTTTTCAAAATTCAAAAATGGCCGTTTCAGCATTTATTGCTTTTTACCGTTTCTCCTCGATTTCCGTTCGGGCTCTGTGAAGGCATTATTTATTTGCTCCCTTCCTTTTTCTTCGTTTATTCTGTTCCCTTCCTGTTTTTCTAAGTTTTGCCATCTCCTTTTTCGAGCACCGCTTCTTTTCTCTTTGTTCCTTTTTTCCCGAATCTTTTCCGTGTGTCTTTCCGGGGTTTCCTCTGCGCCGCCGTTCCGTTCTCCTTTCTTCGGAGCTCGTCGTCCTCGTTTCTTTCTTCCAGGTTTGTTCCCCTCTCTTTTCTTGCGCATATATGCTTCTGTTTCTTTTGTGTGGCTCTTTGTTTGTTTCTTTTTTCTCTATGCCTGGGTTGCCCCGAAAAGAGGCGCCGCCAT
>NC_029777.3:80058268-80059889 GCF_000817695.3 Arachis duranensis
TTTTTACGAGCTAGAAGGTCATGTGGCCAAGGGTATGGATGCTATGTTTGAAAATCTGAAGGCTCAGGTCCGGGTTCTTGCTCCCGACCTAGATCTGAGCTTATTCAGTACGGATAACGTCGTTGTGGAGGGAAAGATTGTTCCTGCTCCTAACGAGGATGAGGTTCCGGTGTCCGACCCCAGAGTTTCGGTTGCGAACCCGACCTCACCTTTGGCCGGGGATGGCTCTGGTGTGGAGGTTTCAAACCGGGATGACGTTGCCGTCGATGCAGTCCCGATTTCTATGTTTCCTCCGCAGCCTTCTGTTGATGTGGAGTCCGGAAAGGACCTTGATCCTCTGTAACCTTTTTATTTTTGGTGTTTTGCCCGACCTGTGGGCTCTTTTGTTTTTGGATGGTTTCTATGAACGCTTTGGACACCTTTTTGCTTTATTAGCTACTTGTAGTAACTTTTTAGCTTATTTGTGCGGTGTTTTTGTTCGCGTTTTGACTTTTTGTTCCGCTTTTATGCTTTTTAGTTGTTTTTGGATAACAACTTTTTAGCTAGCGTTTGGAAATCTTTGTTTTCGCCGTTTTAAGGCTTCTTTCTTTGGGTCCGGGTTTTTTCTCGGACCTCGGGCGTTCCGAGTACCTCCTTTCGTTGGGTCCGACCTTGTTGTTGGTCGGCCTTTCAAGTTATTTTTGTAATCTCTTTTTATTTGGCTTTTTGAGCCTTTTCAGAGTTACTTTATAACTTCTCACATTAATTTGAACCTCGTCGCTTTATCTTTGCCGACCTTGTGTGGTCTCTTGGCAAATGATTTTTTGCGTTTTGCCGAGCATAAATTAATGCGCCTTGGCGGGGTACTTTCTAGGATTTGTTTCATCATGAGGAAGAAGAAAAGAAAATAGAAAAATTTGATTAGTGTTAAAAAAGAAAGAATATTTACATAGTGTTTACCCTTGAATAGGTCGGGTGTCTTTACTTTAACCGGGTGTCTCATTAAAAAACCCTTGTAGGGGAAAAAGAGTACACCTCGGGTTAAATTTTTCTAGCTGTAGTACCGTCTTAGATTACAGGCGTGCCAGGCCCTGGGCAGCTCATTGCCTTCTAGGTCGGATACTTTGTAATAGCCCGTCCCTAAGACTTCTGTTACCTTGTAGGGCCCTTTCCAATTTGCGGCTAGCTTTCCTTCTCCCGACTTTTGTGTTCCGATGTCATTTCGGATCAGGTCGTTAATGAAGAAGCTTCGCTTTATTACTTTCTGATTGTATCTGAGGGCCGTTCGCCGTTTTAAGGCTTCTTCTCGGATTCGGGCTTTTTCTCGGACCTCGGGGAGGAGGTCGAGTTCTTCCTTTTGTGCCTGCGGGTTGCCTCCTTCGTTGTAGAAGATGACTCTGGGTGACCCTTCATCTATTTCAATAGGAATCATTGCTTCCATCCCGTAGGCTAGTCGGAATGGGGATTCTCCCGTTGTAGAGTGTGGGGTTGTCCGATATGCCCATAGTACCTGGGGGAGTTCCTCGGCCCACGCCCCTTTGGCCTCTTGGAGTCTTCGTTTTAACCCGGCCAAGATGACTTTATTTGCAGCTTCTGCTTGTCCATTGGCTTGTGGGTGCTCGACTGAGGTGAATTGCTGTTT
>NC_029777.3:80060390-80073344 GCF_000817695.3 Arachis duranensis
TTCCCGACTTCAGGTAGTTGAGTATGGGGGTCATCCATCCTTGCTGTTGGTTGGATATATTTAGCGTTTCTTCCTTTTTTAGCACGGAGGGAGATTGTAAGGTTTCTTGGAGGAGACTCCTGTTGTTGCCTCCGGGCTTGGTGCTGGCGAGCTTTGAGAGAGCGTCTGCCCGGGCATTTTGTTCCCGAGGTATGTGCTGGATTTGTATTTCTGAAAAGTGGCGTAATTGCGCCTGTGTTTGATCCAGGTATTTTTTCATAGTTGGGTCTTTGCCTGGTAGCTTCCATTTACTTGTGATGTGACGACCTGGGAGTCGCTGAAGATCGTGATTCTCTGGGCTCCGACCTCTTCGGCTAGCTTTAGACCCGCTAGTAGGGCCTCGTATTCGGCTTGGTTGTTCGAAGCCTGGAACTCGAATTTTAGGGATAGTTCTATCCGTGTTCCTTGGTCGCTTTCGAGTATAACCCCGGCTCCGCTTCCTGTTTTGTTTGAGGACCCATCGACATACAGGTTCCATGAGAGTGGGGTTCCAGGGGTCTCCGTGTATTCTGCGATGAAGTCGGCTAGGTACTGAGATTTTATGGCAGTCCGGGCTTCATAGTGGAGGTCGAACTCGGACAGTTCCACCGCCCATTGTAGTATTCGTCCTGCCAGGTCTGTTTTTTGCAGGATGTGTCTCATGAGTTGGTTTGTCCGGACTTTGATGGTGTGGGCTTGAAAGTAGGGACGGAGCCTCCGAGATGTGAACACTAGGGCGTAGGCGAATTTTTCTATCTTCTGATAGTTTAACTCGGCCCCTTGTAGTGCCTTGCTTACAAAGTATATGGGGTGTTGTGCTTGGTCGTTTTCTCGTATTAACGCTGAAGCGACTGCTCGATGTCCAACCGAGAGGTATAGTACGAGTTCTTCCCCTTTTAGAGGTCGGGTTAGGATTGGTGGCTGCCCGAGGAATTCCTTGAACTCTTGAAAGGCTTTTTCGCACTCCGGGGTCCATGAGAAGGGTTTTCCTTTCTTTAGGAGTGAGTAGAGAGGTAGTGATTTTATCGCTGATCCTGCCAAAAATCTTGATAGGGCGGCCAGCCTTCCATTCAGCTGTTGTACTTCTTTGACACAGGTCGGGCTTTTCATATTGAGTATCGCTTGGCATTTGTCCGGATTCGCTTCGATGCCCCTTTGAGTCAGCATGAAGCCTAAGAACTTTCCGGCCTCTGCGGCGAAGGTGCACTTTGTCGGGTTAAGTCTCATGTTGTGTTTTCTGAGGGTGCCGAAGACACTGGTGAGGTCGGTTAGCAAGTTTCTGTCGTCTTGTGTCTTTACCAGCATGTCGTCAACGTACACCTCCAGCTGTAGTCCGATGTGCTCTGAGAACACTTTGTTCATTAGCCTCTGGTAGGTTGCCCCTGCGTTCTTTAGCCCGAAGGGCATTACGACGTAGCAGTAGTTTGCCTTTGGGGTTATGAACGAGGTCTTTTCTTGGTCGGGTCCGTACATCGGGATTTGATTGTATCCTGAGTATGCGTCCATGAAGGAGAGATATCTGTAACCTGAGGCTGTGTCTACTAAGGCGTCGATGTTTGGTAGTGGATATGGGTCTTTGGGGCAGGCTTTGTTGAGATCCGTGTAATCGACGCACATCCTCCATTTACCGTTGGGCTTTTTTACCAGGACCACGTTTGCGAGCCATAGGGGGTATTTGACTTCCCTAATGAACCCTGCGTCTAGCAGCGCTTGTACTTGTTCTTCTATTGCTTGCATGCGCTCGGGTCCGAGCTTCCGGCGTCTTTGTTGGACAGGTCGGGATCCCGGGTAAACTGATAGCTTATGGCACATCAGGTCGGGGCTTATGCCTGGCATGTCGGAGGCTTTCCAGGCGAAGAGGTCGGAATTCTCCCTTAAGAGGGTTATGAGTTCCTCTTTTAGGCCCGTTTCGAGGTTTGCTCCTATGTTTGTTACCTTTTCAGATGTGTTTCCGATCTGGATTCTTTCGGTTTCTCCCTCTGGTTGTGGCCGAAGATCTTCTCGGGCTTGAACTCGCCCGAGTTCTATTGTGTTGATCTCTTTTCCTTTTAAGCTCAGGCTTTCGTTGTAGCATCGCCGCGCCAGTTTTTGGTCGCCTTTCAGGGTAGCGATTCCTTTTACGGTAGGGAACTTCATACAGATTCCTTTTGCGGTAGGGAACTTCTTACAGAGGTGTGGGGTCGAGACTATAGCTGCCAGTTTGTTTAGGGTTGGTCGCCCAATGAGGGCATTGTATGCTGAAATGACGTCGACTACAATGTAGTCGATGCTTAATGTTTTAGATTGCTCGCCTTTTCCGAAGGTAGTGTGTAGCGAGATGTATCCTAAGGGATGGATCGGGGTATCTCCTAGCCCAAATAGGTCGGTGGGATAGGCCTTTAGTTCTTTTTCTTCAAGCCCGAGCTTGTCGAAGGCCGTTTTGAACAGGATATCTGCTGAGCTTCCCTGGTCAATCAGGGTTCGATGTAAGTTGGCGTTTGCTAGGATAATGGTGATTACCATTGGATCGTCGTGCCCGGGTATTATCCCTTGAGCATCTTCTCGGGTAAACGAGATGGTAGGTAGTTCGGGCAGGGGACTGTCTTCTCGGACATGGTAGACTTCTTTGAGGTGTCTTTTTCGCGAGGATCTGGATGTTCCTCCGCCTGCGAAACCTCCATTTATCATGTGAACATGTCTTTCAGGGGTTCGCGGGGTTTGTTCAGCCCGATCTTCATTATCTCCCCTCCTTCTCTTCTTGGTCTCTTCTCCTTTCTCTGCTATGTATCTGTATCGAGTTTCCCTTCTCTGGCTAGCTTTTCTATAACATTCTTTAGGTCATGGCAGTCGTTAGTAGAATGACCGTAGAGCTTGTGATATTTCTGCCCGCTCCTGTACCTCGTATAGGGAGGTCGGGTATCGTTTGGATAGGGACTGGCTAAACGGTCCCTCTTTTAGGCCGTTTGCTAGTCCCATGATGGCTGCTTCAGCGGGCAAGTGTTGTATGTCCAGGCAGGCTTTGTTGAATCGCTCCATGTATTCTCGGAGAGTTTCTTGGTTACCTTGTTTGATCCCGAGTAGACTGGGGGCATGTTTTGTCTTGTCTTTTTGAATGGAGAACCTTGTTAGGAATTTTTTGGTTAGGTCCTCGAAGCTGGTGATTGATCTTGGTGGCAGGTTGTCGAACCACTTCATGGCTGACTTGGTGAGAGTGGTGGGGAAGGCTTTGCACCGAATCGCGTCGGAGGCGTCGACTAGGTACATTCTGCTTCTGAAGTTGCTGAGGTGGTGACTTGGATCGGTGGTGCCGTCGTAGAGATCCATATCGGGTGGCTTGAAATTTCGCGGTACCTTCTCCTTCATGATCTCTTGCGTGAAGGGATCATGGTTGCATTCGGGGGTGGTGCTGCGTTCTGTCCGGTCTTTTAGATTGGCCTCTATTTTCCGTAGTTTTTCTTCTAATTCTCTGCGCTTTCGAGCCTCCCTCCTCAGATTTTGTTCAGTTTCTTTCTGCTTTTTTATGTCCTCTTCGAGTTGTTTCAGTCGGTTTTGTTGTGCCCGGACTGCTTCTAAAATTTCTGAGCTCTTTTCTTTTTCAGAATTTTGTGGATCTCTGTTTGGGAGTGATGTCTTTGGGCGATTCTGTTTGTTTCCTCCTGGAGTGCGTGGTGATAGAGGGCTGTCCGGTTGTTCTCCGGTGTCAACTTCGTCCTCTTGTTCTGATGCGGCGTGGCCATTGTTGAGAGGGTCGTCCGCCATGGTAAAGGGATGACTTCCAGGTCCCCGGCAACGGCGCCAATGTTCCGAGGGTTACCTGAAACGTATAACTGATGACCCGAGCTTGATATGTAGAGTGGTTGGTGGTTGTACCTGCAATGACACTCCGATGCTTAAGTTAGCATGGGTCCAAGCAGATATGTGTAGAATGTGGAATGAATGTCATACCTGGGTGTTCCAGTGTATTTATAGTAGTTGGCCGTGATCTTCCCTGGATAAGATATTCTTATCTTATCTTATCTTTTGGGAGTTTTATCTCTATCTTTTGTGGAACCGCCCTTTCTAGGCCTTTTCGGCCTTTAGGTTTTGGGCTGCGTTCCTTTTGACGGGCCTTCCTTGCTTTATGGTCTGAGGTCCGACCTTTAGGCGTGGGCCTTAGGGCGAGGTCGGACCTTCTATGAACTTGCCGAGTTGGGGAGCTCGGTCAGGGTATGAACACCAACAATCTCTGTGGGATCGACCCTTACTCGCGTAAGGTTTATTACTTGGACGACCCAGTACACTTGCTGGTTAGTTGTGCGAAGTTGTGATAAATAGTTGAGATTACAATTGTGCGTACCATGTTAATGGCGCCATTGATGATCACAATTTCGTGCACCAGCGTGCTTGGCCGAGATCAATTCTTTGGCTTTTTGTGCTTCTCTCCACTTGCATGCTTTCTTCCTTGCTCCTTTGACTCATGCCTAGCTTATTTCAACCTGAGATTACTAGCAAACACATCAAGGCATCTTATGGAATCAAGGATGAATTAAAATTATCAAATTAAAGGCTTAAAAAGCATGTTTTTACACTTAAGCATGAATACGGGAGAGATAACAAAACCATGCTATTTCATAGGCTAAATGTGAGAAAATGTCATCAAAATACTCTAAATTCAATACAAGATAAACCCTAAAATGGGGTTTATCAGGGAGTTCGACACCAAAGGTCCGTCGTCCTCGGAGGTGGAGGAGGTTGATGAGGGTTTGGAGGAGGGGAGGCGGTCGAGGGACACGCTGATGGAGAGTTCAAGGGCATGCAGCTGGAGGCGTGGGGAGACGGTTGCGGCTGCGGCTACGGCGATGACGGCAGTGTGCGATTGGGTGATTGCGTCGCAGGGGGAGGAGGAATGGGGGGGCCAAGAGAGCAAAGACTATGTGGAGGGAGGTCATCTAGGAAGCCTGTGGATTTTGGATGGCGACATTGATGGTGGTAGTTGGGGATGAGAGTGGTAGTGAAGAAGAGTTTGGGTGATGGTGGGATTTGAGATTAGAAAAGTGGTGGTGAAGATAAGGGTAATTTAGGAATTTTAGGTAATTTTTTAGTGTTTGGATAATTTTGTTGTGCAGAACTCATATTTCATGGGTACAAATGGTAATTTCCTTCTTTTATGGGTAGATATGTCAGCGTTTTCAACTTTCGTGGGTAGAAATGGTAGTTTACTGTTCCGAGGGTTACCTGAAACTGGAGGTCGATCTCGGACGAGATCTTCTATACTGGTCGGTGCTAACGTGTCCGACTGGTGGAAGACGGCCGGAGCTATCGTGTCCGAATTATTGGACTGACTGCACTGCTGATCCCTTGTCACCGAAAGGTGGGGGGTACCTACAAGGAACTCCGATGCTTAAGTTAGCAAGGGTATTAAACAGGTATTGAGAAGAATCAGAGTATGAGTTATACCTGGGTGCTCCAGTGTATTTATAATAGCGTAGAATGACCTTCTTAGATAAGATAAGTTAGTTATCTTATCTTATCTTTATCTTATCTTCAAGGGAGGTCATCTTATCTTTAAGGGAACCGCCTTTATCTCTACGGGCTTGGGCTGCCCTTGGATTTGGGACATGTTCCTCTATTTGGGCCCTTTGTTTGGGCTTTCCTGTGATTTGGCCGAGCTCTTTGAGGAGAGGTCGGATTGTCCTGACCTAAAGAGGTCGGTCGCTTTGTCTTGTCGAACATCCCGGGTCGGACAATTCGACCCAGGGTATGAACATTTACTCTATTGTAATATGAATTTTTATTATCAATTTCAAAAGACTAATTTAACTTGTAGCACTCAAACAAAACTCTACCTTCCAATTTCTTTGTATGAGTTTCATATCATAAGAACTCAACTTTAATTTAGAAGATCATCAGACATATGACTCAGATAATAAAACAAATCCAAATTGGATTCAACGTCAGTATAAATGGAAGAAATTAGGTTTGATGAATCTGAAAACTATTATGAGTTTTTATATTGACAATGACATATCATTTTTTAGAGGATATATAGGCAAACATAAAACACTATAGGGGTAACACGGTTTATGCCTTTTAAGCATTCCATCAAAAACTGCTAGAGAAGTGTAACGGTTTCTTCTCACACGCAACCCAACATAAACCGCTACACCCCTATCGCGGTTTACGTCCAAATCATAATCCACCATACTCCTATCGCGGTTTCTATAGAAATAGGAAAGATGCATTTGTGTCTTCAATATATAGATGTTGTTTATCTATAAATTATAATTTTTTTATTTATATCCTACATCAAAGTTATTCATAAAGAATGACTATAAAATGTGAAATAATTGAGAATATTAAAATATAAATAATATCTCATTAACTTTATATCGTGAACAATTTAACAATTTAACTAAATTAATATTCATGGATGAGTAAAGTTGAGTCACATTTGCAATCTGTGGAGTGTGAGGATAAAATAGAGTATGGTGAGAATTGCAACCATGAAATAGGAAGAGTCGTTAACCAATTCTTAAGAGTTTTGTTCTGGACATACAAATATTTTATTCAACTTCATTTGATGGACCTTTCTACAGGAGCTCCATCAAATACTTTGCCAAGTTTGTAAGGTATATATGATTTTGCTGTCATGGTTTTGTTGACTTTTTTGTAGGAAACATTGATTGACCTGGGTACTAAGGCTAAAGATGTGGTTGGAAATTTGGAGTGCAAAGGTGGGGGTGTCACATGGATATATAAATATGGGTGGCCTTAGACCAGAAGACGTTCTAATAGAATTTAACACGCCTGAGGAAGCAAGTGGTTTCTATAATAACTATAGCTACATTAAGGGTTTGCAACAAGAAAAGGAAAGAAGGTAAGAAATATTGTCGGAGAGATTGTTAGGTGCACTTTTATCTGCAACAGAGAGAGGTTCAGAGAGAAGAAGTGGTTGAAGAAGACTGATAGAAAGAGGAAACACAAAGTAGTAACTCGTTGTAGTTGTGTGGCCAAGAAGAGGATCAAGAGGAAAGACGGTAGCAGAAAGTGGTATGTTTCACGGTTTGTTGATGAGCACAATCACAACTGTTCCGGAAAAGTTTGTGGATTTTTTAAGATCACATAGGAAAATTTCAGAGGTTGAGATTGCTCACCTAACAAACATGCAGGATATAGGAAGTAGCATTCCTAAAATCTATGAATTATTTACAGCCCAGCTTGGTGGCTTCAACATGATCATGTTCACGAAGCAAGATATCTATAACGAGGTGAGGAGGCAAAGAGTATTGTAGGATGGAGATGTGAACGCGAAAATTTGGTTCCTAGAAGGTGTTGGTCATGTTGATGGGAAAATGTTTTGGAGGCATAGATTGGGTCCTGGACAACACTTGTGCGACCTGTTTTGGAGTGATGAGCGCAATAAGTATGATTATGGGGTATTTGGTGATGTGTTGGCATTTGATGCGACCTACGGGAAGAACAAATACAATCTACCCATAGTGGTTTTCTCCAGGGTTAACCATCACAACCGGATGTGCATATTTGGCACCGGTTTGGTGTCATTAGAGTGACAAGAATCTTATATATAGGTGCTTGAACAATTTGTGGAGTGCATGGGGGGTAGCACCGAAGTTGGTAATCACCGATGGCGATCCAACAATGCGCATAGCTATTCAAAGGATTTTTCCTACTGCTCATCACCGGTTGTGCACGTGGTATCTTCTTCAAAATGCGACATCAAATAACGTAACTTTTTAAACATTGCATATTGGCACACATCGAGATAGATGAATTTGAGGTAATGTGGGAGGCAATGCTTGATGAGTGTGGTGTGAGGAGGTTGAATGGGTGCAAGAGTTATATAGGAAGAAGTATTCATGGGCAAGTGCTTATATTAGTGGAAGATTCTTTGCAGGGATTAGAACAACTTCTCGGTGCGAGTCTTTGCACGCCAAACTGGGATGTTTGTGGAAAGTAGTAGATGCATGAGCATCTTTTTTATATTTTTTATTATTTTATATATGAATTTATTAAGTTTTATTGAGATTATAGTGTTTGAAGCCTATTTGGATGCTACTTTGAGGCACATTGTGGTTTTATTTATTTCAGAAAAAACCGAGCGAGTTTGGCAGAGTTCGTGCAAAATAAATAGAAGAAATTTGATGCTGCCAAGTTAGGGCTAAATGCCGCTAGGGCGTTTGGTGCCGGGTTCCTTGTAACGTGTGCAACCATTTTGTTGGGTTAGCACTAAATGCCACGACCTAACATTTAGCACCAGGAGCTTCGTAAGATGTGCCTGACATACACGCTAGGGGTGCTAAATGCCGATCTTGGTGTTTAGCGCCAGGAAGACAGCAAGCACACCATCCGTTTCAGCCTCAGCGGCACTAAACGCCGAGCCTGGCATTTAGCGCCAGTTGCGCAAATCCGGATTCCAAAGAAGGGACTTCGTTGCTGAATCGTTTGATAATAATTAATTTATTTTAATTTCTTTTCATTATTAGTTAAAACAAAACATAATCTTTTGAGTTTTTAGTAGTTATTTTTTTTAGCTTCAAATCAATTATGTTAGATATAAAAGGGAAAAAGATTAAGCCCTTCGGGCTCCTTCTCTTCTCTCTACCTCATTCTACATTTTACACCCTTTTGGAACCCTAATTTTTTCTGAACCATGAGCAACTAAACCTCCTTTGTTAAGGTTAAGAGCTTTGTTTATTCTATGGGTTAATACTATTGCTAGTCTACTTTTAATTAAGGTATTGATTTAAATTCAAGGATTACTTTCGTTCTTCATCTTATGAATTTGAATATATTCAAAAATAGCTTTTTTCTACATGAATTCTTGTTGTTTCTCGGAAAAGTTAACTCACTTGAATAATAGCTTGAAAGTAAATCCTCATAACTCTCTTATTTCTTGGACTTAACGTGATACGTGGTATATAATCACCTTATCTTGAGTAATTAGGGTTTGTGTGGCTAATAAGCTAGAATTGGACTTAAACTTTTAATTTAAATTAAGTGACCAAGGAATCGGCAGTTGATTAGATTAGAGGAGATTAAATTACTAAGAAATTAGGGTAAGGCTTGCCATGAATTAAATCTTTTATGATTAAAGTAGTTGGTAGGAATTGTTAATCCGAAAAAATAAATATCTCTGAAACCTTATCTGTTTCTCACATACTTTTCACACCCAAGCCATTATTTGCTTTCTTAATGTTTGAATTATTGTTTAATACTAATTGCATTCAAAACACTCTTTTCTGTTTGTCTGACTAAGTGAATCACTCAATTATTGTTGCTTGGTCCATCAATCCTCGTGGGATTGATCCTGACTTACCTGATGTATTATTTGTTACGAACCGGTGTACTTGCCGGTTCAATTGTGGTATTCAAAATTCTACACCAGCAGGTATGGGGTGATTGAATTTGTTACAAACTTCCAGAGGTGTGTGTATTTTCTTAGAGACAATGAGAATGAGTTGGAATTTTGATCGTGCTAGGGACTCCGGTGTTGCAAGCTCGGTTCATAGAGTTAGAAAAGTTTGGTGCCACGCTATTCACGCGCGAGATGTTTTGGAGATATCGTGAGTCACTAAAACGGTGTGTGCGGGTGAGGATAAATGCTTGTGATGAGATAGAATGTGGAAAGATTTCAATGTCCAGAAGTATCGCAAGCCAGAAATGCTATGGTAGGTTAAGCACGAGATCAACATAGTGAACACCTTCACGTGCTCCTGTTTGAGAATGGAGTCGTTCGGGCTCCCATGTGTACATATACTAGCTGTTCTTGAGCAGCTTGATGTTGTGGTTATTTCTAATAGCCTCGTGCTACGACGGTGGTCGAAGACAGCAAAGATTGACATGGATCCGGAGACGTGCTCGTGTCCGTCCAGGGAACTATCGACAATCTACCATACTAGATTGGGTGTGTTCTCAATGTTATGCAATAGGCTCGGAAGGGTTACTTGCATCAGTGACGAGGACTTCAATTGATTTCACAAAAGGTTGTGAACGACACATTGTCTTTGGAAAAGAAGTATGGACTTTGAGGGGACAATCTCGTGTCAAATGAAGCGTAAGGAGGAGGTGTGAAGGATTTGCTTCGTGTGAGAACCAAAGGGACTGGACGTGGCAACCAAGCATCCCCATCAACTGGTAGGAGGAGATGGAGATGCAGCAGCTATGGCCGATTGGGCCATCGAAGGACTAGGTGCCTAGGTGTGGCTGTATCAGGGACAATTGGCGGTGGATTTCATGTAGAGGTAGGCACTAGTGGCAAATCAGTTATGGTAAGAACATTTAATTGTATTATGTTAAATTCTTGTTAGGCCCCTGTGATTTAGTTAATGTCCCTGCCTGGTCCGTCATTGAGGCACCACTTCAACAAATTTCTTCTACAACTAAACACAGAAGGGTTCATCAATTTTTCGAAATGAGAGTGATTGTACAACTAAGTGGATTGTGATCCAGTGTGATTCGGGGGATGACCTTATATATAGATGGTGTGCAGAGAGAATGAGAACCTACTAAAGACCTCCCAGTGCCTTCTAAAGTACCTCCCCACGTGTGAATTTGCATGTAACCCCAAGCATTGAAATCTTACTCTTTCCATTTGCATCTCGGACTGCTTGCTTAGGTACAATGACTAGAATAATATAGAAAAAAAAATTATTTCTCAATTTGAACACACAAGACACATTGGGGAAGTAAAATGACTCCATCGCCACTGTATAACACTAATAGTTGGACCTAATCCACTTAATCATTTGGGTTAAAATAAAATCTTCTCTCAACCATAGGCGTAATTTTTATCATTTTCCTTCACCCTGAAGCATCACATCAACCAATGTACTCAGTTGTCATGGTGATCTTGGCGCATAAGGCAGAGATACCTTATCAACAATTGGGATCATACCTGCAACATCGCCTGTCATATTTCTTCCAAATCATTCTTCTTTCGGCGTGTAGGTACCTGGGAAAGGGAATGTGCAAGGATCGCATGCCATATTTACATGAGAGGAAGAACCATTGCGAATAAGTACTGTACTTGGACCAATTTCTTCGCAACACAGAGCAAAAAGTGGCCATTTTCGTACTTGCCATTACATGGAAGGGAACAGAGAAACATGAAGCATGGGCTCTGAAACACCTAATTCCCAGTACGTCATGATCATACTGAACATTGAATGTCACCAACTTGCTTACCTAAAATTTTAACTATTTATTATTAAGCCTGTAATCGTATTAGCGCACTATTGAATTTTTGGGAAAATTTTTTCTTTATTAAAAGATTTGCGATGGCAACTAATTAAACATACACAAGTCATATAAAGGAATTAAGTAAAACATATACAAGGCCAACATTATATATAAACATAACATATATCATAGGTCACACATACATATAAAGGTACTGTCATATATATATCATAAGTTTGTATACAACCCTTCACATCCTGCTACTATATACATAATCGACATTCTGGGCCTTGGTCCATATAGGAAGCCTCTAAGCTGGCGCCCAAAACTAGCCTAGTCAACTATATACACCTTACTCTCTCAGTGAGTCTAATCAAAAGTGAGAGACTAAACACAAAAGTAAGGCTAACACAAAAAACTACCAAAAGGCACATCCTCAACTCCCAGGCATCAACTGTCGTTGTCAGAGAAAATCACAATCACGTCTGAACACACCTCAAAATCTTCATCCTCATCATCAAAAATCTCAAAAATCTCAGAAGGGGCTCTGGCACTCGTACTACTGGTCTGGCCAACACTCGTCGGTCCACTAATGCAGGTGATAAGCGGCTCCTCAGATGACCGCTCAGACAAAGATACTGAGATATGCTCTACAGGAATATCCTTCTCAAGTATAGGCTCTGGTATATGCTCCTCTATAGGCTCAGGCTCAGGGTCCACCTAATCCTCAGGCTAATCGGGATGCTGATAAGGTACATGCCCATCATGGAAGGGGTGAAAGGGAGCATCCGGGTGGAACCAATGCAATAGGTAATCAGAAGGCATACCAGGGTTAAAGTGCGGAGTGTTAATCGGATGAAGAAAGGGTTGGTCGCGTAGAATGTACATACGGGTCCTAATCTCTGCAGCTACTACATAAAACCTATACTGTACAAGTTCCTCATATATATAGGGAGGGTCCATCTGAAGGGGAGGAAGGATAGGGGTAAGAACTAGGGAGTTCTTAGTATGGTCGGGGGTAGTTAGTCAAGTTAGAATTATCATAGTTCAATTAATTCACAACCAAATATACAAGTGTCACAGAGAAATATCTAGTCACAACAATTCAAAATAACATTAAGGAATGCATAAACACAAGAAGACAATCACAAACAATTTCACAGTATCAAGTAAAATGCAAATGCGCAACAAGGATTATGCAAGTCTAGTCCTATCGCAGCTAATGAGCTTATTTGTCGGTTTTGACCTGCACCTGACGCAATCTAACTCACAAGTCGATAAGGCATTCCAGCGACATAACCTCTGCAAGTTTCTACTTCTTGCATGCGCTGATTCTCCAGGTGAAGTATGTCAAACATGACCTCTGTAAGTACTTGCAGGCGCTAATTCTCCAGCTGAAGCATGTGACCCCTTATCTTGGAAGCCATTCGATATTTACGGGCGTCTTTACACAATCATTCACATACAAAGCCCACGGCTTAAGATTTTCACATCGCCACCATAACTATTTACTTTCTATCACCCTCTTGTGACCTTTCAATCATTCTCATAATCACACGTGCCGATTTATCTTTTCGCTTTCTTCAGTCTTTCACTTAATTATCCTTAATAATTCAAACTATCTTCACACTATTCTCTAATCATCCACTAAATATTTTATGGAAAGAGAAATATAAGATTCTTTAATTAAGTTGGTGTTCCCTAAAGCTTTTAAAATCACTCTATTTGTCCTTCTTTGACTTATAATAATATTAATAATATTTTTACTAATTAATATTC
>NC_029777.3:80073375-80105130 GCF_000817695.3 Arachis duranensis
AATAAATAAATAATATTTATATCTTTTCTTAAAAACTTAGCTTCGTAAAGCTTTTATTCTTAAAATTTTATTACCTACGTTTTAAACTTCAAACTTTAAATATTTTATTTTTAACCCAATATTTTTATAAAATTATATTTGAAACCTCACTTATCTCAATATTTATAAAAGAAACTCTGAAATTTTATAAAATACCCATTTTTACCCCTGTATTTTATTTATTATCCAAAATACCCAAAAATTTATATAATTACAAATTTTACGTTGATTTTTATGTACAAATACAATATTACCCTTCAAAAATAAAATCTATTTACTAATCTTTCACTTATACCAAAACCAAAACCCTTAACCTTTTACTTTCAAAATATTGTATTTTAATCCATTTTTGAGTTTTTCGATCACCGATTCTTTGTAACTTTTAATTTAATCTCTCGGCTATCAAACCTCACATATTTTTACTTGATCCTCAATGATATTCCAGAAAAAATCCCCAAGACAGTTTGGTCCCTACTAGTTTCATCACAGCCAAGCCATGAACTTCACAAATATATCAATATATTGCAAAAATCCAACATAAATACAACCGAACTCAATCAATAATCAATCACAACATCAAATCACCTAATCAATACATATTTAATCATTGAGATTTACAAAAATTCTACTTCTGTATGAAATCAAAATACTCAAAACTCCGGAGAAGCTTTCTGACCGAGCAACTTAAGAAGAAAACGTCATAAATTAATTCATCTTCCAGGAACACCAAAGGGTCGAACTTCAAGAGGAAGGAGAGTTACGTCACCGTCAACTTCTATCAAATAAAAATGAAGCCAACACGTAGAGGAGGAGGATACAAACACTTTTATCGCATTAGACTTTTGATTGGAGTTACGGATCACAAAAAATTCAAGCCGAAATTTTGGTGGGAGTTACGGTTCTCTTCCATGCAAGCTTCAGTCTCTCTCTTCCTTATTTTCTTTCTTTTGGGTTTGGTGGTGATAAGAAAAGAAATGAAGGATGATGATAGTGATGTTCAACTACATACTTTAAGATTTTGATATTTTTAAACTTGCTCGACGATGCTTCATGGAACTAAAATCATCAATTATCATCTCTAAAGTGAATTTTGAAGCAATCTCCTTTTCAATATATACAATCATATAATCTGCTAAAAATTCATCTTCCATCTTGTTTCGAAGCCTTGTTTTAATAATCTTCATAGCTGAAAAGGCCCGTTCAGTTGTTGCTGTTGTCACAGGAAGAGTCAAAACAGGACGAATTAATCTATTAATTAAAGGATATATATTTGATTTTTATGTCTGTCAATTTTTGACACAATTCAGCAAGAATAGACAAATCCTGAAAATCTGGAGCTTTAACCACATCAAGTTCATAATGTTGTAACTCATAATCCAATTGAAACTTTTCTTGCTTAGAAAAATCTAAAGAATAGAAATTCTTTGTAAGATTGCATATGTTGCAAACACTGAATAACTTGAAAGCATCTTTAGGATCCAAAGATGTACTCAATATGAGGAGCTCGGTTGCTTGCTCACTAAATCTACTATTTAGCTCTTTCAATTGAAAATCTGTCACGCTAGTAAAAATGTCAACACGATAGTGCTGTTCAACAGTGACAACATCCTTTTTACGATGAGACCGAATTATGTCACTAAAAGAAGCATCCATATCAGGTATCTAAATAGCATGATCATTGCTGAAAGAACTAACTTTCTTCAAAAGTGCTCCCTGATAAACCATTATTTTATGGTTTACAATGTGTTTAATTGTGTGGTTTTATCATGATCTTTACCCACTTATTCATATAATTAGCATGCATTTATATTTCCTTCCTAAAATTATTACATGATTGAAAACATGCTTCTTTGGTCTTAATTTAGCTAATCTTAATCCTCTCTTATTACCATTCGATACCTTGATCTGTGTATTAAGTGTTTCAGGCTTCATAGGGCAGGAATGGCTTAGAGAATGAAGAAGAAGTGTGCAAAGATGGAAGGAATACAAGGAATTGAAGAGATGACCAGCGAAAAGTCACGCGGTCGCATGGCTCACGCGACCGCGTGAAATAGAAGAAATCAGAGTGACGCGATTGATAAACCCCATTTGTAGGGTTTATCTTGTATTGATTTTAGGGGATTTTATAACCTTTTACCCACATTTATCCATTGAAATAGCATGGTTTTATAACTTCTCCTTTAATTGTGCTTAAGAGTGAAAACATGCTTTTTAGGTCTTAAAATAACTAAATCTAATTCTCCTTGATTCTATTAGATGCCTTGATATGTTTGTTAAGTGGTTTAAAGTTTAGGAGGCAAAGATTGGATCAAGGGAATGAAGAAAGAAGCATGAAAAGTTGGAGAACTCATGAAGAAATGAAAGAACCGAAAAGCTGTCAAGCCGACCTCTTCGCACTTAAACGACCATAACTTGAGTTACAGAGGTCCAAATGATGCGGTTTTAGTTGGGTTAGAAAGCTAACATCCGGGGCTTCGAAACGATATAAGATTTGCCATAGTTGCTACACGTATGGTGGCGCGCAAGCGCATAGTACGCGCATGCGCCGTTGCTGCCACCTGGTTCACTTAAAGCAAAACGTGGCCAGCGAATTCTAAAGCCTTGTGGGCCCAATCCAACTCATTTCTGATGCTATTTAACCCAAGGAATGAAGAATCCATTTTCTTTCAATTCAATAAGAGGTAATTCATAATAATTGTTCTTCTTTGCTTTTCTATTGTTGATCTCTTGCCTTTGTAGTTAGATCTCTCTTTAATTCTTGCAATTTATGTTGTTTACTTTTATTGCCTTTTATGTGTTTGTTGAAATGCCTCTTCTAGATATAGTGTAGATTTTGTTCCTCTTGGCCTAGATAGAGTAATTAGTGACACTTGAGTTATCTAATTCCTTTGTTGATTGATAATTGGAGAGATTGCTAATTGGTTTGGAGTGCACTAAAGCTAGTCTTTCCTTGGGAGTTGGCTAGGACTTGTGGCTCAAGTCAATTCATCCACTTGACTTTTTTTTATCTAGTAAGGGTTGACTAAGTGGTAGCAATGGACAATTCTCATCACAATTGAGAAGGATAACTAGGATAGAACTTCTAATTCTCATACCTTGCCAAGAGCCTTTTATAGTTGCTAGTTTACTTTCTTGCCATTTATCTTTCATGTTTCTTATTAAAACCCCAAAATAACTCACAACCAATAACAAGACACTTCATTACAATTCCTAGGGAGAACGGCCCGAGGTTTGAATACTTCGGTTTATAAATTTAGGGGTTTGTTTTAGTGACAAACAACTTTTTGTATGAAAGGATTATTGCTTGGTTTAGAAACTATACTTCGACGAGATTTTATTTGAGAAATTCTAAACCGTCAAAAATCCAATCATCAGCGATCGCATGGCTCACGCGACCGCGCGGATTGGAAAAGCACAAGTGACGCAGAAGCGTGGACGACGCGAACCCGTGGCAGGGAAAAACGCGAATGACGCATCCGCATGGATGACGCGATAGCGTGACGTGCGCGATTTGCAGAATTACAAAAGTCGCTGGCAGAGATTCTGGGTCGCATTTCAACCCAGTTTTTGGCCCAGAAACACAGATTAAAGTCAGGGAACTTGCAGAGACTCATCATGCTCTCATAATTCACTTTTCACAATTTTAGATGTAGTTTTTAGAGAGAGAGGTTCTCTCCTCTCTCTTAGGATTTAGGTAGAGTTTTTAGAAATTAGGATTTAGGACTTCTCCTAGTTTTAGGAGTGACTCTCGATCCCACCTTCAATCACAGGTTCAATATTCCTTTTATATATTTTTCCAATTTAGTTTATGAACTCTTTATGTTTGGATTGATTTTCTTAATTAATGTTATTTGAGATATTTCAGTTTATGATTGTTTTATTTATGAATGCTTTTTATTTAATTTAGATAGTTTTCCTTTTTGGCTTTGGTTAAATAATTGGTGACTCTTGAGTTATCAAACTCATTGTTGATTGAAAATTGGATTTCTTCATTTCATTAATTCAAGTTCTAATAACTCTGACTTTTCCCAAGGAAAGACTAGGACCTGAGGAATCAAAAATTAATTCATTCACTTAACTTACCTTCATAGTTAGAGGTTAACAAAGTGGGAGAAAAATCCAATTCTCATCATAATTGATAAGGATAACTAGGATAGGACTTCCAGTTCTTCATACCTTGCCAAGAGATTTTATTATTATTAATTTATTTTACTTGTCATTTAAATATGCTTGTGCCCATTGCCCAAATTCCAAAACCCCAAAACACACTTTTTCATAACCAATAATAAGAATATACCTCCCTGCAATTCCTTGAGAAGATGACCCGAGGTTTAAATACTCGGTTATCAATTTTAAAGGGGTTTGTTACTTGTGACAACCAAAACGTTTGCACGAAGGGATTTCTATTAGTTTAGAAGCTATATCTACAACGCGAATATTTTTATAAATTTTTTACTAGCAAAAATCCTAACGTCACTCCCCAACTACTATCTCTTAACTGTTGAATCAATGACTTTGTACTAGAAATCGGATGCATAGCATTCAAAATGTCTTGAGATTTTTGTTGTAATGTTTGACAAAGTTTATCAGTGATTCCCATGATTTCTTTCATCATATGCAAAATAAAAACAAAATCAAATGATAATAAAGATTTAGGAGCATAAGTAGCATCACCACGTTGAGAATATGTAGATCCATTAATAGCCAAATCTTCCAGAACTGAAGTTGTTGCTCCAAACATACGTAAAAGGCTACAAATTGAGTTGAAGTGAGAGCCCCACCTGGTATCTCCTGATCTTTTTAATGTACCAATTTGATTTACTCCCCTTTCTGTTTCAATTTGATTAGTTGCAACTAAATGGGAAATTTCAGTTGCATAAGCAGATCGTAATTCATCATTGCGTTTGCTAGAAGAGCACACAACATTGATAATATTACTCAAACTTTGAAAAAAAAACATGAACATCAACAACTTCTTTAGCCGCAGCAACAAGAGCTAGCTATAATTGATGAGCAAAGCAATGAACATAATATGCATAAGGACATTCTTGAATAATTAAAGCTTGTAACCCTTTCCACTCTCCACGCATATTACTAGCCCCGTCATACCCTTGACCTCGAACATTTTGAATGTTGAGATTGTGATGAGATAATGCAAAACAAATTTCTTCTTTTAGAGTAGCAGAAGTAGTATCTTTGACATGAACAACATCTATTAGCCTTTCTTTGACAAATCCATGCTTATCAATAAATCTAACAAGTGCCATTTGTTCTCTTTTAGATTCATCTCTAACTTCATCAACAATCAAACAAAATTTTGCATTACCAATCTTATTGCGAATTTCATTTTGTACCTTTCTAGCAAAAACATGTAGAATTTCCTTTTGAATAGAAGCTGATGTGTATATTGCATTTTGAGGAGCATTCTCCAAGACAACTGCATCCACTTCTTTATTGTAAGAAGCTAATAATTTTAATATTTCAAGAAATTTTTCTCGATTCTGAGACTCATGACTCTCGTCATGTCCCCTAAAAGCACTAGCTTGAAACGTTAACCATCTGACAATATCAATAGAGGTTTTAAGACACAATCTATTGCTTAAAACTTGTTATGAGCTTTGCTTAGCCAATACTTTGTCAATGTGACATAATTGATTAAGCAAATCTTTACAAGACTTAACAGCAATATTATAAGGAGAATTAAGAGATTTACCCACATGAGATAAAAATACACAATCCTTTCCATTATTCACTTTTTTCCCATTGCGAAATTCTCCTGATGTTAATGGACTTGATTTTCTAGAAAATAAATAACATGGAAGATAAAATGCAGCATATACTTCTGGAAAATATTCTAGCCAAGAAAACCTCTTAAACCAATGAGCTTTGAAACGACGAAGATGACTTTCTAGACCAGAAAGAGGGTACTCATCCATAATAAATTGATATGGTCCAAACTTTATGTATGCTCTACGGATTTCATCTTGTTGATTGATAGGATAATTCCAAATTTGCGGATGCTTTCCGAGATCACGCATCAATGTATCAATATTAACTTGATCTATTTCCGTCCTTGTTATTTTGGAAACAGGGGGGTTAAATATCTTGCTCAACAAGTTGTGTCACAGGTTGTATCTTAGGTTGTTCAATAATATTTTGAACATTACTCAAAGAATCTGAAGTTGAACTTTGTTCATCATATATTCTCTCTTTTCTCTTGAAAAGTGAGTGAATTGTTTTCATCTTTGACATTCTTAACTTAACTTGAACTATCTAAAAAAAAAACCAAAATAATTGCATATATGTTTTTTTTTTAAAATATTAAACCTATTGAGCAATAACAAATAATTTTAGAAACACAAATATATAATAACCAAAATTAAAGTTATTGATTTACCTTATTATCTTTTGTTCCAAGTCTTATCCAAAAATAACTCTATTGAGTTTTACCCTCACTTCAATTTTTGAACACTATCCATTATAAAAAAAATAAATTAATTATTTTAAATAAATAATATAAATAATACTTGACATTGTTATTAACTTAAAAAAAATGAGATATACCTCTTTAAATTTTTGTTGTGCATTTAATGGTTAATATTTTGCTATTCACTTCAAATCTTCACTGATTTTTCTTCATATGTCTTGTTTTGGTATGGAAAGAAAATTAGAATGAGAAGAATAGAAGACCAAAAGTCTGCACAAATGGGAGTAGGGGTGGAAACAGGCCAGGCCAGGCCAGGCTTTGCTCTTAACAGGCCTGGCCTGTCATACAGTTGATTAACCTGAGCTTGGCCTGCAGCCTGTTATAGGCTCTTTATAAAGTACTAGGCCTGGCCTGTTATTCAGTCTGGCCTGGCCTGAAGCCTGTTAAAAGGCCTGATAATTTTTTTTACAAAAATAAAAATATTATTTAAAAAAATTATTTTTTAATAAAAATAGTTATATGTAATATGTCATATATTTAATATTTATAAAAAATTTTAAACTTTTAACATATTTAAAATATATAAAAATATTTATAATAAAATATAATAAATTTAAAATATCTCATAATTTTATTAATAATAAATAATTATTTATATATTTAATTATATTTTAACAGGTCCAGGCAGGCCTGACAGGCCTATAAGGCTAATTAGTAAGCCTGGGCCTGGCCTATTAATGTATTAAGGCTTTTAAAAGAGTCTGGACCTGTACCTATTTTATAACAGGCCAGGCTAGACCAAGCCAAACACAGGCCAGGCTGCAGGCTCCTGGCAGGCTGTCTGGCCTTTTTCCATCCCTAAATGGGAGCCACTAAAAGAGAGAGAAAGTGGCGTTGATGCCTCTGATGATTTGAAAAAAAATGTTTAAAAGATGTACTAATATTACTTTAATTAATAATATGGACTATTGTAGTATTGTCTATTGGGCTAGAATAATAGAACCATTTTTATTAATTATTAGAATGGGCTATTTGTTAACAAGAACAACAATAATTTGTTCCCTTAATGGCTTCGGCCAATTTCTTTTCCTTTCTTCTCTTAATGGCTTGGACCAATGAGAATGGAACTAAGGTAATGGTAATAATTAATGATAATTTAGTGGCTAGGTGTCAAGTTCTAGAGCTGCTGAGTCAGCAGTTTAAGTTATAAATATTTTAAATGAATAATTATGAAAATTGAATATATTAAAACACAAGTAATAATATATATAGAGTTAAATATATATGAGTTACTAATGTAAATGCCATTAATACCTTGAGGATGAAAGATATTTGATGAAGTATTAGCAACTCTAAACTCATCAAGAAATACCAATAATTACTTATATCGGTAAAAGTAAAATTTGATTATAATAATAATAATATTATCTAGCTCCATTATAATTTGAGCAAGTAAAATAAATAAATAACATAATAATAAAATTATATTACCATTTATTTTACTTTGGGGTTCGAATTCAACTCGTCAAAATAAAACTAATCACTTTAAAATATTATTTTAAGAAAAAATCGCGCTAATGCAAAAATTAGAGTTGTTACAGTCTTCTCCCCTGAAAGAAAATTTGGCCTTCAAAATTTCCTTTACTAATAAACACGTGCTAAGAATGAGTCCTTATCTTATCTTCTAGTTCTTAGTTGTTTTCTATTTCCTCATCTCGTCCCAACTTACGTATAACAGTTAAAGAAATAAAAGAGTCGAATACACCGGAATCGTAAAGTATAGTTAGGAAGCAATTTTTCTTGACACAATACTGACCTTAGGTCAGAGAGTCTGAGTTCGAGCATCTTTGGCAATCACTGTAAATACTCTTCCTAGCTATTGCAATCTAACTACTCATTGTACCGACTTTTCTGGATAATTGCTTGCTATATGCCCTGGTTTACCGCAATTGTAGCAGACTTTCATTCCAAAATAACAAGGCCTACTAATGTGACCCCTTCCACACTGCCTACACGTCGGACCTTCCTAAATCTGCTGAGGTTGCTTACCGGTATTTTGTCTTGGCCTATTTCTATTCCCAGCAGTAGAGCACATAGGAAAGTTTTTAACTTGTTGGTTTTCTCGCATTAGGTACTCCCAGTGCCTTAAAATCAACCTTCCACTGCACCGCATGCCTATGAAAATTATTAAGGTTTCCTGGTGGTAAGCTCGGATGACTCATCCTTGATGCTGCCATCTTATTTTTACAGTCTTCCATCAGCTGACTCTTATTAACAAGCTCCGTAAAATTTCGTATTTGCAGTGGTACTAATGAATGTATCAACTCATCTCGAAGTCCTCCTTCATACTTCAAATACTTCCATTTTTCAAAATAATCTAGATTTTCCTTACAGATCTTAGAGAATCGGCACAGATCATCAAATTTCTGGGTATACTCTTCCACTAACATATTCTTCCGTTTCAACTGCATCAATTCTATCTCTTTAGCATCACGGATGGATCTAGGAAAATACTTTTTGTAAAATTTCTCCTTAAAAGTAACCCAGACAATCTCTTCCATCTCCTATCTCAATAAGCGTTACACTCCATGCGACCAGTGTTCAGCTTCTCCCTCTAGCATATAGGTTGCAAATTCCACGTGTTATCTTTTTGGTATATGTTGCGCTCGCAGCGACTTTTCGATACCGCGTAACTAGTTATTAGCTTCAGTAGCCACTAGTGTTCCTCTAAACTTGGGCGGATTTACTTTTAGAAAAGTTGCCAGCGTCATAGAGTTATGTGATTTCCAACGCCTTCATTACCATTACCATCTCCACTACGCTCACCATTACATCCTCCGTGACGATCTCCATTCCTTTCTCCTAAATGGTCAATTGCTTGTGTCGTTGCAATTGCTGTTTTACGCACAGCCTCAGCCATGGTGTTTACCGCAGCTATAAAAGCATTCGCATTCCTCATCGGATCATCTACAGGGTTCGCACCATGCCTACCATGTCCTCGTCCCCGTGCAGCCATCAAGACCCTGTTCACACCCCACATTCAACATTAAGGTGATCAGTCTTAACATTTTAGGCAAAGTGTGAATAGTTTCTAAAATGGATACGCAATGACAATCATGCAATTCATATCACAAGGATATCCTATATACATGAAACACAACTCAGGGTATACAATGAAGCATAATTCAGTCCATTTCTCCAAGCTTTAATGGGAACGAACTGCTTTGATACCAAATTGTAACAACCCAATTCCTGGTATGTCATGATCATACTGAAAACCGAGTGTCACCAACTTGTTTACTTAAAATTTTAACTATTTATTATTAAGCCTATAATCGTATTAGCGCACTATCGAATTTTTGAGAAAACTTTTTCTTTATAAAAAGATTTGCGAGGGCAACTAATTAAACATACACAAGCCATATAAAGGAATTAAGTAAAACATACACAAGGCCAACATTACATATAAACATAACATATATCATAGGTCATACATACATATAAAGGTACTGTCAAATATATGATAAGTTAGCGTACAACCCTTCATAACTTGCTACTATATACATAATCAACACTTTGGGCCCTGGTCCATATAGGAAGCCCTTAAGCAGGCACTCGAAACTAGCCTAGTCAACTATATACACCCTACTCTCTCAATGAGTCTAATCAAAAGTGAGACACTAAATACAAAAATAAGGCTAACACAAAAAAACTACCAAAAGGCACATCCTCAGCTCCCAAGCAACAACTGTCATCGTCAGAGAAAATCACAATCATGTCTGAACACTCCTCAAGATCCTCGACCTCATCATCAAAAATCTCTAAGGTTTAATGAGAAAAAGTGAATCTGTGGGTTGGTGAAACTCAAGGCTCAAGGTGTTGACCTTGGAAGAAGAACCCAGCAACATGCAAGGAGATAAAAGAAGACTTTCTGCTCAATCAGAGGCAAGGAGAGAAAACCAGAGTTTGAGAGTAGTGTTCTGCAAAGAAGTTCCTCTACCTGGATAATGCTATCTTTCAAAGAAGCATTTGGCCAATACTGAAGAACTGTATCTGAGGTTTGCAAATCTGGTTTTGCACATAGCAAAGAGGCTGTTGATAAAGTCAATCTCCTTCATGTTTTACAGATTGTGATGTACTTTTCTATGTTTATCTTTCTGTAATTTCTTGTGAGAAAAGGCATTGTGAGAAAGCTCAAGTAAAAGCCATGAGTGGAAAAAGGCTGAGTGATACACTTGAGAGAAAAGCCTAGAGTTATTTTCTGATTTCTTTAAGTTGGTTAAGTGTTTTGTATCTTGTACCTGTTAGGTATCCCTTTCTTAGTTGGGTTAGCACTAAGAGTGAATAGTTAGGTGTTAGCATAGCCAATGCCAAGTTAGGTTAGAACTTGAGTGTAAAATCGGTGTATGTAATACTTTTAACTATAGTGGAAATTCCTCCATTTTTGTGGAAGAGACTAGCGTAGGTTGCATAGTACAAGGCAACCGAACCAGGATATATGCTGGTGTTAGCTTTTTTCTTCTCTGCTGTGTTCTATTTTCTGATATTCATGAGACAAAAATAAATTGTCTCATAAATTTTTGCTGCTGAGTACAAACAGAATTAGAATTGAAAGTTTGATTTAAAAGGTCATAACAGCAACTTAAAAAGGAAGGTCATAACTTTAAAAGGTCAACCCCCTTCTCTAAGCCTACCACAACCTTCAAATTGAACTGTGATAATCCTGACTTGACTAACTACCCCTGACCCTACTAAGAACTCCCCAGTAGTTAGTCAACTCTATGCCTTCCTTTTTAACTCTATGCCTTCCTTTTTAAGTTGCTGTTATGACCTTTTAAATCAAACTTTCAATTCTGATTCTGTTTGTACTCAACAGTGGAAATTTATGAGACAATTTATTTTTGTCTCATGAATATCAGAAAATAGAATACAGCAGAGAAGAGAAAAGCTAACACCAGCATATATCCTGGTTCGGTTGCCTTGTACTATGCAAACAACGCTAGTCTCCTCCACAACAATGGAGGAATTTCCACTATAGTTAAAAGTATTACATACACCGATTTCACACTCAAGTTCTAACCTAACTTGGCATTGGCTATGCTAACACCTAACTATTCACTCTTAGTGCTAACCCAACTAAGAAAGGGATACCTAACAGGTACAAGATACAAAACACTTAACCAACTTAAAGAAATCAGAAAATAACTCTAGGCTTTTCTCTCAAGTGTATCACTCAGCCTTTTTCCACTCATGGCTTTTACTTGAGCTTTCTCACAATGCCTTTTCTCACAAAAAATTACAGAAAGATAAACATAGAAAAGTACATCATAATCTGTAAAACATGAAGGTGATTAACTTTATCAACAGCCTCTTTGCTATGTGCAAAACCAGATTTGCAAACCTCAGATACAGTTCTTCAGTATTAGCCAAATCCTTCTTTGAAAGATAGCATTATCCAAGTAGAGGAACTTCTTTGCAGAACACTACTCTCAAACTCTGGTTTTCTCTCCTTGCCTTTGATTGAGCAGAAAGTCTTCTTTTATCTCCTTGCATGTTGTTGGGTTCTTCTTCCAAGGTCAACACCTTGAGCCTTGAGTTTTACCAACCTACAGATTTACTTTTTCTCATTAAACCTTAGAGTAAATCCACGGTCTCAAACATGTCTGAACACTCACTTTCAAAAGGGGTGGTTCAGTGAAACAACACATTTACCATCCTATTATCCTATTATTATTACTCCTCCTTTTGTCATCAAGGGCGGATAAAAAGCATGATCAACACAAAACAATGTCTTGAATCCTGCAGAAAAGAGTTAGTTCATAGTGCAAAGAACTAACTAAGTTACCAAAAGTGCAACAGTTTTTAGAGTTATTTACAATCATCCAAAATGAAATAGTTCAATAGTAGTAAAAGAAAAGGAGTTCATTAGACAAAAAAGAAAGCGGCAGCAGCAGTTTTCATGAGACAAATCCTAGGCATCAGAACCATTCCCCTCCGAATCAACTTCCTCTTCAACATTAGTAGCAGGGTCTTCATCCTTTTGAAGGTTATCAATGAAGGTCATGAACACAGCTACTCTATCCCTTGATTTTCTTAGGAAATTCTCATGCTTGCTGGCTGGCTTCCTTTGTTCCTTACTCATGGCAATCATATGATTGGATTGAGAGACAAACTCTTGAACAACATCCTTGACCATATTCAGCAGAGCGAATTTCTTCTCAGTATAGATAGAAGTACCCTCAGTGGAAGGAGCAGGGGATTCCTCGGGGACAAAATCATCATCTTCATCATCTAAGACCACCCATTTAGATCGAGTAGGTCCTTTGGGTTGTTTCACTGAACCACCCCTTTTAGGTATGAATGTCTATTTTAATATTCCTCATTGGTCAAGTCAACACCAAAATACTCAAATATGCAGGTTAGAAACATGCCATAAGGAAGTGCTTTGTCTTTTTCACTCCTAACAGAGTCAAGCATATATCTAACCATCAAGTATGCAAATGAAATTTCAGTTTTGGTGAGAAGGGCATATAAAACAAGAGTATCAGTGTAGAAACCCCTTTGATATGAGCCACTTTGTGGAAGAATAATGTGGTTGACCATTCGGTGCAACTGAGCATGCTCATATCCTAGGGCTTTGTGAGTGGTGTAATGCCATCAATTAAAGAGACATGTTCACAAATATGAGCCAATGCATCATGGTAAAAAATTCCAACACCTTCATCCCACTTAACCGAAGTGTAAGCACAAGGCCCAACATCGGTATACTTCAAAGCATCACTGATAGTTTCATTGTTTAAAACTATGTCTCAGCCCTTTATATATGAATGAACAGTGCCTTCATGATAAGTCATGTTGGCATAAAATTCTTTGACCAATAAGGGATAAACAGGCTTTTTGATGTCAAAAAGATGATTCCAGTCCAGAAAAATCAAGTTATCAACAAAAGGAAAACCTTTTCTTTTCAAAGATGGAAAATCAGCTAGAAAAGATGGACACATTGTACGATACCAAATAACCCCTTCATAAAAGTCATTGTTCATGGCAGATTTGAATCTATAAGTATTATAGTTTGAATGAGAGGTCAAAAAATGAGCTTTGTGATCAAACGACCCAATGTCAGGTTCACTAACTATTTTAAGAGGAACTCGAGTTTTACCTTGTTGAGAACGCACAGGAATAGACCGTGACCTAGGTTGTGGTGGCTCGGGAACAGGTTCTTCAGTAGCAGGGCATTTGCCCTTAGATGAGGTAGGTTTCGAGGAGCTTGGTTTGAAAGGCGTTGCCTTTGGTGGTGGCGTTGGTTTGGCAGAGGCAGGATACCTTGGCGTGGTCTTGGTTCGCACCATGGGATCAGTGCGAGGAGGAGAGGTAGGAGGAGAAGAAGAGGGTGTGAAGGTTTGAACTTGGGAGCGAGTTGATGGTTTGGTGGAACGCTTGAGGATTTTCTCACGAGGAGGCCTTTTAGCCAGGGTTTTCGTCCTCATTTGGTAAGCTTCAGGCTTTTGAGGGAAGAGAAGTAGTAAAGGGAGTGGGAAGAAACCGAAGGGTCTGAGGAGAAGTTATGGAGGGAAGAGAGGGAGTGTTGGTAACCGTACCCAAAAGAAAGTTTCTCAAACCATGCAACTGCATCACCACTGATTTGACTTGAAAAGACATGACCTCATTAAAGAAAGATTTTATTTGATTTAAAAATAAAACACGAAATTAATTTTAAATTAAAAAAAACCTTAAAAATTAAATCAAACTGAAAATCTTTTTGGACCAGAAAAACATTAAATGAAAGTCCTTTCAAAAAATGTAAAAACATAGCCCAACAAAAGTTAACAACCAAACAAAAATGTAACATTCATATTTGGGCCCAGAGGTAGTTGGATTTAAGGAAACACATTTGACCACTCTAAATCTGGTTTTTGAGGTTGGCCCAAATTATTTTTTCACTTGAAATAAGCCCAGATCACGCTGATTAAGGGGAACGTTCTTCTTCTGCCCAGAATTGTCTCATACCTATTTATGAAACAAAAAGCTCCAGCAAATACATCAGCAGTTATCAAACAAAGAATCATAACTCAAAATTCCTGGACTAGTCCTAAGCATGCAGAATCTGTCCTCAGCTAATGGTTTTGTGAAAATATCTGCTAATTGCTCCTCTGATTTAACAAATTGAATGCTAATATCCCCTTTTGGACATGTTCTCTTATTGAGTGAAATTTCACTTCAATATGATTAGTCATAGAGTGCAAAACTGGATTTTTAGAAATATTAATGACACTCATATTATCACACATCAAGGGAATATTTTCAGCATTTAATTTATAATCGGTAAGCTGTGTTTTTAACCATAAAAACTGAGAACAACAAGAAGAAATAGCTATATACTCAGCCTCTATAGTGGATAAGGTCACTGTTGGTTGCTTCTTACTTGACCAAACATTTAAGGACTTTCTAAGGAAACAACATAGGCTTGAAGTGCTCCTTCTATCAACTCTATCACCAGCAAAATTTGCATCATAATAACCAACTACAGAAAAATCATCAATTTTAGGATACCAAAGACCAAAATTGGATGTGTCATGAACATATTTAATGATCCTTTTAACTGCAGAAAGATGTGACTCTTTTGGTTTGGATTGGAACCTAGAACACAATCCTACACTTTGCACAATATCGGATCTAGAGTAAGTTAATTACATAAGAGAATCAATCATTCTTCTATACCTAGTCTCATCAACATCTTTCTCAGTTTCTCCCTTATCTAATTTTGAACTAGGATGCATAGGAGTTCCCATGGGTTTGGCATTTTCCATACCAAATTTCTTAACTAATTCCTTGGCATACTTCTCTTGGTGAATTAAAATACCTTTTTCAATTTGTTTAATTTGTAGCTTAAGGAAAAAATTAAGTTCACCCATCATACTCATGTCAAATTCACTTGTCATGAGTTTTCCAAATTCAGAACAAAGGGATTCATTTGCTGATCCAAAAATAATGTCATCAACATATATTTGGACTAGAATAAAAGAATCATTAGAATTCTTGATAAATATAGTTGTGTCAGTGGTGCCTCTTTGAAAACAATTTTTCAAAAGAAAAGAGCTAAGTCTCTTATACCAAGCTTTAGGAGCTTGTCTTAAACTATAGAGAGCTTTAGATAATTTGAAAACATGATCAGAATGCTCTTTATTTTCAAAACCAGGAGGCTGCTCCACATACACTTCTCTATCTATCACACCATTCAAATACGCACATTTCACATCCATTTGATATAATTTAAAATCACAAAATGCAGCATAGGCTAAGAGAAGTCTTATGGCTTCCATTCGGGCAACAGGGGCAAAGGATTCATCAAAGTCTATTCCTTCTTCTTGGTCATATCCTTATGCCACTAGCCTTGCCTTGTTTCTTGCAATGCTACCATCTTCTCCCAACTTGTTCCAAAATATCCACTTGGTGCCAGTCACTTTCTTTCCACTTGGCCTTGGAACCAAAGTCCACACTTGGTTCTTTTCAAACTCAAGAAGCTCATCCTCCATAGCTTTAACCCAAGAGGGGTCACTAAGGGCTTCCTTGACATTTTGAGGCTCTATTTGTGAGAGAAGGGCACTGTTTGATCCCTCATTTACCTTTCTAGTGGAAGACCGTGTTTGCACTCCATGAGAAACGTCCCCAATGACAAATTCCTCAAGATAATTCTTCAAGAATCTCCATTCACGAGATCTAGTGGATTTGGAGATAGATTCAGATACCAAGGGATTCTGGGTGCTACTGGCTTCAGGATTTCCTTCAAATTCATGAGACAAAATGGAATTGTCTCTTGAATTTTCAGCAGTTGCAGTTTCTGGTTCAGTTTGACCAGAATTTTCTTTTTCATGATTTTGAGTAGTTTTATCTTCCTTTTGAGCTTGATTTCCTGCATCACAATCTTCCAAAATGCTTTGCACCAAATTAGTATCACAAAAGGTAACATGTATGGATTCCTCAATAATCCTAGCATCTTGATGATAAACCCTATAGGATTTACTAGTTATGGAATATCCTACAAACAAACACTCATATGCCTTTGGATCAAACTTACCCATATTTTCCTTGTTATTTAAGACAAAACATTTACATCCAAAGATGTGCAAGTAATCTAAGTTTGGTGGGTAACCTTTCCAAGGTTTATAAGGGGTTTTCTTCAAAATTTTTCTTATGATAGTTCTATTCAAAATGTGGCAAGCCGTGTGTTCATACCCTGGGTCGAGCTGTATGACCCGTGATGTTTAGCAACAAGACGACCGACCTCTTCAGGTCAAACTACCCGACCTCTTCTCAAAGAGCTCGGCCAAATTGCCAGGAAAGGCCAATAAAGGGCCTAAATAGAGGAATACGATCCAAATCCAAAGGCAGCCCAAGCCTATAGAGATAAGGGTGGTTCCCATGAAGATAAGATAAGATAACTAACTTGTCTTATCTGAAAAGGTCACTCTACACCATTATAAATACACTGGAGCACCCAGGTATAACTCATACTCTGATTCTACTAAAAACCTGCTTAATACGCTTGCTAACTTAAGCATTAGAGCCCCTTGCAGGTACCACCACCCTCCGGTGACGAAGAATCAGCACTATCACCAAGTCCAACAAGCTGGACACGGCGGCTCCAGCTGATCTCATCAAGTCGGACTCCACAGCGCCGACCAGTACAGAAGATCTCGTCCGAGATCGACCTACAGTTTCAGGTAACCCTCCGAACATTGGCGCCGTTGCCGGGGACCTGGAAGTCATCCCATCATCATGGCGGACAACATTGACAATGACCACGATTTGGGTCTAGAAGACAGAACGCCACACAAAAACGTAGACACTACACCAAAAGATACCCCGCAACCTAACGGAGACAAAAATTCACCAAACCCGGGAGCCCTTGAGACACTTCAAGATCGTTTAAAACAACTTGAGAAAGAAGCCCAACATCAGCGAGAAGCTGGGAAGGACCTACAAAGGGAGATAAGGCGACGCCGGGAATTAGAAGACAAACTCCTAAAACTCGAAGCCGATCTCAAACCCAAAGCGACTCGATCCACCCACGAGGACAGCTCCCGCAAAGACATCGGAAAAATCATGGAAGTATATGTGGATGACATGTTAATAAAGACACAAAGTGAAAAGACGCTGCTGTCCGACCTCACCCAAGTATTCGACACTATAAGAAGGCATGGCATGCGACTTAATCCTGTAAAATGCACCTTCATAGTAGAAGCTGACAAATTCTTGGGTTTTATGCTCGCACAAAGAGGAATCGAGGGAAATCTGGATAAATGCTGGGCCATACTCGACATGAGGGAAAGAGGTTTGAATGGACAACAGAGTGCGAGCAGGCCTTCCAAGATTTCAAAAGATATCTGGGACAGCCGCCTATCCTAACTCGGCCTCAGGAAGGAGAACCACTTATATTATATCCTGCAGTAGGAAGTTGGGCAGTAGCCTCAGCACTAGTCCGGGAAGACGACAATGGGCAACAACCTGGATACTTCATTAGCAAAGCATTACAAGGATCCGAGCTGAACTACCAAAAAATAGAAAAATTTGCCTATGCTCTCATACTAACCTCTCGACGGCTCCGTCCATATTTCCAAGCTCACATCATTAGGGTTCGGACCAACCAACCCATAAAAGGGATTTTGCAGAAAACAGACTTAGCAGGCATAATTTTGCAATGGGCAGTCGAGTTGTCCAAATTCGACCTTCAATATGAAGCTCGGACAGCCATCAAATTGCAATATCTAGCCGACTTCATTGTAGAATTTACAAACACTCCAAAAATTCCTACAGAATGGAATCTTTATGTGGACAGTTCCTCAAACAAAACTAGAAGCAGCGCAGGTGTCATCATAGAAAGCGACCAGGGAACCCAAATTGAACTTTCCCTCAAATTCGGGTTCCCTGCCTCAAACAACCAAGCTGAGTATGAGGCACTACTGGCTGGTTTGAAGTTGGCTAAGGAGGTTGGAGCTCAAAAGCTCATCATCTTCAGCGACTCATAGGTAGTCACTTCACAAATAGCAGGGAGCTACCAAGCCAAAGATCCCACCATGAAAAAGTACCTAGACAAAACTAGGGAACAGCTCAGACAACTTGGGGAATATGAGGTCTGCCACATACCCCGTGTTCATACCCTAGGTCAAACTGTCTGATCCGGGATGTTCTACTGATAAGTCGACCGACCACTTCAGGTCAGGACAAATCCGATCTTTTCTCAAAGAGCTCAGCCAAATCACCAGGAAAGCCCAAAAAGGACCCAAATGGAGAACCATGCCCCAAAACCTAAGGCAGCCCAAGCCTACAGGTAGAAAGGTGGTTCCCTTGAAGATAAGATAACCTCACTCAAAAGATAAAGATAAGATAGGATAACTAACTTATCTTATCTCTAGAAAGGTCACTCCTCATCATTATAAATACACTGGAGCACCCAGGTATAACTCATACTCTGATTCTCCTAAAAACCCTGCTTAATACCCTTGCTAACTTAAGCATCGGAGTCCCTTGCAGGTACCACCACCCTCCGATGACGAAGGATCAGCACCTCCACCAAGTCCAACAAGCCGGACATGACAGCTCCAATCAGTACTAAAGATCTCGTCTGAGATCGACCTACAGTTTCAGGTAACTTTCGAAACATTGGCACCGTTGCCGGGGAACCTAGAAGTCATCCCATTACAATGGCGGACGACCATGACAATGACCACGATTCAGGTCTACAAGATAGAACGCCACACAAAAACGTGGACACTACACCAAAAGACACCCCACAATCCAACAAAGACAAAAACTCACTAAACATGGGAGCTCTTGAGACACTTCAAGATCATTTAAAATAACTTGAGAAAGAAGCCCAACATCAGCGGGAAGCTGGGAAGGATCTACAAAGGGAGATAAGGCGACGCCAGGAGTTGGAGGATAAACTCCTGAAATTCGAAGCCAATCTCAAAACCAAAGCGACTAGTTCCACCCACGAGGACAGCTCCCACAAGGACCAAGATCCATTCACCAAGGAGATCATGAAGACGAAAATCCCAAAAGACTTTAAACTCCCAGATATGGCCTTATATGATAGCACGGCAGATCCCAGCCACCACCTCAGTAATTTCAGAAGTCAAATGTACCTCACTGACGCCTTAGACACGATCCGCTGCAAAGCCTTCCCAAGTATCTTAACAAAAATGGCGATTAAGTGGTTCGACAATCTACCCCCAGATCCATCTCAAGCTTCAATGACCTAGCCAAGAAGTTTCTAGCTAGATTCTCTATCCAGAAAGACAAAACCAAGCATGCCCCAAGTCTATTGGAAATCAAACAAGGAGATCGAAAAAGTCTCCGTAGCTACATGGAAAGATTCAACAAGGCATGTCTAGACATACAAAGTCTACCCACGGAAGTGGCCATCATGGGCCTCATCAATGGCCTACGAGAAGGACCTTTTAGCCAATCCATATAAAAAAAAGTATCCCACATCTCTAAATGAGGTACAAGAACAAGCTAAGAAATACATCAACATGGAGGAGAACGCTCGACTAGGAGATACCTCAAAGTCCGGATTCTCCTATTCCTCCTAAGATAAGGATAAAGAATCCAAGAAAAAAGGAGATCGACATGGAAAAAAGATCAAAAAGTACCACAATTATACCCCTCTTCGGGTATCCCTTGTGGATGTCTACAGAGAAGTATGCCATACTGAAAAGATACCCCCAGCTCGACCACTCAAAAACAAAAAAGGAGGGGAAAACTGGACAGAATATTGTGAATATCATCGAATCTACGGACATTCCACCAACGAATATTTTTACTTAAAAAATATCATAGAGAAACTGGTAAGGGAATGGAAGTTAGATCGGTATTTGGTAAGCCGAGCTGACGATCCCAGGAAAAGAAAAAGGGATGAAGATGTCAGACAGGTAGAACGACCACCCCGTACACCCGAGAGACACATCCACATGATACACGGAGGATTTATGGGAGGCGAAATCTCCAAATCATCTCGCAAAAAGATATCTCAAAGAATTATATCATGTTGAGGGAAGAGAGGAAACATCCAACATCCCCACAATTACCTTCACCAAAGAGGATGCATTTGGCATCATCCTAGGACACGATGATCCTATGGTCATCACTATCGTATTGGCAAACGCAAATCTCCATCGCACACTGATAGACTAAGGAAGCTCCGCCGACATATTATTCAAAACTGCCTTTGACAAACTCGGCCTAGAAGAAAAAGAGCTTAGAGCATATCCGAACAGCCTATTCGGATTGGGAGACACCCCAGTTCAACCACTTGGATACGTCCCACTACACACAACATTTGGAAAAGAAAACCAGTCAAGAACACTCAAAATAGACTATATTGTGGTCGACGTAAGCTCAGCCTACAATGCTTTAATAGGTAGGACAACATTGAACCAACTCGGCGCAGTAGTCTCGACTCCACATCTATGCATGAAGTTCCCAATAGTAGAAGGAATAGCTACGATAAAAGCAGACTAGAAGACAGCGCACCGCTGCTACAACGAGAGTCTAAACCTCAGAGTCAGAGGAGAAGAATTCCACACCATCGAACTCGGTAGAGCTCAGAGGCAGGAAGAACTCCGTCCACAACTCGAAAGTGAAGTAGAAAAAGTCCAGATCGGAGATATCTCGGACCAAACAACCAATATCGGTACGATTCTAAAAGGAGCCATAAAAGAATCACTCGTACAGTTCTTGCGAGATTACGTCGACCTCTTTGCATGGAAGGCCGTAGACATGCCTGGCATAAATCACAAGTTAATGTGCCACAAGCTAACAGTCTACCCAGGATCTCGGCCAGTACAGCAAAGGCGTAGAAAGCTCGGGCCAGAACGATCCCAAGTTGTGGAAGAACAGGTACAAGCTCTATTGGAGTCACGTACCCACTATGGCTAGCTAACGTTGTCTTGGTGAAAAAATCAAACGGAAAGTGGCGGATGTGCACCAACTACACTAATCTCAACAAAGCCTGCCCAAAAGATCCTTATCCACCCCCAAGTATTGGCGCTCTGGTAGATGCCTCCTCTGGGTATAAATACCTCTCGTTCATAGATGCATATTCGGGATATAATCAAATCCCGATGTATCTACCCGACCAAGAAAAAATAGTGTTCTTAACCCCAAAAGTAAACTACTGCTACATTGTCATGCCTTTTGGGCTAAAAAATGCATGAGCTACCTATCAGAGATTAATGAATAAGATCTTCACAGATCACATCGGAAAAATCATGGAAGTATATGTAGACGACATGTTAATAAAGACACAAAGCGAGAAGACGCTGTTGTCCGACCTCACCCAAGTATTCGACACTATAAGAAGGCATGGCATGCGACTTAATCCTGCAAAATGCACCTTTGCAGTAGAAGCTGGAAAGTTCTTGGGTTTTATGCTCACACAAAGAGGAATCGAGGCAAATCCAGATAAATGTCGGGCCATACGTGACATGAAGAGTCCGACTTGTGTCAAGGAAGTACAACAACTCAATGAAAGGTTGGCAGCCTTGTCCAGATTTCTGGCTGGATAAGCAATAAGATCGCTTCCCTTCTATGCCACTCTAAGGAAGGGAAAGACGTTTGAATGGACAACGGAGTGCGAGCAGGCCTTCCAAGATTTCAAAAGATTCCTGGGACAGCCACCTATCCTAACTTAACCTCCGGAAGGAGAACCACTTATATTATATCTTGCAGTAGGAAGTCGGGCAGTAGCCTCAGCATTAGTCCGAGAAGACGACAGTGGATAGCAACCTGTATACTTCATCAGCAAAGCATTGCAAGGATCCGAGCTGAACTACCAAAAAATAGAAAATTCGCCTATGCTCTCATACTAACCTCTCGACGGCTCCATCCATATTTCCAAGCTCACATCATTAAGGTTCGGACCAACCAACCCATAAAAGGAATTTTGCAAAAAACGGACCTAGCAGGCAGAATTTTGCAATGGGCAGTTGAGTTGTCCAAATTTGACCTTCAATATGAAGCTCGGACATCCATTAAATCGCTATATTAAGCCGACTACATTGCAGAATTTACGGACACTCCAGAAATTCCTACAGAATGGAATCTTTATGTGGACGGTTCCTCAAATAAAACTAGAAGCGGCGCAGGCGTCATCATAGAAAGCGACCAGGGAACCCAAATCGAACTTTCTCTCAAATTCGGGTTCCCTGCCTCAAACAACCAAGCCGAATATGAGGCACTACTGGCCGATTTGAAGCTGGCTAAGGAGGTTGGAGCCCAAAAGCTCATCATCTTCAGCGACTCACAGGTAGTTACTTCACAAATAGCAGAGAGCTACCAAGCCAAAGATCCCACCATGAAAAAGTACCTAGACAAAACCAGGGAACAGCTCGGACAACTCAGGGAATATGAAGTCCGCCACATACCTCGAGAACAGAACGCCTGAGCTGATGCACTCTCCAAACTAGCCAGTACCAAACCAGGGGGTAACAATAGAAGTCTCATCCAAGAAACACTCCAGAACCCGTCAATCACGGAAGAAGAAAAAATCTTAACCATAACAGATCAGGACCAAGGATGGATGACTCTCATAATCTACTACCTTATATCAGAAACACTCCCTACAGATGAAAAGGAGGCACAGTATTACACCATCATAAATGACATCCTGTACAAAAAAGGAATCTCGACACCTCTGCTAAAATGCGTACCAACCCCTAACACAAAAGAGGTCTTGGAAGAAATACACAGCGGTGTGTGCGGTAATCATCTCGGACCACGAGCCCTCTTCATAAAGGTACTCCGAGCCGGATTCTTTTGGCCAACCTTGTAGAAAGAAGTGGCCAAATTCGTGAAAACATGCCCCTAGTGTCAAAAACATGCTAACTTCCACAACGCCCACCAGAGGAGCTCATTAGCGTAACCTCACCTAGGCCATTTGCAAAGTGGGGACTGGACCTCCTCGGCCCTTTCCTCCAAGGATCGGGACAGGTAAAATTCCTCATTGTAGGGGTGAATTATTTCACAAAGTGGATCAAGGTAGAACCTCTGGCCAATGCCACAGCTCAAAGAAGTCGGAAATTCCTATATAGAACCATCGTCACAAGGTTTGGGGTCCCCTACTCCATAACCACAGACAATGGCACCCAATTCACCGACGCAGGCTTTAGGAAATTGGTGGCCGACTTAAGAATAAAACACCAATTCACCTTCGTAGAACACCCGCAGGCTAATGGACAAGCAGAAGCTGCCAATAAAGTCATACTAGCTGGGTTAAAACGAAGGCTACAGGATGCAAAAGTCATATGGGCATATACGACAACTCCACATTCCACCACAAAGGAATCACCCTTCCGACTAGCTTATGGAATGGAGGCAATGATACCGGTAGAGGTCGAAGAAAGATCTCCCAGAGCAATTCTCTATAGCGACAAAGTCAACTCCCGGCTTCAAAGGGAAGAAATCAACTTACTTCCAGAAATCCAAGAAAGAGCTCGGATCAAAGAAGAAGCGCTAAAACGTCGCATGGCCTTAAGGTACAATCGAAGGGTAGTGCAAAGAAGCTTCACCAACAATGATCTTATCCTAATCCGAAATGATATCGGAATAAGTAGCCTGGGAGAGGGAAAGCTAGCAGCTAACTGGAAGGGACCTAACCGAGTCATAGAAGTACTGGGAAAAGGCTACTACAAAGTATCCGAACTCAACAGGTGAGAGCTACCAAGATCTTGGCACACCTGCAACCTAAGGAGATACTATAGCTAAAAGGTAATTGAGATCTTAGGATAAGGTGCACTCTTTTTCCTGAAAAACTTTTTTAACGAGGCACCAAGCCAAGATCCACAAATTACTCGACTCAGAGATAAAAACTCCTACATGTATATATCTGCATTTTCTTTTGAATAAAGTTTTTTAGATTCTCTACAAACTCCCAAGACGCATTAGTCTGAAATGCTAAAAATTCATCGCCCGATTACAAAGCTATGAGATCGGAAAAAAGTGAAGATCAGATTCACTGTCCGACCCTGATAAAAGACCAAAGGAGGTGAAAACCAAATTCATCAAAAGGTCAACCAAACCGGGATCAAACCTAACTTCGACGAAATCGGCAAAGATGAAAAAGCGACAAAATAGAATAATGCAAGAAGTTATCAAAAGTGATCCATCGAAAGGACCTGACAAGGTCTTACAAAATGGGTTGCTAAAAATAACTTAAAAGACAGGCCGACGTAAAGAAGTCGGACCTGTCGACCACACTAACCAAAGTTATAAAAAGTAAATCCCTGGAAAGAGGCCTGGCCAGCCCTAAAAAAGAGGATTACTAGAAATAACTTAGAAGAGACCGACATGATGAAGTCGGCCTCCCACAAACAAGTTATAAAAAGTAATCACTAAAAGAGACCTGACAAAGGTCCAAAAAAGAGGATTACTAGAAATAACTTAGAAGAGACTGACATGATGAAGTCGGCCTCCCACCAACAAGTTATAAAAAGTAATCCCTGAAAGTGATCTGACAAAGGTCCAAGAAAGAAGATTACTAGAAATAACATAGAAGAGACCGACATGATGAAGTCGGCCTCCCACCAACAAGTTATAAAAAGTAATCCCTGAAAGAGACCTGACAAAGGTCCAAGAAAGAGGATTACTAGAAATAACTCATAAGGGACCGACATGATGAAGTCGGCCTCCCACAAACAAGTTATAAAAAGTAATCCCTGAAAGAGACCTAACAAAGGTCCAAGAAAGAGGATTACTAGAAATAACTCATAAGGGACCGACATGATGAAGTCGGCCTCCTACAAACAAGTTATAAAAAGTAATCCCTGAAAGAGACATGACAAAGGTCCAAAAAAGAGGATTACTAGAAATAACTTAGAAGAGACCGACATGATGAAGTCGGTCTCCCATGAACAAGTTATAAAAAGAAATCCCTGAAAGAGACCTGACAAAGGTCCAAGAAAGAGGATTACTAGAAATAACTCATAAGGGACCGACATGATGAAGTCGGCCTCCCACAAACAAGTTATAAAAAGTAATCCCTGAAAGAGACCTGACAAAGGTCCAAGAAAGAGGATTACTTGGTATCCGAAGTAAGGAAGTCTACATACAAGTCGGACCCAAACACCCACAACCTCAAAAAGAAACAAGCCACAAGTATGAAAATACAAGGGCAATCCAAAGAGGTCGGGCAATAAGGTTCCAACATTGTAAAAGAGGTACCAGACAGATGCAAAACTCTAAAGGGGTACCAAACAGATGCAGACAAACGTGACACAAAAAGCACAAAGTTATAATAATAACAAACTCAAGAGGCCACCAAAATCAACCCCAAGAGCTTGAAAACTACTTTGTTTTTCAAAATAAAAGTTGCTAAACAAGCAACTAGAAAAGTAGCAGAAAGTCAGCACTACCAGTTATAGAATATAAAAAGTTCAAAAGTGTTCCGAGAGTTACTTGAAACTGTAGGTCGATCTCGGACAAGATCTTCTGCGCTCGTCAGAACGGTTGTATTCGATTTGTTGAGCTTGATGGTGATCCTGATTCCTTCGTCCCCGGAGGGTGGGGGTAGCTGCAAGGGACTCCAATACTTAAGTTAGCAAGGGTATTAAGCAGGTATTGAGTAGAATCTGAGTATGAGTTATACATGGGTGCTCCAGTGTATTTATAATGGTGTAGAGTGACTTTTGCAAATAAGATAAGTTAGTTATATTTATCTTTATCTTTTATGGGAACCGCCCTTATCTCTATAGGCTTGGGCTGCCTTTGGATTGGGGTCGTGTTTCTCTATTTGGGCCCTTTATAGGGCTTTCCTGTGATTTGGCTGAGCTCTTTGAGAAGAGGTTGGGTCATCCTGATCTGAAGAGGTCGGTCGCTTTGTCTGTAGAACATCCCGGGTCGGACACCTCGACCCAGGGTATGAACAGTGCCCTTGCTCGAGCTCGGCTTTTGCTTGGAGGTCGAGTCTTATTTTTAGGACTTCGAACTTTCTTGGGTGAAGCCAAACTCGAGCATTTTGTCGATCTTGTCTTCGTAGAGTTCCTTTTTGAATGCAGAGCGTTTCTGTTTCGTTTCTTCTGAAAGCGCGAGCTTTTGCATTTAGTGTTTTTGCCTTGGGAATGCGCGAGGGTTTTTAATGCCCCCATTAATTGGTTTTCAATGCCCCGCTTCTTTTGCTTCTTTTTATTTTGAACTTTACACACAGAAATGGTTTTTTCTCTTGCTATCGTTTGCCCCTTCGCGTTTTTTCTTTGTGACATTGCTTTGACGATCGTAGGTGTTCTTCTTGCTTTCGACGACAACTCTTGATCTCTTTTGTCTTCGCTCTCCGCACACTTCTCCTTTTTTTAGGTTGGTTTGTCTTCTCTTTTTTGCTTGCTATTCCGCTGTGTCGTGTTTGGTTTTGAAGCTTTGATTTTGACTAAGTGCCTATTGGGAAGCTTGGATTTTTATCGCGCCTTGTTTTGTTACTGTGATGTATGCTTCCTTTTTTGTCCTTTCGTATGCTTCTGAGTGTATCTCCCTGGTTTGGCTCTTTAGGGTTTTGTCTGCTATTTTGCTGATTTCTGAACTGTTATAGCCTTTTTTCTTTTGGCGGTTCGTATGATCTTCTTTGCGTTTGTTTTTCTTGGGAAGGGTTTCCGTTGAGACGCTAGCCTTGTAGATTTTCCTGAAAGTTTTATTCCCCGATTGCCTCCAAAGGATGCCCCTGGACCTTGGGTTGTGTTCAGGGGTTTTCCTTTTTATCTGTTATACTGTCGCTGGGTTGTGCTGAGTTGTTTTGATTTGATCTGGGATGTTTTTACCTTTTTAGTAACCCAATCTTTTTTCTTGTTTGTAGGACTAGTTGGCTATGTCTTCCCGAAAAAATATTTGCGAGGCATCTCCTATGGTTCCTGAGGGGATGTCCGATTGGCTGGACTCCCTTGTCTTGTTGTGTGTTTCTTTAGCCGATTCCAAATTTTGTGTGACGCTTAGAAGGCATCATCGTGTCTGTAGCAGTGAGGATCTGGAGAGCAATTACGAGTTAGTGGCACCCAATTCTGGTGATAGAGTTTGCTTCCTGGTCCTGACCCAGGGGGAGTGTCCCTTCTTCTATGCTTATGATTTCTTTTTTGGCTAAATGAACATCACCTTTCCTTTTACCTTTTTTGAAACTGACCTACTATGGTCTTGTAATGTAGCCCCTTCGTAGCTCCATCCGAATTCGTGGGGTTTCATCAAGATTTTTCAGCTTGTTTGTCAAGAATTTGGTGTTACGCCTTCTCAAAATCTTTTTCTGTATCTTTTTGTGTTGACCAAACCTGGGACTACCAAGAAGAAAGCTTCCTGGATTTCTTTTAGGTATGCCCAGGGGCACAAGGTTTTTTCCATGTATGACGAATCTTTCCGGGATTTTAAGAACTACTTCTTTAAGGTCCGGGCTGTTGAAGGAGCCCGACCTTTCTTTCTGGAAGAAAATAATGAGCCCTGCTTTCCCTTAGAGTGGCAGAGGAACGTAGTGGTATCCCGATATACTTGGGAGATGTTGAGTGAGGTCGAGCAGGCCTTTGTGAATGTTTTGGAGGATATTTGGGAAGAACCTCATCACTTGGATACTAAAAAGTCTTTAGGAGATCCGTCCCTTATTCGAACTGCTTTGGGTACTGCCTTGATATATTTTGTTTTGTTGATTCCTTCTTATTTTTCTCTCAATTTGATAAATTGTTTTTTTTTTCATTTTTCAGAGATGGCCAAAAATAATGATGCAATGAAGACTTTCAAGAAGGCGAGGAAAGCTACTGCAGCTCAAAACATCTCGGCCCAGGCCGATGAGGAGGGAACTTCCCAAGCTCCTTCGAAGCCACCCGTGCCGAGCTCTCCTGGCCCAAGGAGAATGATCCCTAAACCTCGGGTCTGTTTAGTGGATCCCCCTCAATCTTCTACTGCTATTGTGGTTTCTTCTTCGGCAGCCCCTCCTCCAAAAAGACCTCGAACTGTTGAACTTTTAAATCTAGATGCCCCAGATTTTGATCCTATTGGTTTTGTGGACCAGCAGATCGCTCCTTATGGTGCTCTTTCAATGGATGATGTATCTCTCCTTCATCACTTGGATTTTATAACTCGGAGTAGTGTTAAGATGGCTCATATGGGGGCTGCTTTGTATCGCACTGCACAAAATTTGCATCTGCATGCTACCAAAGTTTTCATGGAGCAAGCTAAGCAGGAATTTGATTGGATGAAGGGTCTAAAAGAGGAGTTTGAAGCGGAAATGAATAAACTGAAGGAGCTGGCGGGGGAGAAGGCCATCTCTCTTGCCCTAGCGGCCTCTGTGCGATTGGCTGAGGATGTGGCTTTGAAGCACAAAGAAAGCTACGTCACGTCCTACCGAGAAGTGATGCATCTTCGGGAGGAGCTAGAGTCGGTCTGAGTTGATTATTTCGAGCTCCAGGGTCATCTTGTGGGTAGCGTAACTGCTGCTTATGAGAACCTGAAGGAGCAGGTTCAGGTTATTGCCCCAGGAGCTGATCTTGCTTTATTTAGCTTGGACAATGTTGTGAAGGATGGTAAGATTGTCCCTAACGATCCCGATGATGATGATGATGTTGTCCCTCCTCCGATTACTTCTGCCAAAGCCTCTGTTGTCCCGCCTTCCTCAACCTCACCAGTTGAAGCTACTCAGCCAGAATCTGATCCAGACGTCTAGATTTTGAACCGGGATGACAGGACAGTGGACGCAGTTCCCCTTCAGACTCGCCCTCTTCTCCCCAACATGCTGCTACTGGGAAGCCTTTGAATCCTCTATAATTTTTCTGATATGTTTGTGTATAGCCCGGTTTTTGGGGGCTTTTGAACTCTTTATTTTGTAAGTTTGTGATATCTGACCTTGGATACTCCAGTTGCTACTTTAGCAACTTTGTTTTGAAAAACAAGATAATCTCTCTTGCTCTTGGGGTCGGCTTCAAGTGGCCTCTTGGGTCTTGTTTTATGGTAACTGCGTTATTTCTTTGTGATATGCTTGCCTGCAGCTTTCTTTAGCTCAACTTGTCTTATTTGATAGAATACTTTGTAGATTGATTTTGGCGGGATCGTGGTCTTTCGGGTCGAGTTATCTCCCTTTTGACGCGTGCCTTCTATTGGCTGATTCTCTTAGTTGATCTTTTCATGAGATATTTCTAGTAACCCCTTGTGTTTACTTCTTATAACTTTTTGTAGCTTTAGTCCGACTTCTTCATGTCGGTCCCTGTTCCGTTACTAGGTAATCCCTTTTCTTGGATCTTTGTTCAGATCTTTTTTGGAGATTTACCTTTTGTAACTTTTATCTTTCTGGGCCGACTTTGTCATGTCGGGCCCTGTCGAGCTACTTAATAATCCTCTTTCTTGGACCTAGTTCAGGTCTCTTTCAGGGATTTATCTTTTGTAACTTTGTCTTTCTGGGATGACTTCATCATGTCGAACTTTGTCGAGTTACTTGATAATCCTCTTTCTTGGACCTTGTTCAGGTCTCTTTCAGGGATTATCTTTGTAACTTTGTCTTTCTGGGCCGACTTCGTCATGTCGAGCTTTGTCGAGTTACTTGATAATCCTCTTTCTTGGACCTTGTTCAGGTCTCTTTCAGGGATTATCTTTGTAACTTTATCTTTCTGGGCCGACTTGGTCACGTCGGGCTTTGTCGAGTTACTTGATAATCCTCTTTCTTGGACTTTGTTCAGGTCTCTTTCAGGGATTATCTTTGTAACTTTATCTTTCTGGGCCGACTTGGTCACGTCGGGCTTTGTCGAGTTACTTGATAATCCTCTTTCTTGGACTTTGTTCAGGTCTCTTTCAGGGATTATCTTTGTAACTTATCTTTCTGGGCCGACTTCGTCATGTCGGGCCCTGTCGAGTTACATGATAATCCTCTTTCTTGGACCTTTGTTCGGGTCTCTTTCAGGGATTATCTTTGTGACTTATTTTTCTGGGCCGAATTCGTCATGTCGGGCCCTGCCGAGTTACTTGATAATCCTCTTTCTTGGTCCTTGTTCAGGTCTCTTTCAGGGATTATCTTTGTAACTTTTTGTAGGAGTCCGACTTCATCATGTCGGGCTCATCGAAGTTATAGTAATCCTCTTTTATAGGGTTGGCCAGACCTCTTTCCAGGACTTTACTTATAACTTGGGTCATTGTGGCTGGTCCGACTTTTTGTGCCGGCCAGTCTTTAAGTTATTTTATAGCAATCCATTTTATTAGGACCTCATCAAGTCCTTTATATGGATCACTTTCTATAACTTCTTGCATTATTCTGTTTTCATCTTTGCCGATTTTGTAGAATTTGGGTTTTAGCCCTCGTTTTTATCGTGATCGCGCAGTGAATTTGGTTTTCACTTTCTTTCGATCTGTAGCTTTATAATCGAGCGATGAATGTTTCAGAATAATCCGACTTGAGCGATTGTAGAGAATCTGAACAAATTTTATTAAAAGAGAATGCAAATATACATGGGGGGTTAATTTCCAAATTCGGGTGATTTGTAGGTCTTGGCTGGGCGCCTCGTTAAAAACCCTTTTTCAGGAAAAAGAGTGCGCCTTGTCCAAGATCTTTTATCATCCCTGGCTATAGTACCTTCTTAGGTTGCAGACGTACCATGACCTCGGAAGCTCTCGCCCGTTGAGTTCGGAAAGCCTGTAGTAGCCCTTTCCAGTACTTCTATGACTCGGAAGGGTCCTTTCCAGTTTGCTACCAGCTTTCCTTCTCCAGGTAGAGTTGTTCCTATGTCGTTTCGGATTAGGATGAGGTCGTCTTCAGCAAAGGCCCGCTATATTACTTTTCGGTTGTATCTGGAGGCCATTCGTCATTTCAACGCCTCTTCTCTTATCCGAGCTCTTTCTCGGATTTCCGGAAGTAAGTCGAGCTCTTCCCTTTGAAGTTGGGAATTAGCTTTTTCGCCAAAATGGATTACTCTGGGTGATCCTTCTTCGACCTCCACTGGGATCATTGCCTCCATTCCGTAAGCTAATCGAAAAGGTGACTCTTTTATTGTGGAATGTGGAGTCATTTGATATGCCCATAGGACTTGCAGGAGCTCCTCAGCCCAGGCTCCCTTTGCATCCTGTAATCTCCGTTTTAATCCTGCTAATATAACTTTGTTAGCAACTTCAGCTTGCCCATTGGCTTGGGGGTGCTCAACAGAGGTGAATTGTTGTTTTATATTCAAGTCGGCCGCTAGTTTTCTGAAGCATGCATCTGTGAACTGGGTACCATTGTCAGTAGTGATGGAGTATGGAACTCCGAACCTTGTGACGATATTTCTATATAGGAATTTCCGACTTACTTT
>NC_029777.3:80110166-80110705 GCF_000817695.3 Arachis duranensis
TATGATGACTCCAGCTGAGTAGCACAGATGGCAAATAAGGTGAGGAAAAGCTAGCCTTGCCATGGGTGAAGGCTTGTCGGCGATTTTGTAGAGTTCATTGGAGATGACCTCATGAACTTCTACTTCCTCTCCAATCATGATGCTATGGATCATGATGGCCCGATCCACAGTAACTTCGGATCGGTTGCTAGTAGGAATGATGGATCTTTGGATGAACTCCAACCATCCTTTAGCCACAGGCTTGAGATCCAGTCTTCTTAGTTGAACTGGCTTGCCTTTGGAGTCTATTCTCCATTGAGCTCCTTCAACACATATGTCCATAAGGACTTGGTCTAACCTTTGATTAAAGTTGACCCTTCTAGTGTAGGGGCGTTCATCTCCTTGCATCATAGGCAAGTGAAACGCCAACCTCACATTTTCCGGACTAAAATCTAAGTATTTCCCCCGAACCATTGTAAGGTAGTTCTTTGGATTCGGGTTCATACTTTGATGATGGTTCCTAGTGATCCATGCATTGGCATAGAATTCTTGAACCATCA
>NC_029777.3:80111674-80111999 GCF_000817695.3 Arachis duranensis
TCATGATCATGTACCTAATTAAACACAAAAATAACAAAGAAACAAAATAAAATAAAATTAGATAAATAAAATTGGGTTGCCTCCCAACAAGCGCTTCTTTAATGTCAATAGCTTGACAGTGGCTCTCATGGAGCCACAAGATGATCAGGTCAATTTAGAGTGTAGTCCCAACACCAAACTTAGAGTTTGGATATGGGGTCTTAACACCAAACTTAGAGTTTGGTTGTGGCCTCACAACATCAAACTTAGAGTTTGACTGTGTGGGTTCTTCTTGACTCTGAACTGAGAGAAGCTCTTCATGCTTACTCTCTTTTGTCACAGAGGG
>NC_029777.3:80112115-80112744 GCF_000817695.3 Arachis duranensis
CTGCTGTGGCTAGGAAAGGTCTTCCTAGGATGATGCATTCATCATCTTCCTTCCTAGTGTCTAGGATTATGAAATCAGCAGGGATGTAAAGGCCTTCAACCTTTACTAGCACGTCCTCTACTATTCCATAAGCTTATCTCATGGACTTGTCTGCCAATTGTAATGAGAACAAGGCAGGTTGTACCTCAATGATCCCCAGCTTCTCCATTACAGAGAGTGGCATAATATTTATCCCTGATCCCATATCACATAGAGCTTTTTCAAAGCTCATGGTGCCAATGGTACAAGGTATTAAGAACTTGCCAGGATCTTGTTTCTTTTGAGGTAGAGTTTTCTGAATCCAAGTATCTAGTTCACTAATGAGCAATGGAGGTTCACTTTCCCAAGTCTCATTACCAAACAGATTGGCATTCAGTTTCATGATAGCTCCTAAATATTGAGCAACTTGCTCTCCAGTCACATCTTCATCCTCTTCAGAGGAAGAATAATCTCAGAGCTCATGAATGGCAGAAGGAGATTTAAGGGAATCTCAATGGTCTCCAGATGAGCCTCAGATTCCTCTGGTTCCTTAATAGGAAACTCCTTCTTGCTTGAAGGACGTCCCAGGAGGTCTTCCTCACTAGGATTTT
>NC_029777.3:80113748-80115161 GCF_000817695.3 Arachis duranensis
AGCTCAAAGTTATTGGCTCCAATGGCAGGAATGGAGATGCTTCTTCCATCAAACTTGGACGTTGGCTTTGTGAAGTCACCAAGCATTCTCCTTGCATTATTATTATTATTTTCGGCTGCCATCTCCTTCTCTTGTTCGAAAATTTCTGAAAGGTTATTTCTGGATTGTTGTAATTTAGCTTCTCTTAATTTTCTCTTTAGAGTCCTTTCAGGTTCTGGATCAACTTCAACAAGAGTGCCTTTTTCTCTGTTCCTGCTCATATGAAAGAGAAGAAAACAAGAAAAGAAAGAGGAATCCTCTATGTCACAGTATAGAGATTCCCTTATGTTAGTAGAAGAAGAAAGGGGTTAGAAGAATGGAGATGGGGATTCGGACTTTTGGATGAAGAGAGATGAGGAGAAGTGTTAGTAATTAAATAATTAAATAGAAGAAGAGAAGAGAAGAGAAATTTTTGAAAATAATTTTTGAAAAAGAGGTTAGTAATTTTCGAAAATCAAAGACAAAATATAATTAAAATTAAAATTTAAAACAAAAAAGACTTTTTGAAAAAGAGAGGGAGAATTTTCGAAAATTAGAGAGGGAGAAGTAGTTAGGTGGTTTTGAAAAAGATAAGAAACAAACAACAAGTTAGTTAGTTGATTGAAAAAGATTTGAAATCAAATTTTGAAAAAGATAGGAAGATAAGAAGTTAGATAAGATATTTTAAAATCAAATTTTGAAAAAGATAAAATTTTTGAAAAAGATAAGATAAAAGATAAAAAGATAAGATAAAAATTTTAATAAAAAGATATTTTGAAAAAGATTTAATTTTTAAAAAGACTTAACTAACAAGAAACTACAAGATAAGATTCTAGAACTTAAAGATTGAACCTTTCTTTAACAAGAAAGTAACAAACTTCAAATTTTTGAACCAATCAGATTAATTGTTAGCTAATTTTAGAAAATTATGATATAAAAGATAAGAAAAAGATTTTTGAAAATTAATTTTAAAATTTTCGAAAATAATAAAAAAATGAAAAAGACATGATTTTTGAAAAAGATTTTGAAAAGATAAGATTTTTAAAATTGAAATTCTGACTTGACTTGTAAGAAACAACTAATTTTAAAAATTTTTGACCAAGTCAACCCAAAATTTCGAAATTTTGGAGGAAAATAAGGAAAAGATATTTTTTTTGAGTTTTTTGAATTTTTAATTATGAAAGAGAAAAACAACAAAAATATTCAATGCATGAAATTTTTAGATCAAAACAATGGATGCATGCAAGAATGCTATGAATGTCAAGATGAACACCAAGAACACTTTGAAGATCATGATGAACATCAAGAACATAATTTTGAAAAATTTTTGATGCAAAGAAAACATGCAAGACACCAAACTTAGAAATCTTTAATGCATGAAAAATATGAATGCAA
>NC_029777.3:80115264-80115546 GCF_000817695.3 Arachis duranensis
AGAACAACTTGAAGATCATGAAGAACACTATGAATGCATGGAATTTCGAAAAATGCAAGAAAAAATTTTAAAAGCATGCAATAGACACCAAACTTAAAAATTAACACAAGACTCAAACAAGAAACACAAAATATTTTTGATTTTTATGATTTTCTAAATTTTTTTGTATTTTTATTGATTTTTTTCGAAAATATTTTTGGAAAAATGAAAAATAAAAATTTTGAAAAAGTTTTTGAAAAGAAAATTACCTAATCTGAGCAACAAGATGAACCGTCAGTTGTC
>NC_029777.3:80116429-80123356 GCF_000817695.3 Arachis duranensis
TATTGGAGTTGAACTCCAAGTTATAGTGTGTTTTGGGCGTTCAACTCCGGATTATGACGTTTTTCTGGCGTTTAACTCCAGACAGCAGCATGAACTTGGCGTTCAACGCCAAGTTACGTCGTCATTCTTCGAATAAAGTATGGACTATTATATATTGCTGGAAAGCTCTGGATGTCTACTTTCCAACGCCATTGAGAGCGCGCCAATTGGAGTTCTGTAGCTCCAGAAAATCCATTTTGAGTGCAGGGAGGTCAGATTCCAACAGCATCAGCAGTCCTTTTGTCAGCCTTCTTCAGAGTTTTGCTCAAGTCCCTCAATTTCAGCCAGAATTTACCTGAAATCACAGAAAAACACACAAACTCATAGTAAAGTCCAGAAATGTGAATTTAACATAAAAACTAATGAAAACATCCCTAAAAGTAGCTCAAACTTACTAAAAACTATATAAAAACAATGCCAAAAAGCGTATAAATTATCCGCTCATCAGTGATCATAAAACCCAAGAATTTATCAGCTTCTACTGCGAAGGTACATTTTGCGGGATTGAGTCGCATGCCGTGTCATCTTATAGTGTTGAATACTTATGTCAGGTCGGATAATAACATCTCTTCATTTTGCGTCTTCACTAGCATGTCGTCTACGTAGACCTCCATGATCTTTCCGATGTGATCCGAAAAAACTTTGTTCATTAATCTTTGGTAAGTGGCTCCCGTGTTTTTAAGACCGAAGGGCATAACAACGTAGAAGTAATTTTCCTTTGGGGTTAAGAAAGAGGATTTTTCTTGGTCGGGTGACTACATTGGGATTTGGTTATATCTCGAGTATGCGTCCATAAAGGAGAGGTATTTGTAGCCGGAGGAGGCATCTACCAGTGCGTCGATACTTGGGAGTGGATAAGGATCCTTTGGGCATGCTTTGTTGAGGTCGGTATAGTCCGTGCACATTCGCCACTTCCCGTTTGACTTTTTTACTAATACGACATTAGCAAGCCATAGCGGGCATTTGACTTCTCTTATGAAACCTGCCTCCAATAGAGCTCGTACTTGTTCTTCTACAACTTGAGAGCGTTCTGGTCCTAGCTTTCTATGTTTCTGTTGTACCGGCCGGAATCTTGGGTAGACTGCTAGCTTATGGCACATTAGTTTAGGATTTATGCCTGGCATGTCTGCGGCCTTCCATGCAAAGAGGTCAGCGTTGTCTTGTAAAGATCGTATGAGTGATTCTTTTATGTCTCCTTTTAGGAGTGTGCCGATGTTGGTTGTTTGGTCCGGGGTGTCCCTGATCTGGATTTTCCTATTTCTCCTTCAGGTTGTGGGTGGAGTTCCTCCCTCCTCTAAACTCCACCAAGCTCAATTGTGTGGAATTATTCTCCTCTGCCTCTAAGGTTTATACTTTCGTTGTAACAGCGGCGCGCCATCTTCTTATCTGCTTTTATCGTGGCTATTCCTCCTGCAGTTGGAAACTTCATGCATAGATGCGAAGTCGAGACTATTACGCTGAGTTGATTTAACATTGTCCGACCTATTAGGGCATTGTAGGCTGAGCTTACGTCGACTATGATGTAATCTATTTTGAGTGTTCTTGACTGACTTCCTTTTCCGAAAGTTGTGTAGAGTGAAATGTATCCCATCGGTTGAACTGGGGTATCTCCTAGCCCGAACAGGCTGTCCGGATATGCTCTGAGTTCTTTTTCTTCCAAGCCGAGTTTGACAAAAGCAGTTTTTAATAAGATATCGGCAGAGCTCCCCTGGTCTATCAACGTGTGGTGAAGATTTGCGTTTGCCAGTAATAGTGATGACCATGGGATCGTCATGCCCTGATGCGACGCCGGATGCGTCTTCCTTGGTAAAAGTGATCGCCGGGATGTCAGGTGCTTCCTCCTTTTCTGTGATATGATATACGTCTTTGAGATGTCTTTTGCGAGATGATTTGGAGATTCCTCCCCCGGGGAACCTGCCGTGTATCGTGTGGACATGTCTTTCTGGCGTTCGAGATGATCGCGCAGTTGGTCCGACATCTTTTGCTCTTCTTCTTTTTCTTTGTTCATCATCATGGGTGGCCAGATATCGATCTATCTTTCCTTCTCGTACGAGTTTTTCTATGAAATTTTTTTAGTCGAAACACTCATTGGTGGAGTGTTTGCGGATTCGATGGTATTCACAATATTCAGCCCGGTTTCCTCCTCCTTTTTTGCTTTTGAGTGGTCGAGCTGGTGGTATTTTTTCTGTGTTGCAAACCTCTCTGTATACATCCACAAGAGACAATCGAAGAGGGGTGTAATTGTGGTATTTTTTATTTTTTCTCCATGTCGATCTTCCTTCTTCCTGGATTCTTTGTCTTTATCCCGGGGGGTGAACCCGGCCTTCGAGGTTTCTCCTAACCGGGAGTTTCCTCCATGTTGATGTATTTTTCCGCTCGTTCCTGCACCTCGTTCAGAGATGTGGGGTACTTTTTTGATATAGATTAACTAAAGGGACCTTCTCGCAAGCCATTAATGAGGCCCATATAGCGACTTCAGTTGGTAAGTTCTGTATATCCATACATGTCTTGTTGAATATTTCCATGTAGTTACGCAGGGTTTCCCGTTCTCCTTGCCTGATTCCTAATAAGCTCATAGCATGTTTAGCTTTGTCCTTTTGGATGGAGAATCTGGCCAGGAATTTCTTAGCCATGTCGTTGAAACTTGAGATGGACCTAGGAGGGAGATTGTCGAACCATCTAGTTGTTGTTTTTGTTAAAGTAGTTGGAAAGGCTTTACAACGAACTGCATCTGAGGCGTCGGTGAGATACATTCTGCTTCTGAAGTTACTGAGATGATGGCTGGGATCTGTAGTGCCGTCGTATAAGGTCATGTCTGGGAGTTTAAAGTCCTTTGGAATTTTCGTCTTCATGATCTCTTTGGTGAATGGGTATTGCTTCTTTCGTGCGTTATCTTCGGGAGTGAATCGGCTGGCTTTGGTCTTGACATCGGCTTCAAGTTTTTAGGAGTTTGCTTTCCAATTCCCGGCGTCGCCTTTTTTCTCTTTGTAGATCCTTCTCAGCCTCTTGTTGACGTAGAGCATCTTCCTCAAGTTGTTTTAATCGATCTTGAAATGCATCCAGGGCTCCCCCGTTTGGGGAGTTCTTCTTATTGTTGATTTGGGTGGTATCTTTTGGTGTGTTGTCCGCATTTTTATGTGGCATTCTTTCTTCTAGATATGAGGTGTGATCGTTGTCATGGTCGTCCACCATGGTAACGGGATGACTTTCAGGTTCCCCGGCAACGGCGCTAATGTTCCGAGGGTTACCTGAAACTGTAGGTCGATCTCAGACGAGATCTTCTGCACTGGTCGGAACGGTTGTATTCGATTTGTTGAATTTAATGGTGATACTGATTCCTTCGTCCCCGGAGGGTGGGGGTACCTACAAGGGACTTCGATGCTTAAGTTAGCAAGGGTATTAAGCAGGTATTGAGTAGAATCAGAGTATGAGTTATACCTAGGTGCTCCAGTGTATTTATAATGGTGTAGAGTGACATTTGCGAATAAGATAAGTTAGTTATCTTATCTTTATCTTTAAATTTATCTTTCATGGGAACCGCCCTTATCTCTATAGGCTTGGGCTGCCCTTGGATTGGTGTCGTGTTCCTCTATTTGGGCCCTTTATAGGGCTTTCCTGTGATTTGGCCGAGCTCTTTGGGAAGAGGTCAGGTCATCCTGACCTGAAGAGGTCGGTCGCTTTGTCCGTAGAACATCCCGGGTCGGACACCTCGACCCAGGGTATGAACAAAAAGTCCACAAGCCGGGCTATCTACACAAATGTCCAGAATAATCATTGAGGACCCGATGACTTCCCAGCAGCATCAACACGGGGTGAAGGAGGACAAGTCTAAAGTGGCACCGCATCCACAGTCCCATCATTCCGGTTCAAGATTTGACAATCAGGTTCTGACTCAGGATGACCAACCTCGGCTGAAGGAGGTAAAGAGGTTGGCGCAACAGAGGTTTTTGTGGCAGGCAATGAAGGAAGGACAACATCATCATCATCAAGGTCATCAGGAACGATTTTACCGTCTTTCACGACGTTGTCCAATCTGAAGAGAGTAAGGTCGAGCTCGGGTACAAGAATCCGAACCTGTTCCTTCAGGTTCTCATAAGCAGCAATTACACTGCTTACAAAGTGACCCTAAAGCTCAGCATAATCAGCTCGAGTAGACTCTAAATCATCCCTGAGACGCATCATCTCCCTATAGGTCGTGACATAGCTATCCTTGTGCTTCAATGCCGTATCCTCAGCCAACCTCACAAAAGCCGCCAAGGCAAGAGAACTATCCTTTTCCCCTCTAACTCCTTCCCCAGCTTGGTCACTTTCACCTCAAGCTCCTCCTTTAAACCCTTCATCCGGTCAAACTCCGACTTAGCTTCCTCCAAAAAGGCTTTTGTAGCATGAATGGAAGATCTTGAGCAGTCCGATATAAAGCCGCACCCATGTGTGCCATCTTGACACTGCTCCGAGTAATAAAGTCCAAATGACGAAGAAGAGAAACATCGTCAGTAGGCATGGTACCATAAGGAACGATTTGCTGGTCCACAAACTCAACAGCGTCAAAATCAGGAGCATCAAGGTTAAAAGGCTCTGCAGTTTTTTGCTTTTTCGGAAGAGGAACGCCAGTAGAAGAAGAGGTAGCAGCAGAAGCCTGTAAAGGATCGGCCAAATGAACCCGAGGAGTAGGGATCATCCTCCTCGGTCTAGGAGAGCTCGAAACAGATAGCTTCGACAAAACCTGGGAGGATCCCTCCCCAGCCACCTTGACCAGGACATTCTGAGCTGCAGTGGCCTTCCTCACCTTCTTAAAGGCCTTCATCGCGTCATTATTTTTTGTCATCTCTGAAAAATAAAAATACAGCAATTTACAAGCCAGAAAAGAAGGCAGAAAACAAAACAAAAAGGGACGTATTTTATAATACCCAGCATGGTACGGATTAGGTATGGATCCCCCAAAAAATTCTTGGTCTCAAGATGGGGAGGCTCCCCCCAAAAATCCTCTAAGACAGCTACAAAAGCCTACTCAACCTTGTCCAACATTTCCCAGGTGTACCTAGATACCACTACATTCTTCTACCATTCTAAAGGGAAACGAGGCTCGCCATTCTCATCCAAAAAGAAAGGACGAGCTCCTTCAATAGCTCAGATCTTAAAGAAGTAATTCTTAAAATCCCGGAAGGACTCATCATACATGGAAAAAACTTTATGTCCCTGGGCCGACCTAAAAGAAATCCAAGAAGCTTTCTTTTTGGTAGTTCCAGGCTTGGTCAACATAAACAGGTACAGAAAAAGAGTTAAAGAAGGCGTAACACCAAATTCATGACAAACCAACTGAAAAATCTTAATGAAACCCCAAGAATTCAGATGAAGCTGAGATGGGGCTACATTACAAGACCATAACAGGTCGATCTCAAAAGAAGTAAAGGGAAGGGTAATGTTCATCTGGCTAAAAAAGAAATCATATGCATAAAAGAAGGGACGCTCCCCCTGGGTCGGAATAGGAAAGCAGACCCTTTCATCAGAATCAGGTGCTACAATTCATAGTTGCTTTCTTGATTCCCACTACTACATATTTGATGATGTTTCTTAAGCTCCACACAGAATTCCGAGTTAGCTAGAGATACACACAGCAACACAAGGGAGTCCAACCAGTCGAACATCCCCTCAGGAACCTTAGAAGACACCTCGACAATATTTTTGCGAGAAGAAATGGCCAACTAATCTTACAAACAAAGAAAAGGAAATGGATTACTAACCCAAAAACAAGCTCGGGCAATATGGAAATAACTCGGACAATATGATCCAGAGCAATACAAACAGTAAAAGGAAAGACCCAAGACACATACCAAGGTCCAGTGGCATCCTTTGGAGGCAGTAACACAGAACGGAAGACTCAAAGAAAACCCACAGAAAGCTAAAACAACCTAGTGAAAGATTCCAAGCAAAGAAGGCGTAAATCAGAGCAAGATCACCAAGAAAACCATGGTTCTCTACAAAGGCAAACACAACAAAATAGACTCTTTCTTTCAATCAACACTCCGAAGAGAAAAATGGATTAAGCCACCTCTTAGCTACAGTTTCAGTCTACAAAAAAATATCAAGCAAAAAAATATACCAAGGAAAAATCATCAAAGACGCAACCCTTCCCAAAATCAAACAAAGACATTATCCCAACAAAAGCTACAAAATCAAAAGGCAGCAAAGTATGCAAAGCCCTAAAAAGCATCAGTCAAGAGAAATACTAGCAGTATGCATAAAAATAAAAATACATCATAGTGATGAACAAGCACAACAGTACATTCAAGTTTTCCAACATACAGGCAGAATCAAAGCTTTACCAAAAAGTAAAGAAGAACCAACCTGAACGGAGAAGAAAACTTTGAAGAGATTGAAGACGGAGAGATAGAATTATCTTTTCGAGCGACGAACAAAACACCAAATGACATTGTAGAAAGAAACGCAAAAGCGTCAGTCCCAGGCAAAAACTGAAAGCGAGAAAGAGAGAGGAAGTTACAGCAAAGAAATAGGGAAGAGAAACCGTTTTCTGTGAAAAGTTCAAAATGAAACAAAACATCAAAAGCATTAATGAGGTTATTAAAACCTTGCGCATTCCCAAAGCAAGGAGACGCATGTTTTCAAAAGTAAAATTCAAAAGAAAAGGTTTCGCATTCAAAGGAGGACCCTACAAGGAAGAAATCGACAAGATGCTCGAGTCCGGCTTCACCATAAAAGGATCGAAGTCCTAAAACTGAAGACTCGTCCTCAAATAGAAGACCGACCTCGATCAGGGACACTGTTCATACCCTGGGTCAAACTGTCTGACCTGGGATGTTCTACTGATAAGTCGACTGACCTCTTCAGGTCAAGACAAATCCGACCTCTTCTCAAAGAGCTCGGCCAAAT
>NC_029777.3:80123956-80147785 GCF_000817695.3 Arachis duranensis
GAATCCTACTCAGAATACCACAGACAAGGTTTAGACCTTCCGGATTCTCTTGAATGCCACCATCAATTCTAGCTTATACCATGAAGATTCTGATTAAGGAATCCAAGAGATAAACATTCAAGCCTTGTTTGCTTGTAGAACGGAAGTGGTTATCAGGCAAGCGTTCATAAGTGAGAATGATGATGAGCGTCACATAATCATCACATTCATCAAGTTCTTGGGTGCAAATGAATATCTTATAACAAGAATAAGCTGAATTGAATAGAAGAACAATAGTGATTGCATTAATACTCGAGGTATAGCAGAGCTCCACACCTTAATCTATGGTGTGTAGAAACTCTACCGTTGAAAATACATAAGAACAAGGTCTAGGCATGGCCGAGAGGCCAGCCCCCATAATCTAAGAACTAGACGTCCAAAGATGATCTAGAAATCTAAAGTGATCAAAAGATTCAAGTGATCAAAAGATAAAAATACAATAGCAAAAGGTCCTACTTATAGAGAACTAGTAGCTAGGGTTTACAGAAATGAGTAAATGACATAAAAATCCACTTCTGGGCCCACTTGGTGTGTGTTTGGGCTGAGCATTGAAGCATTTTTGTGTAGAGACTTCTCTTGGAGTTAAACGCCAGCTTTTGTGCCAGTTTGGGCGTTTAACTCCCATTCTTGTGCCAGTTCCGACGTTTAACGCTGGGCAGTTTTGAGCTGATTTGGAATGCCAGTTTGGGCCATCAAATCTCGGGCAAAGTATGGACTATTATATATTGATAGAAAGCCCAGGATGTCTACTTTCCAACGCAATTGAGAGCGTGCCAATTGGGCTTCTGTAGCTCCAGAAAATCCACTTCGAGTGCAGGGAGGTCAGAATCCAACAGCATCTGCAGTCCTTTTCAGCCTCTGAATTAGATTTTTGCTTAGGTCCCTCAATTTCAGCCAGAAAATACCTGAAATCACAGAAAAATACACAAACTCATAGTAAAGTCCAGAAAAGTGAATTTTAACTAAAAACTAATAAAAATATAATAAAAACTAACTAAAATATACTAAAAACATACTAAAAACAATGCCAAAAAGCGTATAAATTATCCGCTCATCAATCGACCTACAGTTTCAAGTAACCCTCGGAACACCCCGAGAACAGAATGCCCGAGCTGATGCACTCTTAAAACTAGCCAGCACCAAACCAGGGAGTAACAATAGAAGCCTCATCCAAGAAACGCTACAGAAAACGTCAATTTCAGAAGAAGAAAAAATCCTAGCCATAACAGGTCAGGATGGATGACTCCTATAATTAACTACCTCGAAACAGAAACATTCCCCACAGATAAGAAAGAGGCAAAGATGTTAAAACGGGAGGCACAATACTACACAATCATAAACAATACTTTATACAAGAGAGGGATTTCAACACCACTATTAAATGTGTGCCGACTTCCAATACAAAGGAAGTCTTAGAAGAAGTACACAGCAGCATCTGTGGCAACCACTTTGGAGCACAGGCTCTTACCAAAAAGGTACTCCGAGCCGGATTCTATTGGCTGACTCTACAAAAAGAAGCAACAGAATTCATAAAGACATGTCCACCATGCCAGAAACATGCCAACTTTCACATCGCCCCACTAGAGGAGCTTATCAGCATAACCACACCCTGGCCATTCGCAAAATGGGGACTCGACCTTATCGGTCCTTTCCCTCAAGGATCTGGACAAGTCAAATTTCTCATCATAGGGGTAGACTATTTCACAAAATGGATTGAGGCGGAACCCCTAGCTAACGCCATTACTCAAAGAAGCCAAAAATTCCTGTATAGAAACATCGTCACAAGGTTTGGAGTCCCATACTCCATCACCACAGACAATGTCACTCAATTTACAGATGTAGGCTTTAGAAAATTGGTGACTGACCTGAACATAAATACCAATTCACATCCGTAGAACACCCTCAGGCCAACGGACAAGCAGAAGCTGCTAACAAAAGTCATATTAGCTGGATTAAAACGGAGATTACAGGACGGAAAGGGATCCTGGGCGGAGGAGCTCCCGCAAGTCCTATGGACATATCGGACAACTCTACACTCCACCAAAAAGGAATCACCTTTCCGATTAGCTTACGTATTGGAGGCAATAATCCCAGTGGAGATCGAAGAAGGATCGCCCAGAGTGATTCACTATAATGAAGAAGCCAACTCCCAACTTCAAAGGGAAGAACTCGACCTACTTCCAAAAATTTGAGAAAGAGCTCGAATCAGGGAAGAGGCATTGAAACATCGAATGGCTTTAAGATTCAATCAAAAGGTAGTACCGCGAGGTTTTGCTAAGAACGACCTCATCCTAATCCAAAATGATATCGGAACAACTCGACCCGGAGAAGGAAAGCTGGCGGCAAATTGGAAAGGACCCTACCGAGTCATAGAGGTACTTGGAAAGGGCTACTACAGACTATCCGAGCTCGAAGGGCGAGAGCTCCTAAGGTCATGGCACGCCTGTAACTTGAAAAGGTGCTACAGTTAGAGGTAATAAAGATCTTAGGATAAGGCGCACTCTTTTTCCTGAAAAGGTTTTTTAATGAGGTGCCAAGCCAAGATCTACAAATTGCCCGACTTAGAGGGATAAAACACCCACATGTATATATTTGCATTCTCTTTGAATAAAGTTTTAGATTTTCTACAAATACTCGAGACGCATTAATCTGAAACGCTAAAAATTCATCGCCCGATTATAAAGCTACAAGGTCAGCAGAAAGTGAAAATCAAATTCACTGCTCGACCACGAAAAGGACCAAAACAGATGAAAACCGAATTCATCAAAAGGTCAACCAAACGGGGAACAAAACCCAATCTCTACAATATCGGCAAAGATGAAAAAGTGACGAAAATAGAATAATGCAAGAAGTTATCGAAAGCAATCCATAGAAAGGATCTGACGAGGTCTTAATAAAATGGGTTGCTATAAATAACTTAAAAGACAGGCCGACGTAAAGAAGTCAGACCAGTCACCGTAATAACAAGTTATAAAAAGTCAATCCCTGGTAAGAGGCCTGGCCAGCCCTAAAAAAGAAGATTGCTAAAAATAACTTATAAGGGACCGACGTAAAGAAGTCGGCCCCAAAACCAAAAAGTTATAAAAAGTAATCCCTGAAAGAGACCTGACAAAGGTCCAAGAAAGAGGATTACTAAAAATAACTTATAAGGGACCGACGTAAAGAAGTCGGCCCCAAAACCCAAAAGTTATAAAAAAGTAATCCCTGAAAGAGACCTGACAAAGGTCCAAGAAAGAGGATTACTAAAAGTAACTTATAAGGAACCGACGTAAAGAAGTCGGCCCCAAAACCAAAAAGTTATAAAATGTAATCCCTAAAAGAGACCCGACAAAGGTCCAAAAAAAGAGGATTACCAGAAATAACTTAGAAGATGCCGACGTGATGGAGTTGGCCCCCCCGCAAACAAAGTTATAAAAGTAATCCCTAAGAAAGTCCTAACAAAGGTCCAAATCAAACGAATTACTAAAAATAACTTCAGATAGAAGTAGGGAAGTCGACATACAAGTTGGACCCAAACATCCACAACCTCAAAATCAAGGCACAAGTATGAAAATACAGAGGCAATCACAAGAGGTCAGACAACAAGGCTCCAACATCCCAAAATAGTACCAGACAGATGCAGACAAGCATATCACACAAGAAACAAGGTTATAATAATAACGGGACTCAAGAGGCCACCTGAAGTCAACTCCAAAAGAGCCTGAAAGACTACCTTTTTTTTTCAAAAAATAAAGTTTCTAACAGAAAAGCAACTAAAAGAATTCAGAAGTCAGAACCATATAACTACAAAATAAAAAGAGTTTAAAGCCCACAAGCCGGGCTACACACAAATACACCAAGAGGAAATCATAGAGGATCCAAGGACTTCCCAATTGTAGCATCCCGGGGTGAAGGAGGACGAGTCTGAAGAGGAACCGCATCAATCGTCCCATCATCCCAGTTCAGAATCTAGACATCTGGATCAGACTCAGGCTGAGCAACCTCAACTGCCAGAGTTGAAGAAGGTGGCACAACAGAGGCTTTGGTAGCAGGTACAGGAGGAGGGTCGACTTCATCATCATCAGGGTCATCTGGAACTATCTTACCCTCTTTTACGACGTTGTCCAAGCTGAAAAGAGTAAGGTCAAGATCGGGTGCAAGAACTCGAATTTGATCCCTTAGATTCTCGTAAGCAGCATTTACACTACCCACCAGATAACCCTGCAGCTCGGCATAATCAGCTCGGGCAGACTCCAACTTCTCCTTCAGACCCATCATCTCCCGATAAGTTGTAACATAACTATCTTTATGCTTCAAAGCCATATCTTCAGACAACTTGGCAGAAGCCACCAAAGTAACAGCCCGAGTCTTCTCCCCCTATAATTCCTTCTCCAACTTGGCCACTTTCACCTCAAGCTCCTCCTTCAAGCCTTTAATCCGATCAAATTCCGACTTGGCCTCCTCCATAAAGGCCTTTGTAGCATGGATAGGAAGATCTTGAGCGGTCCGGTATAAAGCTGCTCCCATGTGTTCCAGTTTAATGCCACTCCGAGTGATAAAATCCAAGTGACAAAGAATGGATACATCATTAGTAGGCATGACACCATAAGAACCAATTTGTTGATCAACATACCCAACCGCATCGAAATCGGGAGCATATAGATTAAAACGCTCGACAGTCCAGGGTCTTTTTGGAGGAGGAGCGACTGTAGGAGAAGAAACTGTAGCAGAAGCATGGGGAGGATCAAGCACGTGGACTCAAGGGGTAGGGATCATCCTCCTCGGTTCGGGAGAGCTCGGTGCCGATGGCTTGGACAAAGCATAAGAAGATCCCTCCCCAGCCACCCTGGCCGAGATGTTCTAAGCCGCAGTAGCCTTCTTCGCCTTCTTAAAGGCCTTCATCGAGTCGTTATTTTTGGCCATCTCTAAAAAATAAAAAACAACAGTTTACAAACCAGAAAAGAAGAAGAAAGCAGAAATAAAACAAAAACATATCAATTTTTAAATACCCAATGCAGTTCGAACAAGGGACGGGTCCCCTAAAAATTTTTTGGTGTCAAGATGAGGAGGTTCCCTCCAAATATCTTCCAAAACATTTACAAAGGCCTGCTCGACCTCATCGAGCATCTCCCACGTATATCGAGACACCACTACATTCTGTTGCCAACACAAGGGGAAGGCAGGCTCATCATTTGCTTCCAGAAAAACTGGTCGAGCTCCCTCAACTGCTCGGACCTTAAAAAAGTAATTCTTGAAATCCCTGAAGGACTCATCGTACATGGAAAAAACTTTATGTCCTTGGGCAGATCTAAAGAAAACCCATGAGGCTCTCTTTTTTGAAGAAATCCTGGGGTTAGTTAAAACAAACAGATAAAGGAAAAGAGTTTGAGAAGGAGTAACGTCTAACTCTTAGCAAAGAAGCTGAAAGATCTTGATAAATCCCCAGGAGTTCGGATGGAGCTGGGATGGAGCTACATTACACGACCATAGCAGATCGGTCTCAAAGGAAGTAAAAGGAAAAGTGATATTCAACTGGCCAAAAAAAAGTCATAAGCGTAAAAGAAAGGGCGCTCCCCCCGGGTCAGAGAAGGAAAGCAAACCCTCTCCTCAGAATCAGGTGCTACTAATTCATAGTTCCTTTCCTGATCTCTACTCTTACAGAGGCGGTGATGTTTCCTAAGCTCCACACAAAACTCAGTATTCACCACAGAAACACACATTAACACAAGGGAGTCCAACCAATTAGACATCCCCTCAGGAACCTTAGAAGACGTCTCTACACTATTTTTGCGAGAAGACATGGCCAACTAGTCCTACAAAACAAGAAAAAAATGGATTCTAAAAAACATCTCGGACAAAATATGACACAGAGCAATACAAGCAACAAAAGAAAACCCCAGGACCCACACTAAAGATCCAAGGGCATCCTTTGGAGGCAAGTTATGGAATAAGGACTCAGAAAAACCTACAAGTCTACATCTCTACACATCCTAACAGGAAGATAATGCCCTTTTCAACAAAAGTGACACTCTGAGAAAGAAAGCCACGAGCTACAAATCAAAAGTCATCAAAATAATTACCTCCCCAACTCACAATCTCAGCTTATCAACAAAACGGAACTACCAAACAATGAAAGTATCAAGAAGAAAATCAAAATAAGCCACCAGAAAAAATCATTACTTTCTACAAAGGTTCATCAGTAAAATCATCAACATAGCGAAAGTCATCAAAAGGAGCAACCTTTTGGGTAAAGAAAACAGGTTCATAAAAACTAGAAAAATATGCAGCACAACAACAAGTAAGCATGACGGCGCAAAAAGGTTCAAGCTTCCCAACATGCATTCAAGCAAAACCAAAACTTTACCAAAAAACCGAAGGCAAACCAAAAGAAGTAAAGAGCAGAAAGAAGAACCAACCGGGAAAAAGGAAGCTTCAAAGGAAACTGAAGATGGAAAAATAGAAACCAGAATCGCCTTTCAAGAGCAAAGAAAGCACCGACGATCACCAAACAACGTCGCAGGGAGAAACGCGAAAATACAAATTTCAGGCGAAAACAGAAAGTGAGAAAGAAAAGGGGAAGTTACGAAACAGAGAAAAGAAACCATTTTTGTGAAAAGTTTAAAATAAACAAAGAAACGAAGCATTAAAAGAATTAATGAGGTTATTAAATTCTCGCGCATTCCCAAAGCAAGAGACGCGCGTTTTCAAAAGAATAAAAATTCAAAAAGGAAACGTTCCGCATTCTAAGGAAAACTCTACAAAGATGAAGTTGACAAAATGCTCGAGTTCAGCTTCATCAGAGAAGGATCAAAGTCCTAAAATTAAGGCTCGACCTCAAAAGAAAGACCGAGCTCGAGCAGGGGCACTGTTCATACACTGGTCGAGCTGTACGACCCAAGATGTTTTGCAACGAGACGACTGACCTCTTCAGGTCAAACTACCCGACCTCTTCTCAAAGAGCTCGGCCAAATTGCCAGGGAAGCCCAATAAAGGGCCCAAATAGAGAAATACAACCCAAATCCAAAGGCAGCCCAAGCCTATAGAGATAAGGGCGGTTCCCATGAAGATAAGATAAGATAAGATAAGATAACTAACTTATCTTATCTGAAAAGGTCACTCTACACCATTATAAATATACTGGAGTACCCAGGTATAACTCAAACTCTGATTCTACTAAAAACCTGCTTAATACCCTTACTAACTTAAGCATCGGAGTCCCTTGCAGGTACTACCACCCTTCGGTGACGAAGGATCAGCACCATCACCAAGTCCAACAAGCCGGACACGGTGGCTCCAGCCGCCCTCATCAAGTCAGACTCCACAGCGCCGACCAGTACAGAAGATCTCGTCCGAGATCGACCTACAATTTCAGATAACCCTCGGAACACCGTGTTAACTGCTTCAGCCCAAAGGAATTTTGGAACATTACTCTCACATAGCATAGCTCTTATCATCTCTTGTATGCTTCTATTTCTTCTTTCCACAACACCATTTTGTTGTGGTGTTCTTGGACAAGAGAAGTTGTGAGATATTCCAAATTCCTCACAAAAGGATTCAAATAAATTATTTTCAAATTCAGTTCCATGATCACTTCTTATAAAAGAGATTTTCAAATCCTTTTCATTTTGAATTTTCTTGCAATAAGGTTCAAATGCCGAAAAGGCTTCATTTTTCTGTGCAAGAAATAAAACCCAACCAAACCTAGTATAGTCATCCACAATTACTAACCATAATTTTTATCACCTAGGCTTTGAGTTCTTGTGGACCAAATAAATCAATGTCTAGCAACTCAAGTGGTCTTTTAGTAGAGATGTCTTCCTTTGGTTTAAAAGAACTTTTTGTTTGTTTTTCCATTTGGCAAGCATCACAAGTGATGTCTTTGTCAAACTTTATCAAAGGAAGACCTCTTAATAATTCTTTCTTTACAAGTTTGTTTATTTGAAACATACTTGCATGGCCCAATCTCTTGTGCCATAACCACTTTTCAGATTCTTTAGAGTGAAGACAAGCTATATTTTGATCCTTTAGTTCATCAAGAGTAAGTCCATACATATTATTAAAACGTTTGGCAACAAACATTACTTCATTTGTCTTTTCATTAACAACACAGCATTCAAGTCTTTTGAAAGTCACTAAATATCCTAAATCACACAGCTGACTTATACTCAAAAGATTGTCTTCAAACCACATACCAAAAGTACATCATCAATGAAAGTAGATTGCTCATTACCTACTTTTCCAACAGCAATAATTTTACCTTTACCATTATCTCCAAAGGTCACAAAACCTCTATCATACTTATTTAGTTTGATGAAGTAAGTTGACCATCCAGTCATGTGCCTTGAACATCCACTATCCATGTACCACATGTCCTTTTTGTTCTTGGATGCAAGGCAAATCTGCATGAAGAGTTTCAAGTAGCCTTACGTATCCAAATTAATTTGGATCCTTTGAAGTTAATCCATCTTGGTTGCCCAAGTGCATTGAAATCACAAACAACATTATAAATTTTGTTTCCTACAACTCTCTTTTCAATGAAATATTGTGCATATGAGTGACCATATTTCTCGCAATTTACACAATGATTTTTTGATGTGCATCGCTGAAATTTAGATGAGCTACCATGCTGAAAATGATTAAATGATTGAAATTTTATGGTTTTTGGAAGAGGTGCATTTCTTTTGAGAAACTGATTTTTGTTATAATTATTCCTCTTTGCAAAAGCATTTTCACCAGAATTTTTGAAAATCTTTGGATTTTTTGAATATGAGGTTTTGTTGTAAAATGGTGGTTTCTTGAAAGCAACCTCATTTTTCGAAAAGTATTCCAAACCTGGTTTGTTTGAAATAGGTTCGGTTCTTGGTAAAGGTTCAGTTTCACTTGTGTGAACTTCATCAAATTTCTCCTCAAGTGTGGGAACATACCCAATACCAGATTTGTTAGATGTAGTTTTTGTATTTGATGAAGAAGCCACAAATTTTTTAGAGGAATCATTAAAAACTGCACTTTCCTTGGTTATGTAACCTAAACCAGATTTTTCAAACAATGATTTTTGGCTTGCAAGTAATTTGTCCAAGTTACTAGAACTTTGAGCAAATTTTGCTAAGTCACCATTTAGCCTTTTAATCATATCATTTAATCTTTCATTTTCAGCAATTAGCTCTTGGGAAGGATCCATAATGTGCTTTCCTTTTAATTTTTGAAGTTCAGATTTTAAAAATCTGTTTTCTTCAATAATGTCCAAAGCACATTCAGTTTCCTTCACTTTTTCTTTCAAAAAATCATTTTCAACTCTTAACACATCTCTTTCAGATCTGCACTCATTATATTTATCTAGCAACTTTGATGTATTTAAAGTGAGATCATCAATAATAGCATGTAAATCATCTATGGTCAAATCATAGTAATTTACCTCATCAAGATTGTTGTTTCCAGTCATGAAACAGTCTTTGTCTTCACCTTCAGATTCTTCTCCTTCATTTGAGTCGTTCTCAAGATCCTCCCAAGCTACCATGAGCACTCTCTTCCTTTCCTTCTTTCCTTTGTCCTCCTTTTTGAGCTTTGGACAGTTTAGCTTGAAGTGTCCAGCCTCCTTGCAGTGATGACACGTCACCTTGCTCAAGTCAATCTTGTGCTACTTTGAACTTGAACCCTTGTATTTATCCTTGTTCTTCATCATCCTTCTAAATCTCCTAGCAAAAAATAAAAGCTCATCATCTGAAATACCATCACTAGACTAACTCTCTTTTGGTTCTATTTGTGATTTGAGGGTTATTCCCTTTTTCTTTGAGTCTTTGTTTATGTGTGTGGTTTCATAGACAAGGAGTTTTCCTCTTAGCTCATCATAGGTTATGGGACTTAGGTTGTTGCTCTCGGTTAGGACAGTGGCAGTGGTTTCCCATTCTTTTGTGAGGCTTCTAAGGAGTTTTCTCACCAAGGTTTGTTTTGCATAGTTTGTACCCATAGCATCAAGGTTGTTGATTATGATTGAGAATCTCTCAAACGCTTCATCAATGCTTTCTCCATCCTTCATGTTAAACATCTCGTACTCTTTATGCAGCATATCAATCCTCGTTTCTTTGACTTGTTTAGTGCCTTTCTTGTGTAACCTGGAATTTTTCCCAGATTTCTTTGATTGTCTTACATCTAGACACCTTCTGGTACTCTTCAAAGCTGATAGCACAGTGAAGAAGGTTGATTGCTTTAGCATTCAGCTCCATCTTCTTCTTATCATCTTCATTCCATTCAGCTTCTTCTTTTGGAGTCACCATTCCATCAACACTTGTTTTTGTTGGGATCTTGGGACCGCTCACAATAATCTTCCATATGTTGTAGTCAATGGATTGGATGAAGATCCTTATCCTTTCTTTCCAGTAGGCATAGTTCTTCCCGTTAAAGAAAGGTAGTCGATTGTTTGACTGGCCTTCAGTGAGGGTGTAGGCAACTGTGGTTGTGCCCAAGTTGTTCGCCATTGGATCTTTGCTCCAAGCGGTTAAGCTTGATTCTTGAGACCTTAGCTCCTGATACCAATTGAAGGTTGTGGTAAGCTTAGAGAAGGGGGGTTGAATCTATGTCTTCCTTTTTAAGTTGCTGTTATGACCTTTTAAATCAAACTTTCAATTCTGATTCTATTTATACTCAGCAGCAGAAATTTATGAGATAATTTATTTTTGTCTCATGAATATCAAAAAACAGAACACAGGAGAGAAGATTACATACACCAATAACACAGGATTGACCCAATCCTTTCACACTCAAGTTCTAACCTAACTTGACATTGGCTATGCTAACACCTAACTATTCACTCTTAGTGCTAACCCAACTAAGAAAGGGATACCTAACAGGTACAAGATACAAGACACTTAACCAACCTAAAAAAATCAGAAAATAACTCTAGGCTTTTCTCTCAAGTGTATCACTCAGCCTTTTTCCACTTATGGCTTTTACTTGAGCTTTCTCACAATACCTTTTCTCACAAGAAATTACAGAAAGATAAACATAGAAAAGTACATCACAATCTGTAAAACATGAAGGAGATTGACTTTATCAACAGCCTCTTTACTATGTGCAAAACCAGATTTGCAAACCTCAGATACAGTTCTTCAGTATTGGCCGAATGCTTCTTTGAAAGATAGCATTATCCAAGTAGAGGAACTTCTTTGCAGAACACCACTCTCAAACTCTGGTTTTCTCTCCTTGCCTCTAATTGAGCAGAAAGTCTTCTTTTATCTCCTTGCATGTTGTTGGGTTCTTCTTCCAAGGTCAACACCTTGAGCCTTGAGCTTCACCAACCCACAGATTCACTTTTTCTCATTAAACCTTAGAGTAGAAACTTTGCTTCTTACTTTTTCATCTTGACCGAAAGCCATAAAGCAGCAACCACAAGAGTCTTCCAATGGTCAACTTAATCTGAGCCCTTGAAAACCAACTTGGTCCCCAAGACATGTTTGAGACCGTGGATTTACAGCAGGGAGCAACAGAAATCTTTTTTTCTATATAGCTCAAAACGGAGATACAGAGAGTTGAAGATGAAGAGAAGAAAGTGTGTTGCATGCAAGAGAAAATGGATTACCTTGAACTTTCTGATCTTTTCTTGATATGGTTGATTAGACCTCACCCTTCTTTGCTTAACCTTCTCTTTCCTTCTTCTTTCATGACTAGTTTAGGGACTAAGCTCTCTTTCTTACTTTTTCTAAGTTCAGTGATTTGACGGAGACACAGAAGAAAGGAATGTCGCTTTGGAAGCAATGAAAAAGAGTGAAGACTTCAATCTTGTATGAGAAGCTTGGTGGGATCAACTTGAATTGATAGACACGGGCTTGGATCGGATTTGATTTGCTTGGCCCGTTGGTTCCTTTCTTTGTTTCTTTTGGGCTCCACTTGATTTACCAGCCTATTAGTCTTGATGTTTTTATTTTCATTCCAATTTGGGTTGTTTGATTGAATTTTAGCCTGCAACAATTTATAAATAATTAGTAATATATAATTATTAACACTCAACACTAATTATTTATTTTGCCTAAAAATAATATTTGTCATCACTAATTAATTTAGTTAATTTCTTAACTCAACACAATTAATTCACAACCAAATATACAAGTGTCACAGAAAAATATCTAGTGACAACAATTCAAAATAACATTAAGTAATGCATAAACACAAGAAGGCAATCACAAATAATTTCACAGTATCAAGTAAAATGCAAATGCGTAGCAAGGATGATGCAAGTCTAGTCCTATCGCAGGTAATGAGCTCATTTGTCAGTTTCGACCCGCACCTGACGCAATCCAACTCACAAGTCAGATAAGGCATTCCAACGACATAACTTTTGTAAGTTTCTACTTTTTGCAGGCGGTGATTCTCTAGGTGAAGTATGTCGAACATGACCTCTGTATGTACTTACAGGCGCTGATTCTCTATCTGAAGCATGTGACCCCTTCTCTTGGAAGCCATTCCATATTTACGGGCGTCTCCGCACAATTATTCACATACAAAGCCCACGACTTAACATTTTCATATCGGCACCATAACTATTTACTTTCCATCACTCTCTCGTGACCTTTCAATCATTCTCATAATCACACGTGTCGATTTATCTTTTTTCTTTCTTTAGTCCTTCACTTAATTATCCTTAATAATTCAAACTATCTTCACACTATTCCTTCATCATCCACTAAATATTTTATGGAAAGAGAAACATAAGATTCTTTAATTAAGTTGGTGTTCCCAAAGCTTTTAAGATCACTCTATTTGCTCTTCTTTAACTTATAATAATATTAATAATATTTTTACTAATTAATATTCTTAATAAAATATTAACAATAAAATAAATAAAATAATTTAAATAATAAATAAATAATATTTATATCTTCTCTTAAAAACTTAGTTTCGTGAAGTTTTTTTTCTTAAACTCTTATTATCTACGTTTCAAACTTCAAACTTTTAAATATTTCATTTTTAACCTAATATTTTTATAAAATTATATTTGAAACCTCACTTATCTCAATATTTATAAAAGCAACCTTCAAATTTTATAAAATACCCATTTTTACCTCTGTACTTTTATCCAAAATACCTGAAAATTTATATAATTACAAATTTTATCTAGATTTTAGTGTACAAATACAATGTTACCCTTCAAAAATAAATTTAATTACTAATCTTCAACTTATACCAAAACCGAAATCCTTAACCGTTTTCTTTTAAAATATTACTTCAATTTTAATCTATTTTCGAGTTTTTCGGTCACCAATTTTTCGTAACTTTTATTTTAATCTCTCGAGCATCAAACCTCACATATTTTTACTTGATCCCCAAAACAGTTCGGTATCTGCTGGTTTCATCACAGTCAAGCCATGAACTTTACAAATACATCAATATATTGCAAAAATTTAACATAAATTCAACCGAATTCAATCAATAATCAATCACAACATCAAATCACCTATTCAATACATATTTAATCATTAAAAATTTACCAAAATTTTATTTCTGTACGAAATTAAAATACTCGAAACTCCAATGAAGTCTTCTGACCGAGCAACTTAAGAAAAAAACGTCAGAAATCGATTCATCTGCCAAAAATACAAAAGGGCTGAACTTTAAAAGAAAGAAAAATTACGTCACCGTCAACTTCTATTGAACAAAAATGATACTAATACATAAAGGAGGAGGATATGAACACTTTTATCAAATTAGATTTTTTATTAAAATTATAGAACGCAAGAAATTGAAGCCAGGATTTTGGTGGGATTTACAGTTCTCTTCCATGCAAGCTTCGATCTGAGCTCTCTCTTCCCTATTTCCTGTCTTTTGGGTTAGGTGGTGATAAGAAAGGAAATGAAGGATGATGATAGTGACTAATAAAATAAAGGGGATAGGTGATTAATGAAATAAAGGGTTGGGTGTCGCATTTGTGTTACTGAGTCAACGGTTTAAATTATAAATATTTTAAATGGGTATTTATAAAAATTAAATATATTAAAACATAAGTAATAATATATAATGATTTTGTATGTAAAAAAAGTTTGAGACAAAAAAAATTTTAGTTTATACTTTAAGGACCAAAATCGTATGTAACCCTTTTTATAACTATTACTGAAAATATAGATAAAAATGAGATAGACGAATATGAGTCACTGTTAACGGTGGAATTGAAGTTTTTTTATTTAGAGTAACTGATGAATGTACGAGACAACCTATTTAACTTAAGGACAACATTGTCATTATATACAAAAATATCAATATAAATTTATTGATATTATTTACAAACTAGTTATTTATAAATGTTATAGCTATTAATTTATTTTTTTAATTCTATTTAATTTAAAATAAATTTAAAAATTCATATTCAGAATACTCTTAATTTCCATATATAATTCTAATAGATACAAAATTTATGTTCCACCGCTTTTTTTAGTTTTTGTAAAATTAATTTCGTTTTCTAATATATTATTTATTCTCTAATTCGTTTATTATATATTTTTTTATTTTTTAATATTATCGTGACCTTATTCACATCACTATTTTTTTGAAAATAAAATCCCTAAAAAATTAAATTATTTTAAAACATTAATTATAAAAGTACACAACTAACATATATCTATTTTATTAAAAAATAAATAATTCAAAAATCAATGACTATAATATTATTTTTATAAAAAAATAAATATAAAACAAAATATACGTTATTTATTTAAAAATATATCACTATGGCAATTGGCAAAATGGCACTATTAATTTCTAGAGAATAATTTTATTTTTGGTAAATGAAAATCCTTATTTTTATTTAGTAATACTTTTGTCCACAGCATTACTACTGAAAGAACCATCGAAACTTAAACATCACATAGCCCAACCAAGCTCACGACTTGTAAAATAAATCAAACGCCCATGCTTTTTAGTACAAAAAAAAACCTCACTCACTCCAGCGGCTCCACTTGTGAGCTGAGTTCAACGTTGCGGCTCCACAAACTGACAAAACATTCGACAAGTGCCCTCAATGTCAATACTGCTGTTGCTATTCTGGTCAAGCTTTCAACGGGTTTACAGAACAGCTTACACCTTCCGTCTATGATTCTAGCACATAATAATTTCAATAAATCTACACCATCAACATTTTTAACTATATATCTCAACAGTATTGCAGCATCGCATAGCAAAGTGCCAGTAAAGCTGACTGGCATACGTGAAAACTTTCCAATAGTATAATAGCACTAATGCAAAGATTAGGGATGGACATGTAGAGTTCCAAACTTGACAGAAAATTAGAAACAAATCTTAGCAGGAAAAAGTACACTGTACATGGAATCAGTTTCAAAAACCAAAAGATTACAGGTTTAAACAAAATGCAACTATATATTGATTATAATTTGCACCACACACAACACAAAGATGACAAAGAAAGAAACCTTTTTTGTGAAGTCACATTGCCACAATGTGTCCAAAATTAGAGTAAAGTATATTTTATAGTGCTTGGTAAATTAAAGTTTGGCTTATATGAAATGTACATTCAAGAAAAACACTCTTACAAATGAGCATGCTTAGGAGAACTAACAGCAGCACTACCATAATGAGAAAACCACCCTTCTAACTGTGCAAACTATAGTGTCGAATATATATATTTTGCAAATGAGAACACAGTGAGGGCATTCAAAGGGGTCCCGAACTCGTCCGGCGAAGTTGACGCTTGGGCTCTGGTGGTGGCTCACTTGGCAACACCTTCTCTATCTCCTGCAAGAAAACATTCATAAGTTACTATGAGCAGAGATGAACCATCTAGAACCAACTTTAGAAAGGGCACAATTATGATGGACTCATCTGAGTTCAACTCTATTGGATGAAAGAATACATAGAACGATTGAAAATAATATAGAAAGGAAAAGAGATAGAAAAGATGCAATATGGATATAAAACTTAAGCCATTTATGCACTGTTAAGAATGTGCTGCAAAATATGCAGTTATTCACCTTTTATATTCACTACAAAATTGAGGTAAATCCAAATTCTTGAACAGTACTATTCAAGTTTATCACTCTGATAGCTTATTTCATTAAATAGCACAAACTATAGGTTCTTGATTTCCTAATGATTCTTACAGCATTGGCTTGAAATGAATTAGTAAGTAAAACTGCAGACAAAATGGTTGGAGAAAGAGAAACCCTGAAGCTGCAAGGTACTGCCATATTAGATTGTTAGGTTACTTCTATGGGTATCTTACACCATATTGTATGTGAAATCATTGTATCTCCTTTATTAAACATAATAACAGAGCAAGGTCAAATTCCTATTCACAAAGTTTTGAAACAACTCAAATCTTTAGAGATAGTATGTAACATCAAATTCGGAGAAATCTTATGAGAGGTTTTTTCATGAAATTACTTCTAATCAAGAGACAGAAAACAAATTCGGAAATCTATAGTCCCAATTGCGAGTCCCTTTTTTTGGCACAGCAATATAGGCACTATAGGAGCCTGCTCAAACTACATTCTCCATAAGACTCTTTTGATTACCTGATTTTATGACAAATCTTATTCTGTAGTATATCTCACATTTTTAACTTCAAAAAACCGTGATCTATTAATCTAATTTTTTTTTCTAAAGACGCAGTAATCAATGAATTTATCATGCCAGTCAAATTAGGCATGTTCTAAAATCTGCACGTTTTCTAGCATCATTTCCAAGAAATTAGTGATAGAGAATAACTAGGAGTTATCAAATTAAGACCACTCAGAATGATGAATGAAGTAGGACAGAAGTGAAACAAGCAGAAGACAGAGGCCATTATAGAAACAAAATTCAACTCACCGATCTCTCAAATTTCGGAATGCCAAGGTTCAATAGAATAATAAAGAAAGACCAAAATGAGAAATACACAGGAGACAAATGGAAGCCTTCTAAAATTGAATGATGAGAGCTATATGGAAGAAACGTTGAGGTCATCTAGAATGTAAGGGAAGCCTTTTGAAGCTCGTCTAGTTTATGCTACTCTTAGCCTTTAGATAATAATGCAACTTAACAACAATAGACATGCAGTGCCTGTGGAGCCGCTAGTATAAAAGAATGCATACTGAAAAAGGAATCAAAACCTACCTGCTGTCTTTTAAGCCTTTCATTTTCTTCTTCTAAACGGGAAACTTTATTCTCCAGTTCTTGTGTGTAAGCCTGTCCATTGACATAGATGTATTCTTGTCTCAAATACAAATTACAAAACTATAAAGAGGAAAAGGAGGCTTCAAAGTTAAAACAAATAACCTGTTTTCTAGCACGCGACCGCGCAGCAGATTCCCTATTCTTTATCATCCTCTTCTGTCTCCTCTCCACAGTTTTCTCAACAACAGTACCAGAGGCAACCCTTTTCCGACCCGGAGTCTGGGTATCTGATAATGTACCCATCAAAGAAGATGGCGACATAGGGCCAGCGATATAACCAGCAATCATATTATTCTGCTGCTTCTGATGCTGATTATGCTGGAGATGCGGTGCCGGCTGCACTGATGGGATTTGGTATTGAATCCAATGTACTTGATCAGAAACATTGTGCTGAGAAGCCACATTGGAATCAACCCTTGACATAGCATTATCCTCAGTAGCAAAAGACTCAGCAACAACTCCTGCTTTCACCAAGAAATCCTCCAGGGTCATCTCGCCAAATGTTGGTGGTGTCTCCTTTGTTTTCTTATCATTATTATTACTGTTTCCACCACTCTTCTTTCTCTGCATATCTCTCCAAACCTCATCAATGGTTTTCTTGCTAAGATCTCCAGAAACAGTTAGGCTCCCTTGTCGATTCAGGGATGAAACCGAAGCTAACTGAGCATGCTGCTGCTGAATGTTAGCATCAGTCCCAGAACCCAATCCAGAAGAGGCTTGACCACCACCACCACCACCACCACAACCTCCAGCCTCAGCCGTAAACACACTCTTTAGAAGCTCATCAAGATTCATGCTTCCTAATGGCTTCCCCAAATTTCCAAGCTGGTTTTGAACCTCATCAAGTGTGAGATTATACAATGACCCTTGCCTAGCCAAGGAGCCAGAGCCACCACTCTGTGCCTCTTGGACTGCCCCACCTTGAGAACCCATATTTCTGAAACCCCCAAGTGAAAAAAACAACCTAAAACCCTATCTGTTTCATCTCCTCCAAATTCCAACACCCCAGAAAGCACCTCAATCTCTATTCAAGCAGGCAAGAAAAACCCAAAGTAGAGTAGCTTTTGCAGTGATTATTTTATATCCAAAGGAACAAACTTGGCACCAAACTTGAAACAAGAGAGGAAAAAGAAAGAGAACATACCCCAAAATACAACCAATTTGTGCTGAACTTTGAGATTTGGTCTCACTGTGACATTTACTCAAACACAAGGCATGCCGTGTAAAATGGGGTGAGTGGAAATTTGACCCAGAAGAGAAAAGAAGTTGACCCGGATTCAGCAATCAAGGGAGATTATTGTGGAAAAAACAGTAATGTCACAAAATAACAACACAGGTTGATAGATGAAAGGATAAGACAAAAATTACCAATAACTTATCATGCATGTCATTTGTATACTATAATCACCAAAGTGAATCAAAGAACAAAACCCCAAAATTAATCCAGCAAGTAGCAAGAACATTCAGCATAAATAGTACTATGTTTTGGTCATGGAAACTGCCAAACTGATGGCTGCAAAAACCAACCTATAGGGGGAAATAGCTTACAGTAACCAAAAGAATGATTAAGTTTTCACTTTAAAGGGAAAATATAATTAAAAGAAAGGTGGGAATAATTTATAAAAATGGTTAAATGGATACAGAAATTTTTCGAAACTGTTTAAAGAATAGACTCTTCTGACTACCTCAGTTAGAAACAAAAGAAAATCGAGGGTACCAAGTCCTGTAGGATCCAAATCTGAAATCTTAAAAACAAGTTGGTCATTTTAATTTTATTTTATTTTTTCTTTGGGAGTATGAGCACTAACCCAGACCAAGCAAGGAAAAGTATTAAAAAATTTACAAAAAAAGATATTGATATATGAAGGAATATCTAATCTCTAATATAATAAAGATGGAAAAGGTCCTACATTCTCTTGGATAATGCTCATATTACGTATAAAGTAAGCAAGTTTTTGCTATTATTTTAATCGAAAGTGTAGTGTGATCTTCTTAACTCATTAAAAATTGAAGAGTGAATATGATGAATGTTTAGTTTAGAAATATCTTTTCTCTTTTCTTCTTTTAATCTTCCTTCCTTTTAACTGGTAAATAATATTTGATCAATCATAAAAATAATGAAGATTTGATTCGCACCCAGAACTCAGCTTTTATGTGTTATCTTGCAAGCCAAATGAATTTGTATCCGAAGCAGAAAGGGGTGTTTTATTGAATCATTGAATTTAAAAAAAAAATTGACCTGAATATATATTAACTACCATGAAATTGTTCACGACGATTTCAAAAAAGATATTGAAAACGTCATTGACGGCTGCAAAATAAGAAAACGTTTTTTTGTTTTCAAGTTTGCTTTATCTTTTGACCGATTTAGTGAAAAGATTACAAAATATGTTACACAATTTTTTAGAAAGATTGCTTAATTTGGTTCATAAGCAATTGTCACCATTTCGTCAGAATTTACTTCTACTTGCTCACTCATACTATTAGGGGTCATTTTTTTTTTAATTATGGTGGAGGGGTAGGTGTTGTGCCGGGATATGGAATGAGGGGGTGTTACACCAAAATGTAGGATAAGTTTTGGCTCAGATTTGGTAGAACCTCTAAATTCTCTGTTTTGAAAATTTTGTAAGTAAATCGGAGGGTTTGTTTTGCTCATAGCACATAGGAGAAATCGGACCATGCGATATGACCTCATCAAAACGGATGGTCCGTTTTTTTGGTTGATTTTTTTTTATTTCGTTATATTAGTCGCTTGTTCCGATTTTTGTTTGCAAATTTTTTTTAATTTACAGTAAAAGAAATCGGACGGTGAGTTTTCATTATTTTATAATTTTTTTCGAATTAGGTTATACACAACTCGGTTGGTCCGAATTATATGTGTATATATATAGTTGCTAAGGTGTGCGAACCAGGTTGAATCCGATTTACTAAGTAATAACATTTTCATCTCTAATTGTAATTAATGTACATAGAGCCTATATCTAAGTTGCTGCAAATAATAATTACGAATACATATTTTCACTTTCTGTGTAACTAATAATGTTTTAATGTAATAATAATAAAACCTCAACTAAAATAACATACTTCTATATATTAAAAGGCTAACAGGAAACAACTTATTACTACCAAAATCACAAATAAATTATATTTTACAGATCCTAATTTACTATTTGAAATTATCAACATTGTTCCAGAAAAATATACATCGAAAGTATCCTAAAATTATAATTTTTATAATTAATTATAACAATTAACTAATTAATTATTAAATCTAAAACTATTATAAAAAATTATAAACAAGTCATTCTTAATACTAATCTATTATATTAGAAAAACGTCTAAACAGCAATTACTTATTTTTAAACACACATGTTGCTAATCATTATTTAAACATATAACCATAAATTCTTAATATTAAACATAACAGTTAACTTCTTAACTCTAATTACAAAAATTATTACAAAAATTTATAAACAATTCCTATTTAATACTGAACTATTCATAACAAGTCCTATTCAACACCAAACTATTCATACACTCAAAAAATTTCTAAACAAAAATTAATTATATTTAAACCCACTTATCTAACTATTATTTAAATACATATTTTTAAACTTTTTAATTTAATTACAACAGTTAACAACTATAATTTCTAATATTACTACAAAAAATTCTAATATTAATTTTTTTACTTCTAATCTATTATTAAAAAAGAATCTAAACAACAATTAACCACATTTAAACATATATATATTTCTAATTATTATTTAAACATATATTCTTAAATTTCTACAATTAACCATAACTTCTAAAATTATTCCAAATTTTTTTAAAAACTAATTTTTTTTATAATTTATTATATTACAAACAACTCTGAACAAGATGAAACTACTACACTTACACCTTATTTATTTAAACATTTATTTTTAAATTTCTATCAATAAATCTATATACTAATTCATATATATGTTCTTCAGATCAACTCCTAACAACCATAAATATAACTAAATTTAAAAAAAAATTAAAAATCTTCAAAAAATAAAAAAAAAAATAAAAAAACTTACATAATCAGAGTAGCTCAAATATTTTACAATGTAAAGTTTCGAACCATCAACATTTCTAAGTTTTGATTTTGTTGACATTTTGTCTTTTTTTCCTCACACAGCAGAAGTTCAGAACGTTGAGGGAGGAAGAAGATGGAGTTGTGTGTGCTGTGTGGGGAAGGAAAGGAAAGTGAATTCGGTTGGTACACATGCAAGCAATGACTCGATTTGGTTGTGTTAAAAAGACACCGTTTGTGGAGAGCAAGCATTCAGTGACGCGTAACTTGGATATACACAACTCGGATGGTCCGTTTTTGGACAAAGAAATCGGAGGGTCCGAGTTTCCCTCACCTACTCGCAGGTCCGGTTTTTTTCTCTACTGACACCACACAAAAGTAAAACTTCCCTCTCCTTCATAACTGAGTCCAACTCAAATTTGCCCTTGATATGGAAATTAAAAAGCGTACTATTAGCATCTCTCAGTCCAATAATCACATTTTGAACTTGTAAGTTCTTTCTTCCCATATGCTTCATCACCTGAACTCACTATGAGTTTTATAATGAATCTTCAATTTTTGGAAATAAGTTTTTACTTTTGAGAATTTATTTTTCCTGAAATTGTATTTCCAGCTTAGCCTTTTATTCTTTCCGTCCACTTTTGAATTTTTTGTGATGTTATGATCAGCCCTTCTCCTTAAATGAAATCGCACTCCTCAATTGCAAATTATATATAGGATAACGTAAATTTGATATCGATAAAATTTATTAAAAATTTTAAAAATATTTTTAGGTTTTTTATTTTAATTTTATTTCGAAATTTTTTTTATGTGCATTAATTGTATTACGGATAGCTAAATTTTCAACAAATTTAGAATCAATTCAACTATAATGCTTGATAATTTTGTGTGCGGCTTACTTATATTAAAAATTGTCTTTTTAAAATTATTGGTACATTGATCCTAAAATTATTTGTTCATAGATTTTGTTCTACCTTGCATCACTGTTCTGCCTCCCCTAACTTTCTCCATTATTATGGGTGCTACTAATGTAACCGCCTCTATCCTGCCTTATTTTGATACCAATGTTCTCATTCCTCCCACCACCATTGTTTTGTTCCCTGTTCTGATGTCATTGTTCCCACTCCCCCTCCCTCCTCTCCAGTGTTCTTCCCTTGCCGGTGCGGTGACAATGGATGCAATCATGCAAGTGGAGTGTGTGGAATGGTAGGATGGGATTATAGTTATGATTGGCAATTTGGAATGTGGTTAGATTAAAGGATGTACTTTAAAAATTTTAGATATTTTTTTAATATTTTGGTAAATTTGTCAATTAGAGTTCAGTTCATCTTTTATACATATAATATTAGTTTATTTTTTTATTGCTAAATTTTTTAGCATTTTGAACATTCATGAAAAGAAATAGTAATTTAATTTTAGAATAAACACTTAATCTAATCCACATTTATTATTCAAAAAGATAATACGATTATTACCAGAAAAAGTTGACTATTTGGTCAATAACTCTATTGTGATGAGTCAATGCAACAAAAGAAGTGGAGAGGAGACCAATAATAAAAGAAGGGTGTTAAGGGTCAAATTGTCTTTTTATTATACGAGTTATGTTGTTTTTAAAAATTATATATATATTTAATTAAATATTTTATCTATTAATTAATAACATGTTCTGAAAATATAATTCTTGCAATCTGGTTAGAAAACTAACAAAAATCTAACCAATAACAAGTTAACAAATATATTTAAATTGTATTTTATATTAATTAATTGTCATTAATTAATAATTATTTAAATTTTATTTTTTTAAAATATAAAATTAATAATTTTTAATTTCAATTGTTTAAAATTAACTAATTAAAAATTATTTACCTATACTTTTCCTAATTTTTAATAGTGATATAGTTATCAAGTTTTTTCTACGTGGGACAAGAATTTTAATTTGCTTTCTTATAATTGTGAAGTTTTTACTTTGTTGATATTTATTTCTAATCATGTTATTCATATCACATGGATAAAAAAAATTAGTTATCCATTAGTGAAAGTTTAATAAATATTTGGCATAGGAATATATATATTTCGTATTCATTAAAAAATTAATTCTATAAAAAAATTGATTATCGTGTTATAAAATGATTATTCTATTATGACATATTTAATAGTATAATGACTAATTACTTTGTTAGAGACATGTATTTAACTTTATACATAAATACAAAAAAAATTATTTAGTGGTTAATTATTTTTTATGTCAATAAATAAGTTTTTATTTCCTTATGTTTATTTTTAAATTATATATGATGAAAAAGACAATGAATATTAACACTTTTGTTTAATTTTTTGTCCTTTTTATTGAAAAAAAAATTGCAAGATCAGATAAGCATTTTATTATAGACTTCATAACTTTTTTATTACCAAGAACATATTTATAAAATATTTTGCATTCTAAATCTTTTTGCTATAAAAGTTCTACTAATATTATATTATAAATTATTCATCTTAAAAATTTAAATTAATACGAAAAAAGATATAAATAGTATATCTCTATAATAAAGAATTTGTGAAAGTTCTAAAAAAAAAAAACTCTTTACATTTTGTTTACAGGT
>NC_029777.3:80147837-80151594 GCF_000817695.3 Arachis duranensis
ATACTGTGAATAGAATTTGAAGGTTAACACCAACCATGACTCCATGAGTGAACCATTATATTAGTTTCATTGTTCCCTGGCTGTAGAGACAACGAAGGATTCCCATAATATTGGTGCTGTGCACGAATATCTTTTGAGGGTAACACCAATTAGAAGCTGGCGTTTGTAGTAAATGTTTGGGGAATGTGCAAATGTGCATGTTTGAATGACCCTCTCCGGCAGTTTCATGTCAAGCAAATACTTTTAAGTAACCATGTGGCAGCCGGACAAGATACTTTGTTCTTATTGGTCATAAATATTTTGAATGTACCAACGTATAGTCTATTGTAATAAAGTGGATACTCTTGTTATTATATCCTAGTGTGAAGATCATATTGTAAATTTTTAGATAAATTAATTTATTTAATTAAATATATTTGATTGAATTATCAAATGATTTACACTAATATTCTTATGTAAAGATATCGTTATTGAAATATATTTTTTATTGTAGTTAGTCGTAGATCGATGTTTCTGATTTTTTAAATAATTGATTTTGAAGTTGAGTATTAAACTTAAAAAATCGCCATGCTAGTAAATTGAAGTGATGCCAGATGAAACATCTCGAAGGTCAAATATAGTTATTTTCAATGAAAAAATACTTATTGTTTTCTATCTGAAAACTTAATACATATATATGTTCTATTAAAATGTGGATTTTTTAGCCTTTTTACATGTTAGGAACGAAAACTTTTTCAATAGACAACTTATAAATATCCTTAATAATGTTGATTTAATTTGACAACATATTCTAATTTTTTGATGATTGAATATCAATGTGAAGGGATGCAAAACCAGTAAGAAATAATTATTCTAAATAATGATATATAATAATTAATTTAATGACTAATTTTTATTATACATATAACATTTTTAACTTAAAATATATCTAAATATTTTTTTATGGGTGAAATCATAAAAAATAGCCTCAAAATTAGCAAATTTATGACAAGTACTTTCTAAATTTGTTAACCACAAATATACCTTCAAAACAATTAGAGTTTATATTTATATAAATACAATCATTTCAAATTGATTATATGTGTGTCCTATTTGGATATAAATCGTAGAACTCCTACCACGATTTATAAAGAGGCATCAGTTACACATAAACCGTAAAATCCCTGCTACAATTTATGAAGAGCTAAGTCTGTTCATAAATGTGAGATCAAGCAACGGATTGCATTTTTGACTTTGAATTAATCATTTATAAATTAAATAATTCATAAATAAAAGTTTAGGATTTTTTTTGAAATAAATAAATAAAAACATTATTCTCCAATAACAATTAATCCAACATTATATACGAGAATCCAATGTTTTGGATTATCTGCGTAATTTTTAACTAGGTCGTCGGGCGACCTGCAGGTTCTACACACATGTTACCACTCAGATGGGCGACCTATAGAACGATTCTTGCAAATAAAATTCAACCTCGGCCAATTTTAATCCACTCTCACACAAAAAACTACTATTGTGATAATAAAGAAAGTTCTGGAAAGAATAAGAAAAAATTGGGAAAGAAGAGAGTACCAATAAATAAATTTGTACTAAAAATAATTGAGTTTTTTATTAAACATTTTTTTGAATGAATTTGGATTAGTCTAGTTTATTCAATTTTTAAAAATATTATATGCACAAATAATAAGATTAATGTTTGCACTCGTCAACAAATATACTATAAAAATTTGTACTCATTAAATTAGTTATGTATATAAAATATTGAAGGTTCTTGATGGCTTAGAGAATGGTAGTTGAATCTATGACTCTCTTTTAATCTTGAATGATAAGTCCTCAAACCAGAAAATGAAAGTTTGCTTCTGTTTAGTCTACGAGATTAATTATGCAGGAAAAAATTTTATTTTGTCTCATCAATCGGGAAAAACAGAATTAGAACAGGGAAGAAGAAGATGACACATGCATATATCATAGTTCAACTGTCTTGTGCATATATTATGGGTAGCTAGGTGTCGTATTAGAATTGTATAGGTTGTTATATGTGTTTGGTGAGAGCTTAGGCTAATCAAAAATTCAAATTTTATTCCACTTGACCATATATCCTTACCTTGACCCTAGCCTCATTACAATCTTATGAAAAGTTCTCATGATATTTGTATGCATGCATTGAATAATTGTTAATTGTTATATGAAAAATAAATCTTTGAAAACATTCTTAGAGGAGAATCGAGTGGATCGACCCTAAACACTTGAGCAACTAGAACGTATACACATCTGGTAAGGGATTCGTTTGCTCAATTACATGTTTTCACCTATGATCATTCTCATCTTGCAAGTTTATAAATTTTTTTCTATAACTCAATTCAATTGTGGATTTGATTCGATTGTAATTGATTTAACCCTTATGTACATATATGTATTCTTGAAAATTGATTTATTTTAACCAAATAGCTGCATGCATGTAGATAGGTTGCAATGGTGATGAGCGGATAATTTATACGCTTTTTGGCATTGTTTTTAGGTAGTTTTTAGTAAGTTCAAGCTACTTTTAGGGATGTTTTCATTAGTTTTTATGTTAAATTCACATTTCTGGACTTTACTACGAGTTTGTGTGTTTTTCTATGATTTCAGGTAATTTCTGGCTGAAATTGAGGGACTTGAGCAAAACTCTGAAAAAGGCTGACAAAAGGACTGCTGATGCTGTTGGAATCTGACCTCCCTGCACTCGAAATGAATTTTCTGGAGCTACAGAACTCCAAATGCCGCGCTCTCAACGGCGTTAGAAAGTAGACATCCAGAGCTTTCCAGCAATATATAATAGTCCATACTTTATTCGGAAATTGATGACGTAACTTGGCGTTGAACGCCAAGTACATGCTGCTGTCTGGAGTTAAACGCCAGAAACACATCATGATCCGGAGTTGAACGCCCAAAACACGCTATAACTTGGAGTTCAACTCCAATAAACGCCTCAGCTCGTGAATAGATCAAGCTCAGCCCAAACATACACCAAGTGGGCCCCGGAAGTGGATTTATGCATTAATTACTTACTCATGTAAACCCTACTAGCTAGTTTATTATAAATAGGACTTTTTACTAGTGTATTAGACATCTCTAGACGCCTAGTCCTTAGACCATGGGGGCTGGCCATTCGGCCATGCCTGAACCCTTTATTTATGTATTTTCAACGGTGGAGTTTCTGCACACCATAGATTAAGGGTGTGGAGCTCTGCTGTACCTCAAGTTTCAATACAATTATTATTACTTTATATTCAATTCTCTTTTATTCTTATTCCAAGATATACGTTGCATAACACTTTGATGAATGTGATGATCCGTGACACTCATCATCATTCTCACCTATGAACGCGTGTGATTGACAACCACTTCCGTTCTACTCTAGACCGGGCGCATATCTCTTAGATTCCCCAACAGAATCTTCGTGGTATAAGCTAGATAGATGGCGGCATTCATGGAGATCCGAAAAGTCTAACCTTGTCTGTGGTATTCCGAGTAGGATCCCGAGAATCCGGAAAGTCTAACCTTGTCTGTAGTATTCCGAGTAGGATTCCGGTATTGAATGACTACGACGAGCTTCAAACTCCTGAAGGCTGGGCATGATGACAAACACAAAAAAATAAATAGATTCTATTCCAACCTGATTGAGAACCGACAGATGATTAGCCGTGCTGTGACAGAGCATAGGAACATTTTTACTGAGAGGATGGGATGTAGCCATTGACAACGGTGATGCCCTACA
>NC_029777.3:80151638-80153887 GCF_000817695.3 Arachis duranensis
GATTAGCCGTGCAGTGACAGCGCATAGGACCATTTTCCCGAGAGGATTAAAAGTAGCCATTGATGATGGTGATGCCCTACATACAGCTTGCCATGGAAAGGAGTAAGAAGGATTGGATGAAAGCAATAAAAAAGTAGAGATTCAAAAGGATTCTAGCATCTCCACACGCCTATCTGAAATTCCCACTATTGATTTACATAAGTATTTCTATTCCTTTTTATTTTATTTATCTTTATTTATCCAATCTAATCACATTTGACTTTATGAGTCCACTTAACTGGGATTTACAAGATGACCATAGCTTGCTTCATACCAACAATCTCTATGGGATCGACCCTTACTCACGTAAGGTTTATTACTTGGACGACCTAGTACACTTGCTGGTTAGTTGAACGAATTTGTGACTTCAAATAGAGCCAATTATTAAATTTCATACAAGTACAAAGAATATGGATCACAATTTCGTCCACCAAGTTTTTGGCGCCGTTACCGGGGATTGTTGAGTTTGAACAACTGACGGTTCATCTTGTTGCTCAGATTAGGTAATTTTCTTTTCAAAAAGTTTTCAAAAAAATCTTTCAAAATTTTTTTATTTATTTTTCGTTTTTCTAATAATGTTTTTCGAAAAAATTAATAAAAATACAAAAAAAAATTCATAAAATCATAAAAACCAAAAATATTTTGTGTTCTTGTTTGAGTCTTGAGTCAATTTTTAAGTTTGGTGTCAATTGCATACTTTAAAAATTTTTCTTGCATTTTTTTCAAAAAATTCATGCATTCATAGTGTTCTTCATGATCTTCAAGTTGTTCTAGGTAAGTCCTCTTGTTTGATCTTCAAGTTTTCTTCAAGTGTATTTTCTTGTTTTTCATATGCATTTTTTGTTTGTTAGAATCCATGCATTAAAGATTTCTAAGTTTGGTGTCTTCCATGTTTTCTTTGCATCAAAAATTTTTTCAAAAATATGTTCTTGATGTTCATCATGATCTTCAAAGTGTTCTTGGTGTTCATCTTGACATTCATGTTCTTGCATGCATTAAGTGTTTTGATCCAAAATTTTCATGTTTTGGGTCATGTTTGTGTTTTTCTCTCTCATAATTAAAAATTCAAAAAATAAAAAAATATTTTTTCCTTATTTTTCTCATAATTTTCGAAAATTTGAGTTGACTTAGTCAAAAATTTTTAAAATTAGTTATTTCTTACAACTCAAGTCAAATTTTCAAAATTTAAAAATCTTATCTTTTCAAAATCTTTTTCAAAAATCATATCTTCTCCAATTTTTCCTCTTTTTCGAAAATTTCAAAAATCTTTTTCAAAATATTTTCAAAATCTTTTTCTTATCTTTATATCAAATTTTCGAAAATTAGCTAACAATTAATATGATTGATTCAAAAATTTGAAGTTTGTTACTATTAGCTAACAATTAATGTGATTGATTCAAAAATTTGAAGTTTGTTACTTTCTTGTTAAGAAAGGTTCAATCTTTAAATTCTAGAATCATATCTTGTTAGTCAAGTAATCAATTTTAATTTTAAAAATTAAATCTTTTTCAAACATATCTTTTTATCACATCTTCTTATCTTATCTCTTTATCATATCTTTTTCAAATTTTTCAAAAAATTTGATTTTAAAATATCTTATCTAACTTCTTATCTTCTTATCTTTTCAAATTTGATTTTAATATCTTTTTCAACTAACTAATTAACTTTTTGTTTGTTTTGTTATCTTTTTCAAAACCACCTAACTACTTTTTCCTCTCTAAATTTCGAAAATACCTCCCTCTTTTTCAAAAAATTCTTTTTAATTAACTAATTGTTTCAAATTTTAATTTTAATTTTAATTCATCTTTAATTTTCAAAAATACTAACCCCTTTTTCAAAAATTATGGAGATGGAGAGATTCATCTCAAGGGTCTATAGCTCAGTGGTAGAACATTTGACTGCAAATCAAGAGATCCCTAAGATACCTCAGGGGATAAATTGCCCTCCACACAATTATTGGGAGCAACTAAGGATAGGAGCACCAAAATTACTAAGGATCATCCAACAGAAGCAAGGAAGAGACATAAAGGAGCTCAAAGAGCACCATTGGTTCTTCAAGAAGGCGCCACCCTCACTAAGGTGGACTCATTCCTTGTTCTTATTTCTCTATTTTTTGATTTTTTATGCTTCATGTTTATTTATGTTTTGTGTCTCTACTTCATGATCATTAGTGTTTAGTAACTATGTCTTAAAGTTATGAATAATTCCAT
>NC_029777.3:80154126-80154346 GCF_000817695.3 Arachis duranensis
ATGATGAACAAAGAGAAATGTTATTGATGATCTGAAAAATCATAAAATTGATTCTTGAAGCAAGAAAAAGCAGTGAAAAAAGCAAAGGCTTGCAAAAAAAAGTGGCGAAAGAAAAAAAAAGGTTGCGAAAAAAAAGAAAGAAAAAGAAAAAGCAAGCAGAAAAAGCCAATAGCCCTTAAAACCAAAAGGCAAGGGTAAAAAGGATCCAAGGCTTTGAGCA
>NC_029777.3:80155563-80179724 GCF_000817695.3 Arachis duranensis
TAGGCCGGGCGCATATCTCTTAGATTCCCCAACAGAATCTTCGTGGTATAAGCTAGATAGATGGCGGCATTCATGGGGATCCGGAAAGTCTAACCTTGTCTGTGGTATTCCGAGTAGGATTCCGGTATTGAATGACTGTGACGAGCTTCAAACTCCTGAAGGCTGGGCGTGATGACAAACGCAAAAGAATCAATGGATTCTACTCCAACCTGATTGAGAACCGACAGATGATTAGCCGTGCTGTGACAGAGCATAGGAACGTTTTCACTGAGAGGATGGGATGTAGCCATTGACAACGGTGATGCCCTACATACAGCTTGCCATGGAAAGGAGTAAGAAGGATTGGATGAAAGCAATAAAAAAGTAGAGATTCGAAAGGATTCTAGCATCTCCACACGGCTATCTAAAATTCCCACTATTGATTTACATAAGTATTTCTATTCCTTTTTATTTTATTTATCTTTATTTATCCAATCTAATCACATTTGACTTTATGAGTCCACTTAACTGGGATTTACAAGATGACTATAGCTTGCTTCATACCAACAATCTCTGTGGGATCGACCCTTACTCACGTAAGGTTTATTACTTGGATGACCCAGTACACTTGCTAGTTAGTTGAACGAATTTGTGACTTCAAATAGAGCCAATTATTAAATTTCATACAAGTACAAAGAATATGGATCATAATTTCGTCCACCAAATGGCATATAGATAGTTACTTGCATTGAATAAATATTGATACCCCATTCTTGTATCTTTCTTAGTTTATCATGAGAATATACTTGGTTTAAGTGTGGGGAGGATGATAAACTCCAACTTTAGGGTTTATCTTATGTTGAATTTAGTGAATTTTATCAACTAATCTCAGATTTATTCAATAAAATAGCATGGTATTGTGAATTTCTCCTAATTTGTGCTTAAGAGTGAAAACATACTTTTTAGGCCCTTAATTTGCTAAATTTAATTCACTTTAATTCCATTCGATGCCTTGATGTGTTTGATGAAGTGATTTCAGGTTTAGAAGGCAAAGATTGGATTGAAATAATAAAGAAAAAACATGTAAAAGTGGAGAATTCATGAAAAAATGAAATTTTGGAAGTCTGCCCGATTCTGTGTCCGCGTGACCCACATGTACGCGTGACCCACGCACACACGTGACAAGCAGCACGTGACCAACTTAAAGAAACACGCTGGGGGCGATTTCTGAGCTCATTTAGGCCTAAATCCAACTCAATTCTGAAGTATTTGAGGCCAAATTCAAGAAGGAACAAGGGGGAAACAATTAGGGTAGCTTAGAAATATGTTTTAGGATAGTTTTCTAGAGAGAGAAGCTCCCTTTTCTCTCTAGAATTAGGGTAGATTTAGGATAATTTCAACTTAAATTTAGGTTTTAATCTTGTCTTGATTTAGTTTTCCTTGCAATTTATTGTTCTTACATCTTTATTCTCTTAGTTTACATTGTTAATTTTTCTTTTATGTCAGTTTTATGTTATGAACTCTTGTTGATTTTCATTTCCTTTAATGCAATTTGATGTTTTATATTTCTTTGATGTTTGTTTGAGTTAGTGTTACTATTTTCTTGTAATTAGTAGTTGTAGATTTTATCAATTCATGTAATTTAATATGCTTTTCTTTTATTGCACACAAAGTGTTTGATAAAATACATGCTTGGGTTAGTTTTAGAGTAAATTTTGAGCATTATTGGCTTGGAAAGAGAAATTAGGTAATCTTGAATTATTAAAACCCAACTTATAGTGGTGATCTAGAGTTGTTAGTTAATCTTGTTTCTATTGACATTACTTATGGATTGGGGTTAACTAGGCATTATTTGATTTTCTTCCGATGTGAAGATAACGTAATAGGCTTAACTCTTGGTAATTATTGTGTTATGATTAATGACTAGGATGGAAAACCTTGATCTTCAATCCTTGCCATGAATGCGTCTTTAGTAATTGTTATCTTTAGTTGTTTAATTTACTTTCTTGTCATTTAAATTTCTTGTCATTTAATTTCTTGTCTTATCATTAACTCACCCCCGTATACTCATAACCAATAATTGAGCACTTGATTGTAATTCTTAGGAAGAACGACTCGAGAGCAATACTCTTGGTTATTTTTATTGGGTTGAACTTGTGACAACCAAACTAAACTTTGATGGAGAATCCATTATTGGTCTAGACTATACTTGCAATGAAGAGATTCTTTTTATTGAGGAATTTTAGACCGACATAAATTCTATTATCAAGTTTTTGGCGCCGTTGTCGGGAGATTGCAATGTGTGCTTGTTATTGGTTATTGTTCATATGTGAATATTGCGAATATTTTTGCTTTTTGTTTCTTTGTTAGTTCTTGCTAGTTTTAGGAGTTGTTTTCTTTATTTCTTACTAGCTTTTGTTTTTATTTTCTCTTGTTACTATGAATTCTCATTTCTTTGTCTATGAGTTTGGTTCAAACTATGTTCAAGGAAATGGAAATGGGAACTTCAATGAGAGTTTGCATTAAATATTTGGAAATCAAAGGTGGGAGGAGCCTCAATCCTATGAACAATCTTCTTGGCAACAACCTCCTCCGATTTCTTATGGGTACAATCCAACTCCTGATGCATACCAACCTAATGGATGTGGTGGACCTTCTTGTTGTTGTCAAGCACACCATATGCATATGAATCCCCTCCTCAACATAGCCTTCAACAACCTTACTCACAAGCCCCATACCACCATTCACCTCCATATGATCTGAACCTATATTCACCATACCAATAATCATATGAACCATACCTAGAGCCACCACCATTCCAACATCAATACTCCAAAGAACTACCAATACTATATACACCACCTTAAAATATTCACCAATATGAACCACCTTCCAATTATGAAACTTTTCTCCCAAACAATGAGCCCTCTTTTTCATTACATCCTTCACTAAACGAAGTTCTCCAACCCCTCATGAAAGAACAATAAGAACTTTACACTCGTCTCCAAAAGCAAGGGGAATTCGTGGCTAGCCTGACCAAAGCGGTGAGCCATATGGTATTATTGTGCTCAAGTATCCAAGACAGCCCCATTGTTGCATGTGGAGGATTAACTGAGGAGCATAATGAGAAGGAGAACTTGGAGCTTCAAGGAGAAAAAAAAGAGTTGAAGCAAGAATTGCAACAAGAGGAGGAAGTTGAGATCATTGGTACTGAAAAAGTGGTTGGAGAATTGAGGGAAATTGATCGGGAAGTGGATTCCATCATTAGTGATTTTTTGTCCACACTGATCAATCCCCTTGATGATCTTGTTGAACCTTCCCCCGTTGAATTTGAAAAGGGTGTTGACATAAATTTTATGCAACCTCCAAGATATGACTTAAGAGATAGGGAAGAGCTAGAAGACATTGGTGAGGAAGCATTTGAATTTGAGGAAGCTTGGCAAGAGGTGGGGATTGAAGAATCTCGTCAAGTGGTGGAAACCCCTCGAAGAGGACGGAGGGAGTGGAAATTACTTTTTCAAGGTGATAAACCACTATTTTATAGTTTATATTGTGTTTAATTGAGTGGTTTTTATCAAATTCTTGCCCACTTATTCATATGATTAGCATGATACTACAATTCCTTCCAAAAGTTGTTCTATGGTTGAAAACTTGCTTTCTAGAGATCCTTTTATTATATATTTTAATTCTCCTTTATACCATTCGATGTCGTGATCCATGTGTTAAGTGTTTCAGGCTTCATAGAGCAAGAATGGTTTAGAGAATGGAGAGGAAGCTTGCAAAAATGGAAGGAACACAAGAAACCAAGGAGATGACCAGCGAACACTGACGTAGACGCATGGCTCACGCGACCGCGCAAAATAGAGAAAATCACAGCGACGCATACGCGTGCCTAACGCGTACGCGTGGATTGGAGTTTGCTCAACGACATGAGCACGTGCCAGACATGCACGCGTGGAGAGGAAAATCGTCAAATGACGCGTACGCGTGACCGACGTGTACGCGTGACATGCGCGATCTGCAGAAAATTCAGGAAACGCTGGGGGCGATTTCGGATCGCGTTTTGACCCATTTTTCGGCCCAGAAACACATAATAAAGCCAGGGAACATGCAGAGACTCAGGATGGATCGTCATTCATGCATAATTCATAATTTTAGTTTTTAGATGTAGTTTTAAAGAGAGAGAGAGAGAGAGAGAGAGAGAGAGAGAGAGAGAGAGAGAGAGAGGCTATCTCCTCTCTCTTAGGATTTAGGATTAGGATTCCTCTTAAAGGATTTAGGATTTCTTCTTCTCAATTTCCAAGTTTAATGTTCCTTTTATTTATTTTCCCAATTTAACTTATGAACTTTTCCATGTTAGATTTGATTTCTTTTATTAATGCAATTTGAGGTATTTCAGATATACGATTTTTATTTTGCTTTCTATATTCTTGGTTCTGGTTGATTAATTGGTGACTCTTGAGTTGTCAAACTCATCATGATTGATAATTGTTATCTTTGCTGATTGATTTAGATTCCTATAACTCTAGTCTTTCCTTAGGAGTTGACTAGGACTTTAGGTGTTAAATTGATTTGTCCACTTGACTTACCTTCATAGTTAGAGGTTGACTGAGTGGAAGCAAAAATATAATTCTCATCACCATTGATAAGGATAACTAGGATAGGACTTCCAGTTTTCATACCTTGCCAAGAGTTTTCTTTGCTATTGATTTAATTCCCTGCAATCTATTTTCCTTGTTCAACCTTTCAAAAACCCAAAAATTTTGTTTTTCATAACCAATAATAAATCATACTTCCCTACAATTCCTTGAGAAGACGACCCGAGGTTTGAATACTTCGGTTTATAAATTTTACTGGGTTTGTTACTTGTGACAACCAAACTTTTGTACGAAAAGATTCTCTGTTGGTTTAGAAACTATACTTACAACGCGATTATATTTGTGAAATTCTTTACCGATAGAAAGTCGAATCGTCAAAAATGGCTCCGTTGCCGGGGACTTGCAAACGTGTGCCTTATTATTGGTTATTGTAAATATTTTTTGTTTGTTTTCTTTGCTTTGATCTAAAAATTCTAAGTTTGGTGTCATTTTATTGTTTTTCTCTTTCCTCATTAATTTCAAAAATATCTTTTTTCTTTATTTTAATTGATTTTTTTTCGAAAATTACAAAAAAAAGTTCAGATTTGTATTTTAAAATTTTTATCTTATCTTATCTTAATTTTAAATTTCAAAATTCAAATCTTTTTCAAAAATCATATCTTTTTCAAAATCTTATCTTATCTTATTTCAAAATCAAATTTCAAATTTCAATATTTAAATTCCAAATTTCAAAATTCAAATTTCAAAATTTAAAATTCAAAATTTAATTTTCAAATTCAAAATTTAAATTTCAAAACCTTTTAAAAACTTATATTCTCTTACCTAACTTATCTTATCTTTTCTAATCTTAAAATCAAATCTTTTTCAAACCTTTTCTCTTATTTTATTTTATTTTATTTTCTTTTGCTTGTCTATTTGTTTTTGTTTTTAATTTTTTTTAGCTACTATGAGTTCTCACCTATGTCGCTTTGAGTTTGGTTCTAATGTTGTTGTAGGGGATGGAAGCTATAACAGGAACATGCATCAAGGTCGAAATAATCAAAGATGGAAGGAGCCACGAGGATCTGATCAACCCTTTTGGCAACAGCCTCCGCCAACATACTATGACCAAGAGCCATTCCAAGAAGCATATCAAGATAATGGCTATGGTGAGCGCTCTTTTGATTATCAACAACCACCACCATACGCCTATGAGTCCCCTCCTCAACATAACTTTGAACCACCATGCTCACAAGCCCCCTTTTCACCATTCACCTCCATATGACCCGAACCATCATCCACACTATGAGCCAAACGAACCATACATAGAACAACCCCCATTCCAACCAAATTACTCTCATGAACCACCACATCCATATTTATCATCTCCATACCCTTACCAAGAAGAACCACCTTCCTATTATGAACCCTTTCTCCAAAATAATGAACATTCCTATCCACCCCAACCTCCACTGGATAACAACACTCTTAGTGTTATGCACCAAAGACAAAAGACAATGGAAAACACACTTACCGGTCTGACCTCTACTATACAAGCTCTCGTCTCCTAGATTGGGTCATCAAATGCCTCCAATATTCAACCCTCAAGCTCTAGTACGCTTCCTTTTCAACTACATAACGATCTTTCCATTCCATCACCATCCTCCATGGAAGAGCACCCACATCCATCAATCGAAGAGCAAGATGATCCCAATTATGCTATTAATATGGAACAAGAACGAAGGAATCATCTTCGCGAATCCATACTTCATAAGAAGCTAAAGGAGGCCCTAAGGGTAGCGGTAAGAGAGGCCCTTAAAGATGAAAGAATAGTTGAAAAGAGTTGTCATAGAAAGGAAATCATCAAGGAGGAGTATGATTTTATACTAAAACAACTGGACAAAAGAGATGGATTCGATCATTGATGAATTCTTATCTACAATTGAATCCTCTCCTATTGGACTTGACATGGAGATTAAAGAAGAAGAAGCACAACCTCCCATGCCCTCGGTGAACAATGAAGAAGAGATCGAATTGTAAGAAAGCTACCAAGAGGAAGAGATTGATATTGAAGAAGCTTGTAAAGAGGTAGAAGTTGTCAAAGAAGAGCACAAGGGAGTGGAGCTTGCAAGATCATTAGAAACACCTCTCCCAAAGCCATTACCGTCCAATAAAACATTCAAGTGGGTAAAATTCTTATCCTTAACCTTTACTTTCCCACTTGAATATGGGCTTCTAGAGACGTATGGTCAACTTAGAGCTCTTTGTGGCATTAAGAGCAAGAGGAAAATGGTTAGTGGTTAGAGTTGTCAAGCAAGGTTCAACATGGTTATGTGCTCAAAGTTTAAACACAAAGGTTGGTGTAGAGCTTAACTGAATGGGTCTAAGATGTTGTTTGGCCGCTTCAGTGAGAATTTAGACTGCTTGCCACCCGGATGGAACAATATTGCTCAACAAGAAGACGGGTGCAAAAGCAAGATTTGGGACCCCGTAATTTAGTCTAGTAATCAATACTCTTGGGGTCTTATCACTTGCTTTAACTTGCTTGAAGGCTTTCTGCGCCTAGTTTGGGATCCCGGAGGCTACTGGAATTTCAAACATTGGTAGAGATTTTTGGATGAATTCAAGCACAAGCTATCATAACAGGGAGCTCACCAAATGTCCAACTTAAGGACTTTAACTAAAAGTGCTAGGTGGGAGACAACCCACCATGGTATGGTTATTCCTTTTTCAATTTCAATTTTTATTTCGTTTTGTTTGTTTTTAAGTTTTATTTTATTCTATTTTATTGAACCTGTAAATTATTCATAACAAACACATCAGCATTGTATTCTGCATACTTCATAAAAAAGAGAGGGGAAAGCACGCGACTGCATCGCTAACGTGTCCACGTCATGGAAGACTTAACGAAAAAGGAGAATTGAACAGAAAGTCACGCAAAAGCATGGCTAGAGGCGTGCCTTTGGCACAAACTCGCCCACGCAACAGCGTCACTAATGCGTTCGCGTCGTTTGCGAAATAGCCTTCCCACGCGTCCGCGTCACCCACGCGAACACGTGACCCTGTAAAATTGACGTAAACGGGTGTATGGCAGCAAGTTGTGATGGAGTGGGGCTGGAATCATGCTAGAAACACAAGCACTATCACACGAACGCGTACTCCATGCGTCCGTGTCGTTTTCAAAATATGGCCATTCACGCGATCGAATCAACCACGCGAACGCGTCACCCTAAAATTTGGCAAAAGGAGTTTTAAACAGAGAGTTGCACGAACACGAGGCTGCTCTTGTGCCAATAGCACAAATCAACTCACGCAACCGCGTGACCCACGCGTTCGCGTCACTTGAAAACACCGCACACCACGCGACCGCGTCACTCACGCGTCCGCATCACATGTGGCGCATAGCTTATCCAGATCAGCCAAACATATTATCTTTTCTTCCCCAAATCCTAATTTTTCTTATCCCTTCTTATTTCTTTCTTCTCCCTTCTTCCTTCTTCCTTCTTTCTCACTTTCTACTTCCTCTTTTTCACCACCATTATCAAGGTTTTTCTTTTCTTCTTCCCTCTTTACTTTTCTATTTTTATTCTTATTTTTATGTTTTCTTCTTCTTTTTCTTTTTACTTTCATTATCTATGTTTTCTTTTTCTTTTAATTGGTGTTGGAAATTTATTTGGGTCATTATTTTCTATATTTTACTTGTGGATTATTAAGGAATTGTTTGACAATTATATATTACTTTTTATAGGGTTACTTGCATGTTCAATTTAATACTTTCAATAACTTATTACCATGCATGCTAAGTATTTGTGAAAAAGCCCGTATGGTATCATGCACTACTTTTACGTTATCCTACTACTTTAATGCCTATTTTTCACAAAATTCCTTTTATATTTTATTAATTAAAATATAATTGTCAATACAAATAGATTGTTAGTTTGAAAGAGATGATAATCTAACTTGGACATTTAGTGCTTGATCTATGCTACTCATGCCTTTGCCAGCATGCCAATAAACATTTTGCATTTAATTGTCATTACATGCACTTGCTATATTTCTATTGATGAACTTTTCACATGAAGTCATGACCATGTGTTAACGACATCCCTGTTTACCGTGCATTGATTATCACCTATACTATCCTCTCTCTTGCTCGAACCCTTAGCTTTACATGTACTTATTTTTTCTCCTTTTTAGGATGGCCACCAAGAAAGGAAAAGAGAAAACTACTCCCAAACCATCAGCAAGGAAAGGAATAAAAAGAGCACTAGCTGCGGAACCACCCGTGCACTTGTACATCTCTGCATGCACTGAGGACGGTGCAATCTTTAAGTGTGGGGGGTCGATACCGACTTCCAGGGATTAGTTACCTTCTTTTCAACACCAATATTCTATTTTCTTTGTTTGTTCATTATTGCATTTGCATATTTGATTGCATGTTTGTTTGATTTTATGCATTTAGTTACTACTTGGTTGAAGTAATATTTTCTTTTTCAAGAAATTTTTATAGTATTTCACTAATTTAAATTGAAAAATTTTTGTTAAATTTGTTTGAAGTTGTATTTGAAACATAGTTTAAAAAGCTAAGAACACACAACCCGTAAGATTTTGAGCCTAATTACATGGTTACACTATTTAAACCATGAATTTTATTCTTGTGTGTTTTCTTCCCTATAATTACAATCTTTGCTTTGTTCCATTCTATATGTCCACTATTTAGTGTATTTACATGCTTGTATATAATTGAGGCCATTACTTGTTTTAGCTCACTTCTCCCAAATAAGCCTACCCTTTTATGTCACTCTTGTTAGCCACTTTAAGCCTTTTAATCCTATTTATTCTATATTTTACCACATCACTAGCCTTAAGCGGAAAAACAATTAATTACCCCAATTGAATCTTTGGTTAGCTTAAGATAGAGATTGTGTATCAACTAAGTGTGGAAAAACTGTGGGAACATGGGTTAATAAGGGAATGTGTTATGTTTTTACTTTGATAAAACATTGGGAATTTGGGTACCTACTCATGTGAGACCAGAAAAATAAAAAAAAAAATCCATGTGCATTGATATGTTATGTTTATTTTCAAGTAAAAAAAAAGAGAAAAAAAGAGAAAAATTCAAAAATATTCAATAAATAAGTAAATAAATAAGGGAACAAAATTACCCCAATGTAAGGTTAAGTTAATAAAAATATCAATGCATATGTGATAAAATTAAAATAAAGGTTGATGCATGAGTATGTAATGCAAAAGTGGAAATTTTGGGTAGCTAGGCATGAATTTAAAAGTATATAGAGTGTGTGTATAGGTGGGAGCTTAGGTTAGTCAAAGATTCATATTATAGCTCACTTGGTCATACATATACCCTCACCCTTACCTTAGCCCCATTACAACCTTGAAAAGACCTCATGATGTTTGCATTGGTATACTAAATATTTATTGATTGGATAGATGAAGAGCAAAGTTTAGAAAGCATGATTAGAGAAGAGTAGAGTGAATTATCCTATACACTTGAGAGACTAGAGTGATATACACTACTAGTGAGGGTTCAATGCTTGATTCTATGTCTGTTTTCATGAGCTATCTTCTTACAAGTTTACTTACTTTTTATTGTACGATTTGAATTAGTAGAATTTGGTTTGTATTTATCTTGGAGAACTTGTTTGTTTTTAACCAAGTAGATAGAAACATCTTAGCATGTAGTTGCATTCACATTCATAGGTTGTATTGCATGAGTCTTGCTTTTCCCTACTCATTTGTTTTATCTCCTTAAGCTAAGCATGAGGACATGCTAATGTTTAAGTGTGGGGAGGTTGATAAACCACTATTTTATGGTTTATATTGTGTTTAATTGAGTAGTTTTTATCAAATTCTTGCCCACTTATTCATATGATTAGCATGATATTACAATTCCTTTCCAAAGTTGTTCTATGGTTGAAAACTTGCTTCCTAGAGATCCTTTTATTATATATTTTAATTCTCCTTTATACCATTCAATGCCATGATCCGTGTGTTAAGTGTTTCAGGCTTCATAAGGAAAGAATGGCTTAAAGAATGGAGAGGAAGCTTGCAAAAATGGAACGAACACAAGAAACCAAGGAGATGACCAGCGAACACTGACGTGGACGCATGGCTCACGCGACCACGTGAAATAGAGAAAATTGCAGCGACACGTACGCGTGCCTGACACGTACGCGTGCCTGACACGTACGCATGGATTGGAGTTCGCGCAACGACCCGAGTGCGTGCCAGACGTGCACGCGTGGAGAGGAAAATCATCAAACGACGCGTACGCGTGAACAATGCGTATGCGTGACATGCTCGATCTGCAAAAAATTCAGGAAATGCTGGGGGCAATTTCGGGTCGCGTTTTGACCCAGATTTTGGCCCAGAAACACAGAATAAAGTCAGGAAACATGCAGAGACTCAGGATGGATCATCATTCATGAATAACTCACAATTTTAGTTTTTAGATGTAGTTTTAGAGAGAGAGATGCTCTCTCTTCTCTCTTAGGATTTAGGATTAGGATTCCTCTTAAAGGATTTAGGATTTCTTCTTCTCAATTTCCAGGTTTAATGCTCCTTTTATTTATTTTCCCAATTTAACTTATGAACTTTTCCATGTTAGATTTGATTTCTTTTATTAATGCAATTTGAGGTATTTCAGATATACAATTTTTATTTAGCTTTCTATATTCTTGGTTCTGGTTGATTAATTGGTGACTCTTGAGTTGTCAAACTCATCATGATTGATAATTGTTGTCTTTGCTGATTGATTTAAATTCCTATAACTCTAGTATTTCCTTAGGAGTTGATTAGGACTTTAGGTGTTAAATTGATTTATCCACTTGATTTACCTTCATAGTTAGAGGTTGACTGAGTGGGAGCAAAAATATAATTCTCATCACCATTGATAAGGATAACTAGGATAGGACTTCCAGTTTTCATACCTTGCCAAGAGTTTTCTTTGCTATTGATTTAATTCCTTGCAATCTATTTTCCTTGTTCAACCTTTCAAAAACCCAAAAATATTATTTTCCATAACCAATAATAAATCATACTTCCCTGCAATTCCTTGAGAAGACAACCCGAGGTTTGAATACTTCGGTTTATAAATTTTACTGGGTTTGTTACTTGTGACAACCAAACTTTTGTACGAAAGGATTCTCTGTTGGTTTAGAAACTATACTTACAACGCGATTATATTTGTGAAATTCTTTACCGATAGAAAGTCCGATCGTCACAAGGCCATTGGAGACATCTCCTTCTAAGTTACCATCAACCATTATATCATTTATGTGGGTAAACTTCATATCCCTTATCTTTCTTATTCCGCTTGAATATAGTTTGCTTGAGACGGATGGTCAACTTAGAGCTCTATGTGGATTCAAGAGCAACATAGAGATGGTTAGTGGTTGGAAGCATCAATCTAGGTTCATCATGGTTAAATCATCAAAGTTTAAATTCAATGGTTGGAGGGTTGCTAAATTCAATGGGTTTAGGAGGATGTTTGGGTGCTTGTATGAGAATTCTAAACTGAGCATACTACCCGGAGGAAATTACTATGATCAACTTAAAGATGGGTGTAAAAATAAGGTATGAGAACTCGGATTACAAGATGAGGATCAATTTTGGGAGCTCTTAACTTGTGTAGAACTTCATCAAAGTTTGGTGCATTTTGTTGGAAATTCTAACAATCACTGGAGTCCAAGCATTGGTGGAAGTTCAAGGATAAATTCAAGTACAAGCCTCCTTGATTAGAGCTCACCAAATGTCCAACGTAAGGACAATAAATAAAAGTGCTAGCTGGGAGATACCCCACCATGGTAAACTCTTTCCATTCTCTTATATATATAGTTGATGAATGAATTGAGTTGCCCTTATTAGGTACTTTCTTGCTTTGATATCTCTCTTATGTATATTGCCATTAGATGTCAGTTTGTTTGGTTAGATGTGTGTCTCAAGTTGTAGGTTATTTTGAATTTCATCTTTGTTTGAATTGAAATTTTGTTTGAATTTCATAGTAGAGTATTTGAAAAAATTTTTCAAAAAGATAAGGATTTTATTAGATTTGAATTTTGGTTGGTTTTGAAGATGTACATAGTGTGTGGAAAATCTTCATTATCTTTGAGTTAAAAAAAACAAAGTCCCCTCATGCGTATGCTTGACCCATGCGTACGCGTGACACCCAGAATCTGACCGTGCCAAGATTGTGCGTGGACTGTTCCATGACACGGTCCAAGCAGAGAGTTGTGCACGTAGTGTGTGGGAACTGTACGTCTAGCATAATTTCTTTCCACACGTATGCGTGACCCATGTGTACACATGCCCACGCGTATGTATCACCTTCTATTTTCCCCTGTCACGCGTACGCATGATCCATGCATATACATGACCGCCCTCTACTCTACCCATTCTTCTTTTCTCCTCTTCTCTCCATTTCTTTTCTTCTTTTCTCTTCTCTTCTCCACTTTCCTTCTTTCAACCATCATCCACCACCACTATTTACCATCCACCATCATCTCCTTTAGTTAGTTAGTTAGTTGGTTAGTTAGTTAGTTAGTTGGTTTGATTTTCTATTTAATTTTCTGTTATGGTGAAAGGTGTTGGATTATTAATCTGATTAGCTTTTTCTTACTACTGAATATGTATTGTTGGATTTTTTTTTGTTGAGGTTATACTTTGTTTCTTGGTTTTGAATTCTTCTTGATTAATTTTATGAATACCAAGTACTTGTGAATTGCCTTCAAAGCACCCTAAATCTTTTGAATGACATGTTTTGGCCACCATATGATTTAAATCCTTCATCATGACTAGGCAATTGTGTATAATCGATGCAATTTTTTGTTAGGTGATGCTTGTTTATGATTGATCTTTATTTACGTCACCAAGTTCATGAGTTGAGATTGTGGAATTGTGAAATTGGATCGTAAGCTTACCTAGTGACATATTTTTGAGCTTTTTAAGCTTTGTGGACCATACTTGCTATATGATAGATTTCAACTTCTATATCTATTTTCCTAAGTTGCATAGTACTCATGTTCCACCTTCTATGTCAATTAGGTGATGAAAACTAAACTTCAAAGTGTACCATTGATTGATATGTGAATTTCATATTTCATTTGGTCTATTAAGTTCTTTTGCACATCAATCAATGTCCATTTATTATCCATTTCACAATTTCTTGATTATTTGCTTGAGTGCTTCTATAATTTTTTATTGCTTGTTTGTTTGTCTTAACCTACAAGTTTTCTTTCAAGTATCTCAAGCACACTAGAATGAGTGAAGTGCATACTTCTTTTATATAAATGTGACATAGTTTTCAATGCTAGTGTATGTTCTAAACTGCATGCAACTTAGAATTCACGCACTATTTTCATCAATGTCACAACCTTATTCACTCACTTTATTTTAGTGATTATTACCTCATTCCAACAATTCATGCTTCCTTACTTTTGCATTTATTCGTCTTACTATCCTGCTTTTTAACTTTTAGGATGATTCACTATAAGCAAAAAAAAAAGTAAAAGAAAAAACATGCAACAGCCGGTAGATCCACCAGCTGAAGGTGGCAATTCGTGAAGTCGCCATACCCCTTTGCTCATTTTTTAATGCACCGAGGACGGTGCAAACTTTTAAATGTGGGGAGGTCGTCCGACCAATCGGCCGATTTTTGGGTCAAAATTTCTAATCTAACCACTTTCACATTTCATTTATTTTTCTTTTATTACTAGGTCTTTTAGAATTTTTATTGCATTTTCTTGGTATTGCATATATATATATAATAAGCTTAGTCAAAATAATAAAATTTTCCAAGAAATTTATATATAGGGCACCCCAATTGATTTGAGTAAAAATTTTTTATTGAACTTGCTTGAATTATATATTATGGAATATATTTTTGAGCTAAGAATACACAAACTTATGAGTTTTTTAGCCTAATTGTGTGTTATTCTCTTTCTATGATTGTAATCTTTGATTTATTTGATTCTTTATGTCCATTATTTTGTGTATAAATGCATTTATATGATTGATGCCTTTATTTCATTTGAGCTCACTTACCCAAATGGCCTTACCCTTTTATCCATCTTTGCTAACCAATTTTGAGCCTGTTTAATCCCTTTTGTTCTTAATTTTAGCACATCACTACCCTAAGTGAAAATTAATAAATATCCTTAAATTAGATCTTTGATTAATTTAGGCTAGTGAGAGTGTATATCATTTTAAGTATGGGAAGTTTGGGAACATTGGGTGAGATAAAAGTGTATTTTATAGTTTTATTGAAAATCTCGGGAATTGGGCACATACTCATGCATTAAATGTTTAAACCATATGCATTGATACTTTTGTATATATTTTATTGTGAAAAAAAGGAGAAAAATAAAAAAAATAGAAGAAAAATAAATAAAAGAATAAAAAGGGGACAAAATTTCTCAAAGAAGAGTAGTAATAACAATACATATGTGTTATGGATGAAAAGAATACATGAGCATGTGAAAAAAGTGAGATTATGGGTAGCTAGGTGTTGTATTAGAATTGTATAGGTTGTTATATGTGTTTGGTGAGAGTTTAGGCTAATCAAAAATTCAAATTTTAGTCCACTTGACCATATACATCCTTACCTTGACCCTAACCCCATTACAATCTTATGAAAAATCCTCATGATATTTGTATACATGCATTGAATAATTGTTGATTGTTAGATGAAAAACAAATTTTAGAAAGCATGATTAGAGGAGAATCGAGTGGATCGACCCTAAACACTTGAGCTACTAGAGCGTATACACATCCGGTGAGGGGTTCGATTGCTCAATTACATGTTTTCACCTATGATCATCTCTTATCTTGCAAGTTTATAAATTATTTTCTAGAACTCAATTCAATTGTGAATTTGATTAGATTGTGATTGTTTTAACCCTTATGTTCATACATGTGTTCTTGGAAATTGATTTATTTTGACCAAGTAGTTGCCTGCATGTAGATAGGTTGCATATAGATAGTTACTTGCATTGAATAAATATTGTTACCTTTTTCTTGTATCTTTCTTGGTTTAGCATGAGGACATGCTTGGTTTAAGTGTGGGGAGATTGATAAACCCTAATTTTAGGGTTTATCTTGCGTTGAATTTAGTGAATTTTATCAACTTATCTCACATTTATTCAATGAAATAGCTTGGTGTTGTGAATTTCTCCTAATTTGTGTTTAAGAATAAAAACATGCTTTTCAGGCCCTTAATTTGCTAAATTTAATTCACTTTAATTCCATTCGATGCCTTGATGTGTTTGATAAAGTGATTCCAGGTTTAGAAGGCAAAGATTGGATTGAAGGAATGAAGAAAAAATATGTAAAAATGGAGAATTCATGAAGAAATGAAGTTTTGGAAGTCTGCCCAATTCCGCGTACGCGTGACCCACACGTACGCATGGCAAGTAACACATGACCAACTTAAAGAAACACACTGGGGCGATTTCTGAGCTCATTGAGACCCAAATCCAACTCAATTCTGAAGTATTTGAGGCCAAATTCAATAAGGAACAAGGGGGAAACAATTAGGGTAGCTTAGAAATATGTTTTAGGGTAGTTTTCTAGAGAGATAATCTCCTTCTTCTCTCTAGAATTAGGGTAGATTTAGGTTAATTTCATCTTAAATTTAGGTTTTAATCTTTTCTTGATTTAGGTTTCCTTACAATTTATTGTTCCTACATCTTTATTTTCTTAGTTTACATTGTTAATTTTCCTTTTATGTCACTTTTATGTTATGAACTCTTGTTTGATAAAATGCTTGGATTAGTTTTAGAGTAGATTTGAGCATTCTTGGCTTGGAAAGAGAAATTAGACAATCTTGAGTCATTAATACCCAACTTGGATTGGTGATCTAGAGTTGTAAGTTAATCTTATTTCCATTGACATTACTTATAGATTGGGGTTAACTAGGCATATTTGACTTTCTTCCGATGTGAAGATAACATAATAGGCTTAACTCTTGGTAATTATTGTGTTATAATTAATGACTAGGATGAAAAACCATGATCCTCAATCCTTGCCTTGAATGCCTCTTTAGTAATTGTTATCTTTAGTTGTTTAATTTACTTTCTTGTCATTTAAATTTCTTGCCATTTAATTTCTTGTCTTATCATCAACCCACCCCGTATACTCATAACCAATAATTGAGCACTCGAGTGTAATTCCTAGGGAGAACGACCCGGGAGCAATACTCTCGGTTATTTTTATTGGGTTGAACTTGTGACAACCAAACTAAACTTTGATGGAGAATCCATTGTTGGTCTAGACTATGCTTGTAACGAAGAGATTCTTTTTATTAAGGAATTCTAGACCGGCATAAGTTATATTATCACTTAGCTTTTTTATTCTGCTTGAATATGACTTGCTTGAGACGAATGGTCAACTTAGAGCTCTTTGAGGATTTAAGAGCAAAAGAGAGATGGTTAGTGGTTGGAAATAATATTCTAGGTTCATTGTGGTTGTATCATTAAAGTTTAAATGCAAAGGTTGGCGTAGTGCTATATTGAATGGGTCTAGGAAGATACTTTGGTGTATGAACGAGAATTCGGAATGTTTGCCACCCGATTATAACTTTGATGATCAACTTGAAGACAAGTGTGAAAACAAAGTTTGGGATCCCAAATCACAAAAAGAGGACCAACTTTGGGAGTTCGATCATAACTTGTGTGGAACTCCAACAAACCTTGATGCACCTAATTATGAATTTTGAAGCATTTTGGAGATTCAAGCATTGTTTGAAGTTCAAAGATGAGTATAAGCATAAGCCACCATGACACCTGTTTGCTAATATAAGCATCTGGTGCTAGTGAGGTACCTCCATGATTATCTTGACGTCTTACTTGCATGTAGTAGCTACCATGTTTTTAAGACGTTTCACTCTTTTGTGGCATTAATCCTCACTTGCATTTTCTTAATTCCGATTTTTGTCTCTCTGAGCTTAATGTTTCTTCTTTTTCTTCCTTTTCAGGATGGCCACCAAGAAAGGGATAGAAAAGGACTCTAAAGAGACTCATACAAAAAGGCCAACTCAAAGAGGGACAACTAATGCGCCAACTTCCTCAAAGGCCAAGCCACTTGCTAAGTGGTTGAAGAATTTTAGCCGCATTGATGAGGCAGCAAAGGAAGTTCTCGCAAGATTCACCAACCCACCTATGGTAGAAACCGACAAACCAGAGCCCACTTTGGATCATGGCAAAGAAGTATTCAAGAGGTGAACATGGAGATGTCCTTGTCTTACCATCATATGGCCATTCCGAGTTTTTAAGACGTTTCACTCTTTTGTGGCATTAGTCCTTACTTTCATTTTCTTAATTCCGGTCTTTATCTCTCTAAGCTTAATGTTTCTTCTTTTTCTTCCTTTTTAGGATAGCCACCAAGAAATGGATATAAAAGGACTTTAAAGAGACACATACAAAAAGGCCAACTCAAAGAGCGACCACTAAGGCGCCAACTTCCTCAAAGGCCAAGCCACTTGCTAAGCGGTTGAAGAATTTTAGTCGCATTGATGAGGCAGCAAAGGAAGTTTTCGCAAGATTCACCAACCCACCTATGGCAGAAATCGACAAACCAGAGCCCACTTCGGATTATGGCAAAGAAGTATTCAAGAGGTGAACATGGAGACGTCCTTGTCTCACCATCCTATGGCCATTCGGAATGATACTCCCGGACCCACTCTGTTAATCATTGATAGAACAGAGGACCGTGCAAATTTTTAAGTGTAGGGAGGTCGTTTACTGACTTTCGTAGGTAACAACCCTTCTTTTCAACACGCAAATCTTAATTTTTTTTTCGATTAGGATAATTTGCATTGCATGGATAGTTTTTGCATTTAAACACATTTTGCATGATAGTTATTTGTAAATATATCTAGAGTTATGCTTGTTAAGTGATTGGGTATGCATGAACTAGATGAATTACTTTTTTCATCCAATCACGTCTTGCTAGGACTACTTGGTTAGAGCGATGATGTCTTTTCCAAAAAACTGTTTTTAGGACACCCTACCAATTTGAAAAAAAAATTGTGTTGAACTTGCTTGAAAGAATTAATTTTGGAACAGATTTTTGAGCTAAGAACACACAAGCATGTGAGTTTTGAGCTTAACTGCGTGGTTACATCATATAACCACTTATTTTCGTTCTTGTGTGCATTATTCTCTTTCTATGATTGTAATACTTGATTTGTTTGATTCTTTATATCCATTATTTGGTGTATGAATGCATTTAGATGAATGAGGCCGTTATTTTAGTAGCTCACTTAGCCAAATAGTCTTACCTTCTATCTACCATTGTTAGTCAATTTTGAGCCTATGTTAAACCCCCTTTTATTCTTTAATTTAGCACATCACTACCCCTAAGTAAAAAATAATAAATATCCTCTAATTTGGATCTTTGATTAGCTTAGGCTAGTGAGAGTGTGTGTCAAATAAGTGGGTGGAAAAATTTGGAAACATTGGTAGAGGTAAAGTGTGTTTTTGTATTTTTTTTCAAAAATTGGGAATTGGGTACACACTCATGTATTGAATGTTTAAACCATATGCATTGGTATCGTTGTATATAATTCATCAAAAGAAAAAGAGAAAAATAAAAAAATGTAGAAAAAAGGATAGAAAAATAAAAGAAAGAAAAATATATAGAAAAGAAAGCAATAAAAAGAGGACAAAATGCCCCAAGGTGAAGCCAATAACAAGCGATGCATATGGGTTGTGAATTGAAAGAGAATGCATGAGTGTGTAAAAAGTGAATAAATGGGTAGTTAGGTTTATATTTGAATTGTATAGGTTGTTATTTGTGTTAGGTGAGAGCTTAGGTTAGTCAAGGATTCAAATCTCAAGCTCACTTGATATATATATATATATGAAAGTGAGGAGTTGAAAATTTGAAACCCTAGCCGTCACTCACACTCGTTCTCCCTCTCCTTTCCACTCCTCTCTTCTCCTCTCACCACTACTAGTTACCACTGCTATCCGGCATCTCCTACCCTCTCACTGCCGCCAACACGAAGCTCATACCCTCTTCTCACGCGTCTGAGTTTCACCATCCCGTTCGCAATCACAATATCGTCGTCGCATCTGGCTAGTCGAGGAGAACATCGCCGTCTCCGCCTGACCCAGTCAAGAAGAGCATCTTCGTCGCCGCTTGACCCAGCCGAGGCAGCAGTGCCAGCGTTGCTACAAAGCCCCTTCGCCTCTCCGTGCCTTGTCGCCGATCTTCACCGTCTGCTCAGCTACTATTCCTCTCGGTAAATTTTGTGAACTACTATTTAAATTTATTCAGTTATGGTTTTAGGGTTCATCTATCATATTATTTCTGTAATTTTAGTTTGCTTTGCAGCATTAGTACTGATTTATTTTAATTTGTTTTGAAGAGTTTGTTAATTTTATTTTGCTTTGAAGAACTTGTTAATTAGCTTTGAAGAACTTGTTCTGATTTATCTTAATTTGATTTGAAGAACTTGTTAATTTTAATTAGATTTAAAGAACTTGTTAATTTTAATTTGATTTGAAGAACTTGTTACTTTTAATTTGCTTTGAAGAACTTGTTAATTTACTTTGAAGAACTTGTTCTGATTTATCTTAATTTGTTTTGAAGAACTTGTTAATTTGATTTTTCTTTGAAGAACTTATTCTAATTTATCTTAATTTGCTTTGAAAAACTTGTTAATGTTAATTTGTTTTGAAGAACTTGTTAATTTGCTTTGAAGAACCTGTTCTGATTTATTTAAGTATGCTTTGAACAACTTGTTAATTATTATAGTATTATTTCTGACTCTGATTATTCCTAATTTTGATTCTATTCATTACAATTTATATTTCTCTGATTTATGTGATTTGATTTTTGTGATTTCTTTGAAGTTTTATTATTCCTGGGATTTGTGATTTTTGTGATTTTTTTTAAAGTTTTATGATTCTTGAGATTTGTGGTTTTTTGTTTGATGTAGGATTTGATTTAAATAAATCAGAATCTACCTCACTATCATCACAGGATGAAAGAAGGCTTGAGAATTATATTTTTTAGTTTTTGAATATGTTTGGTTGTTTTAATGTTTTATAAATATATTTAGTAGAGATGTTTGTTGTTTATTACTCTTTAAGTATTTAGAGACGATGAAAAATATGTTTGTAAATACAATTGGGGATGATCTATTTTTTTCTATTTTTTCTGTTTTGTGCATTTTTTTATGTTTATTATTTTTTATAAAAATTCGCGGATATCCATGGAGACCCCGATCCTCGGCGGATACGGGGTCCCCGTTACCCGTCGTGGAGACGGGGCGGGGATGGGGATAGGTTTTGGAGGCGGGGGCAGGGGACGGGGGGCATGTCCCCGCCCCCATGGGGACCCGTTGCCATCCCTACACTTGGCCATATATGCATCCTTGTCTTTTCCCTAGACCCATTACAACCTAAAGATAAGCCCTCATGATAAATGTATGCATACACTAAATAACTATTGATTGTTAGATAAAAAATAAATTTTGGAAAGCATGATTAGTGGAGAATTGAGTGATTAACCCTATACACTTGAGCGACTAGTGCGGATACACTTCCGGTGAAGGTTTGATACTCAACTCCTTATTCCCTGCTTTCACAAGCTTTCTTCTTGCAAGTTGTTTACACTCCATTCTGATATTTGAATTGGTAGAGTTCATGGATCATCTTATCACCTTAGCCCTATGTATTTATATATGTTCTTGGGAGATTTATTTACTCTTAACCAAGTAGATAGAAGCATTTGCATTAGTTGCATCCATGTAGGTAAATTGCATTTCATATGTCTCATTCTCCTATGTTCTTTGGTCTTTTAATTTTTAGCATGAGGACATGCTTGGTTTAAGTGTGGGGAGGTTTGATAAATCCTAATTTTAGGGTTTATCTTATGTAGAATTTGGAGGGTTTTATCAATATTTTAAACACTTATTCATATAAATTGCATGTTTTGTGTTTTCTTTCTAATTATGCTTCATGGTTTAAAACATGCTTCTTTAACCAAAAATGTCAAATTTTAATCCTTTTCTACTACCATTCGATGTCGTGATGTGTTTGTTAAGTGGATTCAGGATCTATAGGGCAAGAATGACCTAGAAGATGGAAAGAAAGCATGCACAAGTGGAAGGGACATGAAGAAAAAAGCTTTGGAAAATTGGTGGCGACGCGCACGCGTGGCTGACGCGCACACGTGGCCGTGTGTAGCTGAGGCTGGCGTGCATAAGTTGGCGCACTTGCGTGGTGATTGCGAAACCCCACCGACGCGTACGCATGACTGACGCGTACTCGTGGCCTGAGGAGTTCACGCGTATGCGTGACTGACGTGCACGCATGACGCCCAGCACGTGACTTATTAATAAAATCGTGGCTGGCAATTTCTGTAAGGCTCCAGGCCCAATTTAAGCTCAATTCTGTATGGAAAAGACCCAAGGAACCAAGGGGGAGAGGAGGACTCACTCATTCACACCATACACATAATTTTAGCTAGTTTTTTGTTCTAGTTTTCTAGAGAGAGAAACTCTTACTTCTCTCTAGATTTAGTTTGTTTTGATTATCCTTTGTTGAATTTTTGAATTGGGTCTTGTTAATTCTAGTTTCTTAATTCTTGTTAATTCTGAATTGGGGAGAGGAGGACTCACTCATTCCACTTTTCTTCTCATTTTATGAACTTTGTTGATTTTGAATTTCTATTATTGCATTGATGCTTTCTATGATTGATAGTGTTATTTGAGTTGTTTTCTATTGATAATTGTTAGTGGGTACTTGTAATTTTCAATTAATTTTGTAATTTAAATAGGTCTTTAGTTAGTGCATACCATGTGTTTGATGAAATATTTCCTTTGATTATGTAGTAGTTTTCTATACTCTTGGCCTAGGCTAAGGGAATTCGGTGACCTTAAGTCATCGAGTCTAAGTGAATTGGTGATTTGAGAACCCTTAGTGGTCAACTTGATACCCATTGACACTAATCTACTACTAAACCAATTAGTAGGTGGATTAGGACTTATGAGTTGAAATTGACCAAGCTATTTGCATACTTTACTTGTAGAAGTAGACTTAATAGGCTTGGTTCCTCATAATTGTCAATATATAGTTATTAGCAAGGTTACGAGAACCGGACCGGTCAATAAACCGGTAAAGTAATTGGTTCACTGGTTTAATGGTTCGACCAAAATTTAACCTAATAAAATTTAAAATTTAAAATTTCAATATATAACCTAATAATAAAAAATAACAAACAATTGAAATAAATCAGTTATAACCACTCACCATTGAATTTGCAAACATAATCATAATTTAAATTTTGAACAAATGAACAAACAAACAGAATTACAAAAATATATGAAATCAAAACAAACAGATTATGAAATCAAATTGCAGTAACAAATTAACAAAAAGACTTGTTGTAGTTATTGGCATCAATGTATAATTTAATTTTTTAAAATCAACAAAATTATTCTAAAAAATTTAACAAAAGTACCAGCAACCATTAACAAGTCATCAAACAAAAGAATAACAAAAGAGACAGCAACCAGATTTTCTTTCTTTCATCAGTTAATCAATAGAAATAGTTAATCCAATTGAATTTTTTCTTTTACAATTACAACCATCAGAGTTCAATCTATCTAACCATCAGAATCCAAAATATAAAAAACAGCAAATCATAATCATTATAATTAACAAAATAAAAAAATAAATTAAACTACCGAAGAACTCAAGAAACAGGGAGAGCAACATAATCAAACTGTAATTTTCTACGCCGACAGAGTGAGCGAAGAGTCCACGGCGGCAGAAAAAATGTTCAAACTTCGCTGTGAGTTCGACAGAGAAAGGAATCGAAGACAAAGACGGCCAAAGCCGATGAGGACAGAGACAAGTTCATGGAGACCGACGACCACATGGACAGAAGTGGCTTGACGACACCAACAACAGCTCCGAGAAGATCTGGCAATGTGAGGAAAAGGGATCTAGGAGAAGAAGAGGGGCGGCCAACGAGGACGAGGACAGAGGCGGGATTGACGACACCACGATGACAGAGAAGCTGAGAAGGTGACGCTACTGTTGATGGTGGCGGCATTGGAAGTCTGGAACCCAGAGGGGTAGTGGCGGCGCTGGAACTCATAGAGGGAGAGAGCGGTGATGAGCGGATAATTTGTACGCTTTTTGGCATTATTTTTAGTATGTTTTTAGTAGGATCTAGTTAGTCTTTAGTATATTTTTATTAGTTTTTAGTTAAAATTCACTTTTCTAGACTTTACTATGAGTTTGTGTGTTTTTCTGTGATTTCAGGTATTTTCTGGCTGAAATTGAGGGACCTGAGCAAAAATCTGATTCAGAGACTCAAAAGGACTGCAGATGCTGTTGGATTCTGACCTCCCTGCACTCGAAGCGGATTTTCTGGAGCTACAGAGGACCAATTGGCGCGCTCTCAACGGCGTTGGAAAGTCGACATCCTGGGCTTTCCAGAAATATATGATAGTCTATACTTTACCCAAGATTTGATGGCCCAAACCGGCGTTCAAAGTCACCCTCAGAATTCCCAGTGTTAAACGCCGGAACTGGCACAAGGATGGGAGTTAAACGCCCAAACTGGCAC
>NC_029777.3:80183796-80184119 GCF_000817695.3 Arachis duranensis
AGGAAGAGGCAGTGAACGCCACTGAGGAAGACCTCAATGGACGTCCACTGGCCTCCAATGAGTTCCCCAATGAGGAACCATGAGAATCTGAGGCTCAAAATGAGACCATAGAGATTCCATTGAATTTACTTCTGCCATTCATGAGCTCTGATGAGTATTCTTCCTCTGAAGAGGATGAGTATGACACTGAAGAGCAAGTTGCTAAATACCTTGGAGCAATCATGAAGCTAAATGACAAGTTATTGGAAATGAGACTTGGGAGGATGAACCCCCTTTACTCACCAAAGAACTGGATGACTTGTCTAGGCAGAAACTGCCTCAAA
>NC_029777.3:80187493-80187669 GCF_000817695.3 Arachis duranensis
AGTCCAAACCTTCAGACAGAAGGAAGGAGAATCCCTCTATGAAGCTTGGGAAAGATACAAACAAATAATCAGAAAGTGTCCCACTGATATGCTTTCTGAATGGAGCATCATTGGAATTTTCTATGATGGTCTCTCTGAACTATCCAAGATGTCTTTGGATAGCTCTGCTGGAGGAA
>NC_029777.3:80188943-80189074 GCF_000817695.3 Arachis duranensis
CCAACTTCTAAGTTTGGTGTTGAACCCCCACATTCAAACTCTAAGTTTGGTGTTGGGAGGTTCCAACATTGCCCTGAGTATTTCTGAGGCTCCATGAGAGCCCTCTGTCAAGCTACTGACATTAAAGAAGT
>NC_029777.3:80192793-80229962 GCF_000817695.3 Arachis duranensis
ATGCATGGTTGATCGCCTGACAACCGAGTGCTCGCCTGACAACCGAGCCAGCCATTCCGTGAGATCAGAGTCTTCGTGGTATAGGCTAGAACTGATGGCGGCATTCAAGAGAATCCGGAAGGTCTAACCTTGTCTGTGGTATTCTGAGTAGGATTCAATGATTGAATGACTGTGACGTGCTTCAAACTCCTGAAGGCGGGGCGTTAGTGACAGATGCAAAAGAATCACTGGATTCTATTCCGACCTGATTGAGAACCGACAGATGATTAGCCGTGTCGTGACAGGGTGCGTTGAACATTTCCACTGAGAGGATGGGAGGTAGCCACTGACAACGGTGAAACCCTTGCATAAGCTTGCCATGGAAAGGAGTAAGAAGGATTGGATAAAGACAGTAGGAAAGCAGATAGACGGAAGGGACAAGCATCTTCATACGCTTATCTGAAATTCCTACCAATGAATTACATAAGTATCTCTATCTTTATCTGTATGTTTTCGTATATCATCATTCATATCCATTTGAGTCTGCCTGACTAAGATTTACAAGGTGACCATAGCTTGCTTCATACCAACAATCTCTGTGGGATCGACCCTTACTCGCGTAAGGTTTATTACTTGGACGACCCAGTACACTTGCTGGTTAGTTGTGCGAAGTTGTGTTTATGCCATGGTATTGAACACCAAGTTTTTGGGATTCATCACCGGGGATTATTTGTGTTGTGAAAAGTATTGATCACAATTTCGCGCACCAAGCGGTATTAGGGTTTTCTTCGGAGAGATAGGGGTAACTGGGTAGTGGGTAGCTTTTATATAGGTTTTTCTATTTTTTTTTTAACTTTTGAAAACCGTTAAAAAATCGACCGATTTTATTGGTTCACCGGTTAACTGCCGGTTTGACCGATTTTTATATCGGTTTTTTGCCAAACAGTTTTTGGCATCACCCGAACCGGACAGATGACCGGTTCCTAGTTAACTCGATTGAACCGGCCGGTCCGGTTCAATTTTCAGAATAATGGTTATTAGACAAGGATGGTGATCCCGATTCCTATGTCTTTGCCAAGAGTCCTTTTTATAATTCATATTTTAAACCAAAAAATCCCAATTACTTGATTCTTGTTATATCTAGTTTAGTTGTTTACTTAGTAATATAGTAAAAGTATATTTATATGTTTACTTGTTAGATTGCACTTTGTTTATACCTTGCTTTAATTGCTTTGATTTAGTTTCTTGCACTTTAAATTTTCTGCATGTTAAGTTTTAGTAGTTTAAATTCTTGTTCATGACTCCCAACCCTGGAATTCTAACCAATATTGATGCACATATTTGTCCATTCTCTTGAGGACGACCCGAGACCAATACTCTCGGTTACTTTTTATTGGGGTTGAACTCGTGACAACCATATCAAAATTTGATCAAAAGAATTATTTGTTGGTTTAAGACTATACTATGACATGATTTTCTATTGATAAAATTCTAAACCAATGATAATTTTTGTATCAGTAACTTCCCTTTTTCCTTTTGTTTCCCAAATTGCATATGCAGAAGGAAGATGAATTCCACAAGTAATTTACTTGAATATTAATAAAAAAATTTTACTTTTTTTTTCTGAAATAAATCAGTCCTTTGAGTTGATTTAAAGCTCCATTAATTTAACTTACCTTCCAAGATTTGCTTTTTTTTCCTTCCTTTTTTGCACTTAGTGAAAAACTGAACATCTATTTCTTCTTTGTGCCTTACCAGAGACAACATAGCACCACTAACAGAAAAATACTCTTCCTTTTAAGAATGACAATGGGCTGAACTGGAGGCTTAGTCCAAATAGTTATGGCTCAAATACTTGATTTTGTTGTTTGGGCTACACATGATATTTGTTCTTTTTTTATTGCAGCTTAAACTAATTATGAACTTGCTTATTTTGCTAGTAAAGTTCCTAAGTCTTGGTTAGTATTCAGTAACGTTGGGCATAGTACAACTTCAAATTCTTTTGCCCAAGAACCAACAGCAATAGGCCTTTCTTGAATGTATTTGTTGGGCCAAGAAGAGCAGCAACTTGTTCCTTTACTTAATGTCCAAATTTCAGCTCAATATGCTTAATATATTGATCACTCATCTTCTCTATTATGGGCCTACAAAATAAAACACATTTCAAACAACTTTGGGCTTTCAACCCAAATAACTATTAATATTTGTCATCACCAAAAGTTAATATATAAATTTTCAAACTCAACAATCTCTCCCTTAATGAGAAACATAATATATGAGGTATTAATTAAAGGAATTAAAATAGAACAAATTTAGAGACTTTTCTTTGATGATACCATATTAACTTGATGTGCTCTCCCTCTTTTTTATAAGAGTTGCTCCCGCTTTCTTCCATAAGACTTGCTTCTCCTTAATGTATGCTTATCACTTAATCTGAGGACACAAACAATAATTTCAAAAAAATAGTCTAATATATATACATGCTTATCTAGAATTCCATGATTGCACACAAACATAATAATCTATACGAATAAATATTGCAAACTATTATAAAAAAATATCTTATATGGTAGCATGGGAAGTAACAACAGCAGCACAGGTATTAGCACAACATAATCAAAATCACATAAGTACAACATAATCAAAAGAACATAAGTATCCATGAAGTTCAAAAGACTTAAAGTCAAACAAGTTCAATTCACATCACAAGACTAATCAAAACTAATATTAATAACCAATATTCTCAGTAAGTAAGCCTTATGCCTTATCAAGCCTCAATATATATTTTTCTCTCCCTTTTATCATCAAGGTGGGTAAAAAACATAAAACAAAGAACATAACCTGCAAAATAATATGTTAGAGGCATGTGAAAGTCAAAGATTGTATTCTTGAAAAACAACATCATAGCTGTAGCAAAGAAGTATTATCAGTATCAAACAAAACTGTCCGAAAAGATAAAATCAAGATATGCAAAAAGTTTAAAAGATGATGAAGGACCAATCCTTGGTAAAAACTCATATGACTTAAAAAGAATATTTTAAAAAACAAAAAGAATCAAATATGTATTAAGATTCAAGTATGGTCCATGTCTTTTTCACTACACTTAAAAAATCAAATCACTCATTACTTATTCAATAAATGTCTCTTTAACTTGCAAAACAAAGGATTTGGATCTTTTAAAGTTTGAATTTTACTTTAGAGAGTAAAGTGTAATTTCTCACTATTTATTTCATATGTGGGACCAAGAATAAATATAAAAGAAATTATTCAAAGATAGAAGATCACAATTTACTCTCTAAAATAAAATTCAAATTTTAAAGCATTCAAATCTCAAAACAAAACACTCAAACAGGACATTAGCAAGATCAAAATAGAAGTTGCATATTTTCTAAAAAATTAAAATTATGAGTATGAGAAATATGAAGAGACATGCAAGATATATGAACAAATTTGCAACTGCAGCAATTAAAAGTGTTTTTGAGAAAAAGAAAAGTTAGAACCTTACGAAGAATTGATTTAAAAAGGATTTCACCTAACATTAAAAAAGTTATTTAATTTTAAAATAATAACTTAAAATTCTGAAAAGACAAAAAATTAAAAAAGATCTTAATGTATAAAAAAAATCAATGAGACCCACTTTTAAATATAAAAACTCATGTTGGGCCTAAGATGGTTGTGTTTAAGAAACACAAAAGACTACTTGTTATCTGAAAAAAACATTTGACCCACTTAAATTTAATTCAAAATAAAAACCCAGAGTCAATGTTCTTAATTTTTAGAATTTATCTTTATGGTTAGAATTTTTTTTATCAGTACTCTTGAATTAAATTTTATATTCTCAGATTGTTTAGGTAAAAATATCTAAAAGGTATATTATTTTTTTAAATTCTGTCAAATAATTTAAAAATGTAACAAAAATATCTAATTTTTTGTTTTTGCAAATGACAAACGAATTTTATATTTGACAAGCTACTTATGTATTTGATCCAAAATTCTATATGAATATTTAGATAATCGGGTAAGAAATACACAAAAAAAAATAAACTTAGCAAAAAATCACTAAATTTTAAGAATAAAAATATATTTTTTAATAATACTTGCGAAAAATTGTATCAAAATTCAATTTCTAAATCTTTTAAAAATACATATTTAATGTTGGATATTTTTGTCGCGTTTTAAAATTATTTAAAGGCATTTTTATTAATAATAAAATTTGCGTATATTTTTGTTAACGATAAAATTATTCGAGTGTATTTTTTATGGTTTACCCATATATATATATATATATAAGAAGATCTTTTGTCTCATGGTAGCATGTTCCAGTTTCCTTACAAAATTTTTGTTATTGGGTTAGCCATACACTTTACATATTTCTAGCGATTCACATGGCATTATCAAATGATACAAGTCTTGGATAAGAATCTACAACGCACTAGAATGACCTTGTTGACGATCCTTTACTCCATATATATTCAATACTTAAAAATTTTAACATTAAAATAGAATACTTTTAAAAAAGAACCAAATTGAAATTTTAATCTTTAAATAAATATGTGAGATAAGCTAATGAAGGTTGTGAGTGTGGAGGTTGTAAAGAAGAGGAGAGGATATGGGAAGGTGAAGAGAGGAAGCAGCATAAGCATGTGAGGAAAGTAGGAAACGGACAAACTCATTCAAAGGCACATGTATTGTATGCATAAGAATCCGCGCGTGCATTCCACCAAGGACCCTCTCCCACGTGCACCTGTTCTTTTTCTTCATTCCTTAGCTTCTTCTATAATCAACACATTGACAACACAACTAGGATTGAACAAAACCTAGTCCAATCTCCTCCTAGGATTCACCACCATCACTTCATCACCATTATTAAATAATATGATAATGGCGTGCTCTCTCATCTATGTATTGTCATCTCTTTTTCTCCGTTTATATTGGCTGTCAGTTAGTGTAACAAGTGATTATGATGAAATTGTGTATTTTATTATAATATTAAAACTAATAGTATTTTTCGTAATTTATAAATAACAGTAGAAAGACCAAAAAAATCGCAAAAAAAATGGAAAGACAATTAAAAGTATAGTAAAAACAATTTTATGTATGATGAATATAATTTGTGAGGAAGATAAAAAAATAATCTAAACTATAAGTCTCAAATTTTGTCATTTCCTTCATAAATTGGCTCCATCATATATCAAATCATCCTGTCTATACTTCTATTTGTCTCTTTCATTTTTTCTTTTTTGTTATCTTTTTTGTCTTTTTACTGCTATCTACAAATCATGAAAAACGATTTTTTACTAATCTTCAATATCACAGTAAAATACACAACTACATCATAATCACACATTATACCAAATATTATTCAATATTCAAAAAAATTAACCTCTTTTTCTTTATCACGCTGAGTATTTCTGTTGATCTGTGATGCCATGTTGCATTAATTCTAGGTATGCTATTTGTCTTAATATATTATTATTAATAATCTTTGGTATGAAGCCATTTGATAAATTAATTTCAAAGCCGTACCCTTGGCACGAATGTGGAGATTGATTATGATTTATACTTACAACTTGGAATAAACCAGTTTAGATTTCAACAAGATTTTGTTAGTTATTTTATTGGCTCGCTCTTACCTTGTTAATTTTATTTTTCAGTTCTTCCTATATAGTTTTTTTTTCTAATTAATTATTAAAATTTCATACATATGTACTGATGAAGTGATGATCATCAAAATTCATCAAAAAAAAAAGTTGATAATTGAAGGTTCAGGTACCTGGTGAGGATAGTCGAATAGAAACAAAAAAGTCACATTTCCAGAATAAATTACAACAAAAATAAATACACAACCTAACTAAAATTTAAAATTTACATAATAAATATGTAATGTTATAGTACTTTACCTTTATTCTATTAGTACCAAATGTAAATAACATCACTTTTAGAGAGAAAGGATTGCCTGCAAATTAAACTGCAATGTATGTGTCTACAACTTTTTCATTCTATTTTTAACAAATAAATGAAGAGATAAAGTCACACAGTCTAACATGAGTGAGTTGGAGGCCACTCTTGTGTGTCAGGCATATGAGCACGAGTGTTAGGGTCTGGCGGCAGATACTAGAGATTCCCATTCTCATCAACACAAACCTTTTCGTCTCAAAATCATAGTCTTCAAAAAATTAACTATTAATGTATTATATAAAATGGTATTGTACTTTATCATATGTATGACTGCGTCCATGAGGTTTATAAGTCCCATGGTTGTATGAAATTTGAAGGTAAGTGTGATTGATGCAATGATGCTTCATAGTTTTATAGGGAGGGAAAAAAGACATATAATTCAGTTCTTGGATAATGTTATGATACATCTGATTAAATTTAATTACGTATTATTAAAATTATGTGTTAAAGTAATTTAATGAAAAAATTTTAAATTATAATAATACTACTTCTACTATTTTATGATTTAATAATATATAATTAAATTATTATAGCGGTATATAATAGCACACTATAATTATACATCTATACATGCGTTTCTTAAACTATAGATTGCAACTTTTGAAGTATGATTAATGTTTTATTGAAGAAATAGAATTAGGAATGGAAAATGCCTTATGGCAAATATTTTTTAATATGAGACCGTTATGGGTGTTTTTTTTATAAATATGGTTATGTTTGGTTAAATTTAACAAATATGGAATGTGTTATAAGAAAAAACAAATCAGTAGTGTTGTTTTGACTCACTATTTCATTTAAAAATAATTTCTAAATTTTTCTTTGAAAATAAATCACTAATAGCGATGAAAATAAAAAATTGTAAATTTAAAACAATGAAGTGATGATGATAGACGATTTCATAAAAAAAAAATTTATTGCAGAGGCACATAAGACCATCTCCAGTAGGGAACTCATATCAGTTTCTGTTTATAGCCCACCTATCATAAAAAGTAACTCCACATCAGCTTTTGCGTCATAAACAGTAAATAGAAACTCAAAGCATCTCTCTCTTCTCCATTAGGAGGAACTGGCTTTAGTCCCTGTTGTGGTCCCATTTAATTAATTAATTAAAATACTTAAAATTAATGTAATTAATTTTTTCAATAATATTATTTAAATTTATAAATTTAAAAATAATTTACTATTAAAAGATATTAATATTAAATAAATTAATATAATTAATTATTATTTAAATAATTAATATAAATTATTTATTAAATAAAAATATAATTATTTAATATAATTTTTATTATAATTATTACTATATTTAATTATTTAATATAATTAAATATAATTATTTAATTATTTTAGATTTATATATTTTTTTAATAACTTGCCAAGTGGCAAGTTATTATTGGTTGATTGGAGTCCCTGTTTAGAGAAATTCTCTCACCTTGAAATATGTGCAGGAACTCAACTCCTTCTCTCCAACGGGGTTATCTACTTTTGTCAAAAAATAGGGCCTCAACATTTGTCCATTGGAGTTGCTCTAAGACCATCTCCAGTAGGGAACTCATCTCAGTCCCTATTTATGGTCCACCTGTCATAAAAAGTAACTCCACATCAGCTTTTGCGTTATAAACGGTAAATAGGAACTCAAAGTATCTCTCTCTTCTCCATTAGGAGGAACTAACTTTAGTCCCTGTTGTGGTCTCACTTAATTAATTAATTAAAATACTTAAAATTAATGTAATTAATTTTTTTAATAATATTATTTAAATTTATAAATTTAAAAATAATTAACTATTAAAAGATATTAATATTAAATAAATTCATATATAACAATAATACACAATATATAATTGTGGATTAAACCTTATTTAATATAATTTTTATTATAATTATTACTAATTTAATTATTATTTTATTATTTAATATAATTATTTAATTATTTTAGATTTTATATTATTATTTTTTTAAAATAATTTGTCAAATGGCAAGTTATTATTAGTTAATTTGAGTCCCTGTTTAGAGGGACTCCCTCATCTTAAGACTCGTGCGGGAACTCATTCCTTCTCTCCTCCAATGGTTAGAGTTTCTATGTGTCAGAAAAAAGTGAAAGAGGAACTCACCATTGTAGGTGCTCTAAAGTGAGCGACCCTCCCAAATAGACAAGCTCCATTTCTAATCTCCAATGAATATCGAACTCGGAAGAGATGATTAAGGAACACAAACCCTCATCCATATGTGCCAACTTGTATTAGTATAAATCATTATATTTGAAATCAATATATTTCAAATAAATTTTCGATTAAAATATTCGTGCGTTATCTTTTCTTCGCTGCTACATACTCTGGTAAAAAAATTTACTTTCAGTTACCTCAGTGGCGAATATTTTCAACACGGGTAATTTAAATTTTAAAGTGATCAACATTTGAAATATTGCTATATTCTAACCCTCTTGTGAAATTAAGTAATTAACTGCCAATGGTAAAGTGGGGCCATAATTTTTTATTTACTTATATCTATCTAATATATATAAAATTAAAAATATATCTTTGCTCTCAGATTTTATACTAAAGCTACAAGCCATACCTGGAAAGGGAAACTAATTCAAATGAATTAATTAATGAAGATGCTTTTGTCTCATAACCCAACTTCTTGTTTACGTCATCTATCTTATTAATTTTCCTATTTTACAAGCTTCACACATGCAGCTTAATGTATGTATCTGGTATGAATCTTTAATTTCTTTATCGAATTAACAGGGGGTTTACAAAGGTTGGACAACTTAAATGGGCATGTCTACTCTTTGAATCCATTGACCCACTCCTCTTTCTTAATTTATACCTTCGGGTTTAATCAAATGCCAATAACTAGGCTTCTTATCAAACAATACTTCACACATTTAATGTGTACTGTAAATTTATTTTAATTAGGTACATCTACATGGTAGCATAAAATAAAATAAAATGTTTAAAAAATAATAAAAAATCAATCTAAATTAAAGTAATTTAAAATTATTTTATTTTGTATTTCTTAATTATTGTTTATTACTTTATTTTTATCTTGGTCTTTTTCTCTTTTATTGATATTTTTAATTATCCCTTATCTTGATCTTTGTTTTTCTCTTATTTGTTGATATTTTTTTCTTTTTTTTTTGTTTGGATGCACCTATCTATGAGACACTAATGAATCTATATTTGATGATAAATTTTGGACTGAATTGAGTGAACTTTATCATATAAACCCACATTTATTCACCTAAATAGCATGCTTTTGTGTTTTGTCTCTAAATTGTGTCTAATTGTGAAAACATGCTATTTTATGCTTAATTTAATCAATTTATTCCACTTGCATTCCATTTGATGCCTTGATGTTTTTTATGAGTGATTTCAGGTGTAATAGGTAGGAATGACTTGATAAGAGTGGAAGAGAAGCATGCAATTGGGAGAAAATATGAAGAAAACAAAGGAGAAGCACACAGTCAAGTGTGCGTAGCGTACACACAACTTCTTGTGTGAACGTACAAGTGAAAATCAGCAAGTGTGCGTACGCACACATGAAACATCTGTGTGTACGCACAAGTCCCAGCGTGTGACTTCATTAAAAAGTCACGTGGCTTGCAATTTTGAAGACTTTTTGGCCCATTTCTGAAGGGTCTGAAGCATATAAGGAAGGGCTAGTAAGGGGAGAAGATATCATACTATTAGGAGTAGTATTAGATAGTTTAGGAAGCTTTTGGTTTAGATTTTCTTAAGTTTTCTCTCAACTTTCTTAGGGTTTAGTTAGGGTTTATACTATAAGTTTTCATTTTCCAATTTTGATCTTGGATTCTAGTTTATTTTCATTGTAAGTATTTATTAATTTTCTCTTTTATTACACTACTTTTTTTTTTACACTTTCTTATCTTTTTATTCACTTTACCATTAGATATATGCTTTTGCAATTTTAAGTTCTAGTTAATGAATTTGATGTTTAGTGGTTATTATATATTTGTTGAGTTGCCATTGTTGATTTTGTTCATTGATTTTTTATAGTTTTAAGTATTTTTATAATTTTGCCATGTTCTGAGAATATACCCACCATATGTATGATGAAATGTCAATTTTGATTATGGAGTAAATTTTCACTCCTTGACTTGGAAAAATGAGTATATGGGATACTAGAGTCATAATGTCCGATATTTAGTGATAATTCTTGGGTTGTTAGTTGTTATTGTTTCCACTAAGGCTAGCTTTTTACTAAGGTAATTAGTAAGTTAGCTAGGATTTGTGGATTAAGAATAATTATGCTCACTTGACTTACTCTTCGATATTAAGGGTTGACTAGATGAGGTTAATCCATTATAATGATCATAGTTGTGGTTATGACAAGGAAGGGATTCCCTAACTCACCCCAAGCCAAGGCACCCATTTATGTTTTGAACCATAATTCAATCATTTTTAAGCTTTATTTGTTTATACTACATAAATAATTCTTTAATTCCTTTATTAGTTTATTAATTGCAATTTTGATTGTTCTTTAATTCCTTTAATTTTTGCCTCCTTATTGAAACCCTCGATTTCACAACAAACTTGTGCACTTGTGGTCACTAGTTCCTTGAGAAGACGACCCGAAATTTAAACTCCCAGATTTTTGTAAAAATTTAGACTGGCACTAATCCACACACCAAATTTTGGCGCCGTTGCCGGAGAACTAAGTGCAATGAGTGCTATAATTTTAGTTGATGTGAATATGTGAATAGTGTGAATAGATACTTTTTGGGTTGTTTGTTTGTTTTTGTTAGTAATTAGGATTTTTGTTTCTTTCGTTGGTTGATGTCTTTTGTTCTTATTTTCTATTTTTTTCTATGAGCTATCACCCTTTTGGCTTGGAGTTCGGTTGTTATGATGTTGTAGGAAATGGCAAGCTTAATGATGGTGTGCACCAAGGGTTGAGCTATCACTTGAGGGAGGAGCCATATTCATATGGTCAATCCTCATGGCAACTTCCTCTTCCATACCACTATGATCATACTTCATCCTACATTGCATACCAACCACCATATTCCTATGAAACCTACCTTTAACATTATCCTCAACCACAACACCCTCAAACCTCACTACATCACTAAATACCTCCTTGGGATCCACTTTCATATCTATCTCACAACCCACCTTATGAACTACCATCACTCCAACATCACTACTCCCATAATCACCATAACCAACTACCTCTATATACACTACCTCAATATCCTCACACTTATGAACTAATCCCATTTATGAAGACTCTCTCCCATATGATGAGCTTTCTATTCCACCTCAACCTCCCTTGGATGATAATGAGAAACAAGAATCGGTCAAGCATTATCAAGCCATCATGGCTAACTTGACCGAAGTCTTAGCCCGCTTAGACTCACCACATTCATACCACAACCAAAGTAATTTTGTGGATGAATGTGAAAAACCAACCTCAATTGAAGAGTACAAGATGAGGGAAGGTTTGGAACCCCAAGTGGAAGATGAAGAGTTGAAGCATGATTCGCCACAAGTGGGAGAAGTTGAGCTTATTGAAGTTGAAGAAGTGGTTGAAGAATTGGGAAAGATTGAACAAGAAGCAGAAGTGATCGAAGAGGAGCACAAAAGAGTGGAAATTTCAAAGCTATGGGAAGTCTCCCTTCCTAAGCAACCATCCGACACATCTTTTAAGTGGGTACAATCTCATTCTTTAACTTCATTAACTCACATGAATATACTTTGTTAGAAACGGATGGTCAACATAGGGTACTTTGTGGAGTGCTAAGTGAGAAAGAGATCCATATTCAGTGCCATGGTGGATTAAGGCTAACAAATGTTGACCCCTTAAGATTTGAGTTCCACGGGTGGTGTAAGGCACAATTGAATGGTTTTCGAAGAAGGATTTATAGTCTTGATGGGAATTTAAGAAGTTGGTCACCCCATTGGAAGCTTGAAGATCAATAAGAAAGGGTGTTAACAAACAAAGTATGGGACTCCAGAGGACAAATGAAGACCAAGCATGGGTAGAGAATCAATAAGGAATGGAAGCATAAGCCTCCTTGATGTGAGCTCCTCAAAGAGTCCAACTTAAGGACTTTAAATAAAAGTGCTAGATGGGAGACACCCCACCATGGTAACATCTTTCTAACCCTTTCCTTGTTTATAGTCTTGAATGATTGCATTTTGCTTCTTTTGCTAGTTTAGGTTTTGTTTGATTTTTGAGCTTAGGATAGGTTGATTTTTCATATGGATCGCGAGTTGATGAATTTTTGAATGTTTTGCGTTGAAACTTATGTTGAGCTAAAGTTGAGTGCCTTAGAAATTAAGGCAAATTTTTTGGAGAAATAGGGCAGTGTGCGTATGCACACCCTTGTGTATATGCACACAATCACTAAATTCCATGCCTTGTGCGTACGCACTCATATGTATGTGCGCCAACTCTTTTGCGCAGCCTCTGTTGGGAGTGCTCGAACTTCCTTGTGCGTGCGCATCCTGTCTTTCTCGTCCTATGTGCGTGCGCACAAGTTTGTGCGTACACACACCAACCCCATTTGTGCATCCTATGTGTACGCAAACCTAATTGCAACCCTTCTGTTGGGAGCGCTCTGATGAGCGGATAATTTATACGTTTTTTGGCATTATTTTTAGGTAGTTTTTAGTATGATTTAGTTAGTTTTTATTATATTTTTATTAGTTTTTATTCAAAATTCACATTTCTGGACTTTACTATGAGTTTGTGTATTTTTCTGTGATTTTAGGTATTTTCTGGCTGAAATTGAGGGACCTAATTGATTTAGAGGCTGAAAAATGACTGTAGTTGCTGTTGGATTCTGACCCCCTACACTCGAAATGGATTTTCTGGAGTTACCAAAGCCCAATTGGCGCGCTCTCAATTGCGTTGGAAAGTAGACATCCTGGGCTTTCCAGCAATATATAATAGTTCATACTTTGCCCGAGTTTTGACGACGTAAACTGGCGTTTGAACGCCAACTTCTTGCCATATTCTCGCGTTAAACGCCAGAACTGAGTTGCAAGCTGGAGTTAAACACCCAAACTGGCACCAAAGCTGGCGTTTAACTCTAAGAAAAGTCTCTACACATGAAAGCTTCAATGCTCAGCCCAAGCACACACCAAGTGGGCCCGGAAGTGGATTTCTGTATCATTTACTTATTTCTGTAAACCCTAGTAACTAGTTTAGTATAAATAGAACTTTTTACTATTGTCTTTATACTAATCTTTGGATCATCTTTTGATCTTTTGATCACTTTTGGGAGGCATGGCCATTTGGCCATGTCTAGACCTTGTTCTTATGTATTTTCAACGGTGGAGTTTCTACACCTCATAGATTAAGGTGTGAAGCTTTGTTGTTCCTCATGAATTAATGCAAAGTACTATTGTTCTTCTATTCAATTCAAGCTTATTATTATTCTAAGATATTCATTCGCACACAAGAACAGGATGAATGTGATGATCAAGTGACACTCATCACCATTCTCACTTATGAACGCGTGCCTAATAAACACTTCTGTTCTACATGAAAACAAGCTTGAATGCATATTTCTTGGATCTCTCTTCAATGATTCACATCGTCTCTCCTGACAACAGAGCATCTGAATCTGAGATTAGAATCTTCGTGGTATAGGCTAGAATCAATTGGCAACATTCCTGAGATCCGAAAAGTCTAAACCTTGTCTATGGTATTCCGAGTAGGATCTGGGAAGAGATGACTGTGATGAGCTTCAAACTTGCGACTGTGGGGCACAGTGACAGTGCGCAAAAGGATCATTGGATCTTATTCTGACACGATTGAGAACCAACAGCTGATTAGCCATGCGGTAGCTGTGCCTGGTATTTTTCATCCGAGACGAGAAATCCGACAGTTGATTAGCCGTACAGAAACCGTAGAGGACCATTTTCACTGAGAGGATGGGAGGTAGCCATTGACAATGGTGATCCCCAACATACAGCTTGCCATGGAAAGGAGTATGAATGATTGAATGAAGGAAGTAGGAAAGCAGAGATTCAAAAGGAATAACACATCTCCAAACGCTTATCTGAAATTCCCACCAATGAATTACATAAGTATCTCTATCTTTATTTTATGTTTTATTTATCTTTTAATTATTAAAATCCCATAACCATTTGAATCCGCCTGACTGAGATTTACAAGATGACCATAGATTGCTTCAAGTCGACAATCTCCGTGGGATCGACCTTTACTCACGTAAGGTATTACTTTAACGACCCAATGCACTTGCTGGTCAGCAGAGTTGTGAAGAAAGTGTGTGAGATCACGATTTCGTGTACCAAGTTTTTGGCGCTGTTGCCGGGGATTGTTAGAGTTTGGACAACTAATGGTTTATCTTGTTGCTTAGATTAGGTATTTTTCTTTTTATTATGTTCTTTAGAATTTTTAAGAATGAACGCTGAAGCTTGGTTGACCATGTCTAATCCTTTTAGACTAAAGCTTTAGACTAACATTGCATGATTCTTGGAATTCTTATTAAAAATTTTGAGTTTCTTATTTTATTTTTCAAAAAAAAATAATTTTCAAAAAAAATTCATAAAATCATAAAACAAAAAATTTATTTTGTGTTGCTGGTTTGAGTCTAGTGTCAATTTTTTAGTTTGGTGTCAATTGCATGTTTCTATTTTTCTTGCATTTTTCGAAAATGTGTACTTGTGTTCCTTATTGATCTTCAAGTTGTTCTTAATGATTTTCTTTGTCTGATCTTTAAATTCTCTTGTTTTGTGTCTTTTGTTATTTTTCATGTGCATTCTCAAATTGTTAGTGTCTCTAGTATGAAAATTTCTAAGTTTGGTGTCTTGCATGTCTTTTTTTTCTTAAAAATTTTCAAAAATATGTTCTTGATGTTCATCACAGTGTTCTTGATGTTCATCTTAACATTCAAAGTGTTCTTGCATGCATTCCTTGTTTTGATTTTAGTTTTTCATGTTTAATTCCATTTTGTTGTTTTTCTCTCTCATCATTAAAAATTCAAAAATTTTTAAAAATATATCTTTTCAAGTCAATAATACAGAGAATTGAAGATTCAGAACATACAGCAGAAAAATTACAGAGAAAAGTTGGGCATTTAAAACGCCCAGTGAGGAAGGAAATCTGGCGTTTAAACGCCAGCCAGGGTACCTGACTGGGCGTTAAACACCCAAAAAGGTAGTGTTTTGGGTGTTAAACGCCAGAATGGATACCATTTAGGGTGTTTAACGCCAGGATGGCACAGGAGGGGAGATCTTGTTTTCATTTCAAATCTTTTTCAAATTTTCATGTTTTAATACTTATTTTTGAAATCATATCTTTCAAAATCAAATCTTTTCAATCATATCTTTTTCAAAAATCAAATCTTTTTCAGTTCTCTTTCACTATTTTCAAAAATCTTGATTAAAAAATTTCAAGTTTGTTACTTTCTTGTTAAGAAAGGTTCAATATTTGAATTTTAGAATAATATCTTTTAGTTTCTTGTTAACCAAGTTATCAATTTTAAAAATCAAATCTTTCAAATTGTTTGCCAATCATATCTTTTTAAACCATATCTTTTTCAAATCACATCTTTTTAAAATTCTAATTTCAAAATCTCTTTCTAACTTCTTATCTTTTCAAATTTATTATTTATTATCTTTTTCAAAACCACCTAACCACTTTCTCACTTTTGATTTTCGATAACCATTAACCATTTTTAAAATTCTTTTTAAATAACTAATTGTTTTAAATTTTGATTTAATTTTTGAAAATTACCTCTCTCTCATCTCTTTCTATTTAATCACTAACACTCCTCCTCTACTAGCAATTTAGGCTCTCTCGTTCCTTATATGTTTGAATTCGCCTCTATCTACCTCACCCTTCTATTCTTATTTTCCTCTGACACCTTAAGGAATCTCTATACTATGACATAGAGGATTCCTCTTCCTTTCTGTTCTCTTCTTTTTCATATGAGCAGGAGCAAGGACAAGAACATTCTTATTGAAGCTGACCCTAAACCTGAAAGGACTCTGAAAAAGAAGCTAAAAGAAGCTAAAGCACAATAATCCAGAGAAAACCTTACAGAGAATCTCGAAAAAGAAGTAATGGCCGAACCCAACAACAACAACAATGCAAGGAAGGTGCTTGGTGATTTTACTACACCAACTTCTAACTTTCATGGAAGAAGCATCTCAATCCCTGCCATTGGAGCAAACAATTTTGAGCTAAAGCCTCAATTAGTTTCTTTGATGCAACGGAATTGTAAGTTTTATGGACTTCCATCAGAAGATTCTTTTCAGTTTTTAACTGAATTCTTGCAGATCTGTGATACTGTTAAGACTAATAGAGTTGATCCCGAGGTCTATAGACTTATGCTTTTTCCTTTTGCTGTAAGAGACAGAGCTAGAATATGGTTGGACTCTCAACCTAGAGATAGCCTGAACTCATGGGATAAGCTGGTAACGGCTTTCTTAGCCAAATTCTTTCCTCCTCAAAAGCTGAGCAAGCTTAGAGTGGATGTTCAAACCTTCATGCAAAAAGAAGGTGAATCCCTCTATGAAACTTGGGAAAGATACAAGCAACTGACCAAAAAGTGTCCTTCTGACATGCTCTCAGAGTGGACCATCCTGGATATATTCTATGATGGTCTGTCTGAATTGTCTAAGATGTCATTAGACCATTCTGCAGGTAGATCTATTCACATGAAGAAAATGCCTCCAGACGCTCAGGAACTCATTGAAATAGTTGCAAATAACCAGTTTATGTACACCTCTGAAAGGAATCCTGTGAATAATGGGACGCCTAAGAAGAAGGGAGTTCTTGAAATTGATGCTCTGAATGCCATATTGGCTCAGAACAAAATATTGACTCAGCAAGTTAATATGATTTCTCAAAGTCTGAATGGATTGCAAGATGCATCCAACAGTACTAAAGAAGCATCTTTTGAAGAAGAAGCTTATGATCTTGAGAACCCTGCAATGGCAGAGGTGAATTACATGGGTGAAGCCTATGGAAACACCTATAATCCATCATGGAGAAATCATCCAAATTTCTCATGGAAGGATCAACAAAAGCCTCAACAAGGCTTTAACAATAATAATGGTGGAAGAAACAGGTTTAGCAATAGCAAGCTTTTTCCATCATCCTCTCAGCAACAGACAGAAAATTATGAGCAGAACCCATCTAGCTTAGCAAATATAGTCTTTGATCTATCTAAGGCCACTCTCAATTTCATGAATGAAACAAGGTCCTCCATCAGAAACTTGGAGGCACAAGTGCGTCAGGGTTACTGAAACTCCTCCTAGCACGCTCCCAAGCAATACAGAAGAAAATCCCAAAAGAGAGTGCAAGGCCATAACCTTACTTAGTGTGGTCGAACCTGGAGAGAGTGAAAAGACAGTGATTCCCATTGAGGAAGACCTCAAGGAACGTTCACTGGCCATTAAGGAGTACCCCAATGAGGAACCAAAGGAATTTGAGGCTCATACAGAGACCATAGAGATTCCATTGAACTTTCTTTTACCATTTATGAGCTCTGATGATTATTCATCTTCTGAAGAAGATAAAGACATTGCTGAAGGGCAAGTTGCCCAGTATTTAGGAGCAATCATGAAGCTGAATGCCAAGCTATTTGGTAATGAGACTTGGGAAGATGAACCTCCATTGCTCATTAATGAATTGAATACCTGGGTTCAGCAAACTTTACCTCAAAAGAAACAGGATCCTGGTAAATTCTTAATACCCTGTACCATAGGCACCATGACCTTTAAGAAGGCTCTGTGTGACCTAGGGTCAGGTATTAACCTTATGCCACTCTCTGTAATGGAGAAACTAGGAATCTTTGAGGTACAAGCTGGAAGAATCTCACTAGAGATGGTAGACAAATCAATGAAACAGGCTTATGGACTAGTAGAGGACGTGCTAGTGAAGGTTGAAGGCATTTACATCCCTGCTAATTTCATAATCCTAGACACTGGAAAGGATGAGGATGAATCCATCATCCTTGGCAGACCTTTCCTAGCCACAGTAAAAGCTGTGATTGATGTTGACAGAGGAGAGTTGGTCCTTCAATTGAATGAGGACTACCTTGTATTTAAGACTAAAGGTTCTCCTTCTGTACACATGGAGAAGAAGCATGAGAAGCTTCTCTCAATACAGAGTCAAACAAAGCCCCCAAATTCAAACTCTAAATTTGGTGTTGGGAGGCCACAACAAAACTCTAAGTTTGGTGTTGAGAGGCCACAACAAACTCTAAGTTTAGTGTTGAGAGGCCACAACCATGCTCTGATTATCTGTGAGGCTCCATGAGAGCCCACTATCAAGCTATTGACATTAAAGAAGCGCTTGTTGGGAGGCAACCCAATTTTTATTTATCTATGTTAAATTTCCATTGTTATTTTATGTTTTTCTTAATTTGATGATCATGTGGAGTCACAAAAATAACTGCAAAAATCAAAGCAAATTCAAAAACAGCATTAAAAATAGCACACCCTGGAGGAAGAACTTACTGGCATTTAAACGCCAGTAAGGGTAGCAGGATGGGCGTTAAACGCCCAGTTTGGCACCATTCTAGGCGTTTAACACCAGAAATGGGCACCAGACTGGCGTTTAACGCCAAAACAGGGCACCAAGCTGGCGTTAAACACCAGAAAAGGTATAAAAGCTGGCGTTTAACGTCAGAAATAGGTAGCAGTCTAGCGTTAAATGCCAGTATTACATACAGAGGGCATTTACACGCCTAAATGGTGCAGGGATGAGAAATCCTTGACACCTCAGGATCTGTGGACCCCACAGGATCCCCACCTACCCCACCTCTCTCTCTCTCCCCCTCACACATCTCTATAACACTCTACCCAAAACACCACTCACCTATCAAATCCTATCTTCTTCCCTATATTCTCTTCACCAATCACCTCCATCACTCTTCCCCCAAAACCCCACCTACCTCACTTTTCAAATTCAAACACTTTTCCCTCCCAAACCCAACCCCAAATACACGAACCCACCTCTCCCCCCAATCCTATATAAATCCCTCCACACTCTTTCATTTTCACACATTACCAACACTACTTCAACCCCTTGGCTGAACCACATACCACCCTCTATCTCCTCAATTTTCTTATTCTTCCCCTTCTTTATTTCTTCTTTTGTTCAAGGACGAGCAAACCTTTTAGGTTTGGTGTGGTAAAAGCATTGCTTTTTATTTTTTCATAACCATTTATGGCACCTAAGGCCAGAGAAACCTCTAGAAAGAGGAAAGGAAGGCAATTGTTTCCACCTCCAATTCATGGGAGATGGAAAGATTCATCTCAAAAGCCCATCACCAAAAAGAGGATGGAGCAAACAAGAGATCCCACTCGTGGACCTCAACAAAAGCATGAGGAATTCCCTCATCAAGAAATCTCTGAGATGCCTCAAGGGATACATTTTCCTCCACACAACTATTGGGAGCAACTAAGGATAGGAGCACCAAAAGCACTAAGGATGGAGCATCAAATAGCCATGAGGGAAGAGCAACAAAGGCAAGAAAGAGACATTGCGAAGCTCAAGCACTCCATAGGATCTTCAAGAAGAAGAACTAGCCACCATCACTAAGGTGGACCCGTTTTTTAATCTCCTTGTTATTATTTTTTTTTAGCTTTATGTTTGACTAGGTTTTGTGTCTCTATTACATGATCATTAGTGTCTAGTGTTCATGTCTTAAAGCTATGAATAATTCCATGAATCCTTCACCTTTCTTAAACGAAAAATGTTCCTAATTACAAAAGAACAAGAAGTACATGAATTTCAAATTTTATCTTGAAATTAGTTTAATTATTTTGATGTGGTGTCAATTCTTTTTATTTTCTGAATGAATGCTTAAACAGTGCATGTTTTTTATAGTGAAGTTTGTGAATGTTAAATTTGTTGGCTCTTGAAAGAATGATATACAAAGAGAAATGTTATTGATAATCTGAAAAATCATGAAATTGATTCTTGAAGTAAGAAAAAGTAGTGAAAAAGAAAAGGCTTGCAAAAAAAAAAGAAAAAAAGGCGAAAAAAAGAAAAAGAAAGAAAAAGAAAAAGCAAGCAGAAAATGCCAATAGCCCTTAAAACCAAAAGGCAAGGGTAAAAAGGATCCAAGGCTTTGAGTATTAATGGATAGGAGGGCCCAAAGAAATAAAATCCTGGCCTAAGCGGTTAAATTAAGCTGTCCCTAACCATGTGCTTGTGTCATGAGGGTCCAAGTGAAAAGCTTGAGACTGAGTGGTTAAAGTCGTGATCCAAAGCAAAAAGAGTGTGCTTAAGAACTCTGGACACCTTTAACTGGGGACTTTAGCAAAGCTGAGTCACAATCTGAAAAGGTTCACTCAGTTATGTGTTTGTGACATTTATGTATCCAGTGGTCATACTGGAAAACGAAGTGCTTAGGGTCACGGCCAAGACTCGTAGAGTAGCTGTGTTCAAGAATCAACATACTGAACTAAGAGAATCAATAACACTATCTAAATTCTGAGTTCCAATATATGCCAATTATTCTGAACTTCAAAGGATAAAGTGAGATGCCAAAACTGTTCAGAAGCAAAAAGCTACTAGTCTTGCTCATCTAATTGGAGCTAAGCTTCATTGATATTTTGAAATTCATTGTATGTTCTCTTCTTTTATTCTATTTTGTTTTCAGTTGTTTGAGGACAAGCAACAATTTAAGTTTGGTGTTGTGATGAGCGGATAATTTATACGCATTTTGGCATTATTTTTAGGTAGTTTTTAGTATGATTTAGTTAGTTTTTATTATATTTTTATTAGATTTTATTCAAAATTCACATTTCTGAACTTTACTATGAGTTTGTGTGTTTTTCTGTGATTTCAGGTATTTTCTGGCTGAAATTGAGGAATCTGAGCAAAAATCTGATTCAGAGACTGAAAAAGGACTGCAGATGCTGTTGGATTCTGACCTCCTACACTCGAAATAGATTTTCTGGAGCTACAGATACCCAATTGGCGCACTATCAATTGCGTTGAAAATTAGACATCCTGAGCTTTCCAGCAATATATAATAGTCTATACTTTGCCTGAGTTTTGATGACGCAAACTGGCGTTTAAACGCCAACTTCCTGCCCTATTCTGGCTTTAAACGCCAGAACTGAGTTGCAAGCTGGAGTTAAACGCCCAAATTGTCACCAAAGCTGGCGTTTAACTCCAAGAAAAGTCTCTACACATGAAAGCTTCAATGCTCAGTCCAAGCACACACCAAGTGGGCCCCGAAGTAGATTTCTGCATCATTTACTTATCTCTGTAAACCCTAGTAACTAGTTTAGTATAAATAGGACTTGTTACTATTGTCTTTATACTAATCTTTGGATCATCTTTTGATCTTTTGATCACTTGTGGGAGGCATGGCCATTCGTCCATGTCTAGACCTTGTTCTTATGTATTTTCAATGGTGGAGTTTCTACACCTCATAGACTAAGGTGTGGAGCTCTGCTGTTCCTCATGAATTAATGCAAAGTACTATTGTTCTTCTATTCAATTCAAGCTTATTCTTATTCTAAGATATTCATTCGCACACAAGAACATGACGAATGTGATGATCAAGTGACACTCATCACCATTCTCACTTATGAACGCGTGCCTGACAAACACTTCCGTTCTACATGAAAACAAGCTTGAATGCATATCTCTTGGATCTCTCTTCAACGATTCATATTGTCTCTCCTAACAACAAAGCATCTGAATCCGAGATTAGAATCTTCGTGGTATAGGCTAGAATCAATTGGCAGCATTCCTGAGATCCGAAAAGTGTAAACCTTGTCTATGGTATTCCGAGTAGGATCTGGGAAGGGATGACTGTGACGAGCTTCAAACTCGCGACTGTGGGGCACAGTGATAGTGCACAAAAGGATCATTGGATCTTATTCCGACACGATCGAGAACCAACAGCTGATTAGCCATGCGGTAGCTGTGCCTAGTATTTTTCATCCGAGACGAGAAATCCGACAGTCAGAAACCGTAGAGGACCATTTTCATTGAGAAGACGGGAGGTAGCCATTGACAACGGTGATCCCCAACATACAGCTTGCCATGGAAAGGAGTATGAATGATTGAATGAACGCAGTAGGAAAGCAGAGATTTAGAAGGAATAACGCATCTCCATACGCTTATCTGAAATTCCCACCAATGAATTACATAAGTATCTCTATCTTTATTTTATGTTTATTTATCTTTTAATTATCAAAATCCCATAACCATTTGAATCCACCTGACTGAGATTTACAAGATGACCATAGCTTGCTTCAAGCCGACAATCTCCGTGGGATCGACCCTTACTCACGTAAGGTATTACTTAGACGACCCAGTGCACTTGCTGGTCAGCTACGCGGAGTTGTGAAGAAAGTGTGTGAGATCACGATTTCGTGTACCACGCTCGCACCTCTTCGTGCGTGCACACCTTAGCCATTTTTCCTCTCTGTCCGCACGCACACATGATCCTAAAAAAGAAAGTCTTCTGTGCGTACGCACCCCCTCTGTGTGTACGCACACTTCTTAATTCTCTCTTTTTTGAAAGCACTCGCTCACCCTTGTGCGTCTGCATACCCCCATTTCCACCCAGTGTGCGTACGCACAAGTACTATTTTGGGAAAAATTTTATTGCACTTTGAATTAAATCCTAACGCACTTTTACCCTGCTCTATCTCTCTTTTCTTGCTTTTTCCCTATTTTCTACGTATCCTAGTTAGTTTTAATTGCACTTCATTTTCATTTTAGTAATTATATTAGGTTTGGTGATTATTTGTTGATTAAATAAGTTGCAAGTATTTGCTTGATGTTGATTGGGTTGCTTCTTGCTTGAAATTTGGCATAATTTTTTATGAGTATGTGCACTAAGCATTAAGTCTTCGTTTAATTGCCTAAATGAACCTTGAGTTTAATTCATATGTTGTAGCTACCATATGCTTTAAACTATATTATTGTTCAGAATTCTATTCATTGTGCACTTTTGAATCATTTATGATGTTATCTTGGATTGAAATTTTCATAATGTACTTGTTTGTTACTTTGAGTTATTAGTACCAAATTTGATAGAAGAATTACCATGGGTCCCATATTTGGTGTAATTTTTAACAAGTGTATTGAATATTTGTGAATTGAATTGATCTCCTTATTCATCATGATTTTTAAATCAACATAATCACATTACAAGGTACTTGTTTGTTTTTAATGCTTTGCATTTGTTTGAGTGACTCAACTTGATTCTTATCAAGCTTGTCAGTTTTTGCAACAAGTATCTTTACCATGTGACTATTTCATTATATTTCAAGATGAATAAGGAGTTTTCTTTTCATTATTGGATTGGTTATTATTTATTGTGCTTCTATATCAATTTTGCGCTTTCACTTTCACAATTTCAATATCGAATATCTCATATATTCAATTCACTTTAGTTGTGGTTACCTAGGTTTGTTTGTACCCTATCTCTTGCTTATTCTTTACTTGCAAACTAGACTACTTAATTGAAGAACACATGCTATTTCTTTTGATTCAGTGGTTACCGTTTTACCCGACCAATGTGTGTGTTCTAGAAAGCATGATTTTAACATAAAACTTAATAAGGAAAATATACACAAACATCTCTAAAAATATCAAAATGCACAAGTTAATTCATAAACCTCACACTTTTTAGCATAAAATAAAATGATAAAATGGAGTTTATCACCAGGTCATTAAAGCAAGTGATCGACTTGAGTGGATGACTATCAAACCACTTTATTTCTGCCTTGGTTAATGTAGTCAGGAATGCTTTGCATCGGACATATCTGCTAAGTACATATGACTTTTAAAATTGCCTAGATGATTTTGAATCTCTGTAACGTTATTATAGAGGTTCATGTCTGGACTTTTAAAACTTCTGAAACTCTAGCCCACATGATTTTTTCCGAAAAAGGGCCGTCGTTCCTTGGAGGGGTCATATCTCATTCAGTTTGAGAATTTTTGCCTTTAAGGTCGAACTCCGGCCTTTTAAACCTTTTTTTAAGCTCCTTTCGACTTTGCATCTCCCTCTTTAGTAATCATTTAGATTCTCGTATTCACTCTACCTCAATCTCTAATTGCTCTAAACAACCTTGATAACCATGAATTAATCCCAAGATCTCCGTTGCCTTTTTGTTTCATAATTTTTCAGGGATGTGGATCTGAGAGCCTAACCTTCTTCTTCTAAAGTTGCTTCTACCTCCATCATTAGCAGGACCTTCAACATTTTCTAAATGTCAGGGTATGTTGAGCACTCGATCATTGTTTGGGTGTTTCCCACTTTAGGATTCTGAATCAGATGCGATTCATTGTCCTCTGGGTGATCTTTCATCCTAGTTTGGTGTTGACTTCCAGCTCTCCAGCAATGGCGCCAATGTTCTGAAGGTTACCTGAAACTGAAGTGGATTAGGTCTAAACGCGATGTCCAAACTCATTTTGATGAGGGTTCTGACATCTTTCCCAACAAGACAAATTCGTACGAGATCTTTGAGTGAGTATGGGGGTGGCACCTGCAAAGGACTCCTATGATTAAGTTAGCAAGAATTTCAGACAAGTTTTATGAATTAAGATTTTTAAATACTTGTATGTATTGGGGTATTTATACAGTTGAAGTGAAGGTCAAGCTATCACTTTGTAACTCTGCCACCTATAATGATGGGTGGTTATTCCTTCGTGTTTCGGGAATTGTTGTGATCCCATATTAAAAATAATGGGTGAGTTTATAGGGATACGTGTTGGTGCAGTTGAGATTTTCTTGCTGCGAAAGTCAAGTCGGGTACGTAGATTCAAGAGATCCAGTTTTTTTGCGTAAGTCAAATAGAGAAAGGATATCCAGATACTTTATCTTTTATAAATTGGGCTTATCTATTATGGGTTTAACTTTTATATTGGGTAATGATATGAACAACTCGGATGGAAGATAGATAGAACGAGGTGATATTAGAACTGGTAGTCAAGTAATCAAGCTACTGCCCTCCCTTGGGAGGGATAGGAGCCCTTCTTCTCGAGCATTGAATAGCATGATGTAACGACCCAATTTCTGGTACATCATGATCATACTAGAAACTGAGCGCTACCAACTTGTCTTTCTAATTATTATCAATTATTTATTATATGAGTCTGATTCATTGTTAAAAGTGTAGTTATTTTTTGAGGTACTTTTTTTTGAAAACGTTTGGATTAATCGACGGAATCATTCATGATCAATTCAAAATAATAACAGATGAAACAGTTGTAAACAGTTGTAAACAACCACACTTATATACATCTCAAGCAGTTAACAACATTCAGTTATCCAGTCGTTATCAGAGTAGAGATCATAGTTAGAACACCTCTAGAAATAGTTAGATAATAACTATATACATATATATACACGAAACTTCCCAGGCCCTGATTTAACGTATGTATTTAAAGCTTATATAAATTTCGGTATGAATAGTTAGCCTGTCCCAAGTATAGGTTCATTAAATCTATACTGAAACAGCTTAACTTTTCATATTATACCTAACCCTAGCCGCAACTTAAGAACTAACTATGTTGCTCCTAGTTTGTTCACTAATCTCTGTTTGTTTCTGTCAGTAAAACTTTACAGACTTTTTCTTCGATTTTTGTCTCTTCTTTAACTTTTTTCCTTTGTCTTTGCCTCACTAATATGTTATTACCACTCCTTAAGTATTTTATGAAGGTAATTATGAGATTCTGAGATAAAAGTTGTCTTTCTAAAGCTTTTATGAAAAACTGATTTTTCTGTATTATTTTATTATTTTTAATAATATATTTTTGAAAATAACCTTACCTTTACCTTTCAACCTTTAAAATTCACTTTTTACCCCGGTAACTTTTAATATTTTTACTTTAACAACCCTAACTTTTAATATTTACAAAATAACCACTCAAACACCAAAATAATTACTTCCTTGCCCTTTTATGAATTAAAAAGGTGTTCTTTATTGTTCTTCATCACGCTCAAAGTATTCTTCGTGTTCTTCGTAAATTTTTAGATTCTTTCTTTGTTTTCACCCGTTTTTCAATATTTTCAATAATCGATTTTTACCATAATTCGTAATAAATTAGCAGCCACCAAAAGCCCATATTTTCTACTTGATTTTAATATAAATTGAACCCCAATTTAAGGGTTAGGATTTCGGTTTTCAGCAGCTCCAAGAACATAAACTCATAGCTTGAATTTCATCAAATTTCATCAAAATTTCACCAAAATTTCGACAAGAATCACTCATATAAACAATTAATTTCAAGCATAACTAAACCATATCATAATCACACAACTCAAACACAATTAATCAAGATTATTTTTACCAAATCCTACCTTGATTTGCTACCTCAAATTCGGTTATGCTTCTAGGTGTTCTTTAAGCACTTTTTCCTCCTAAATTACATCAAGAACAACTTTGAATCTATAAAACATCAACTGACCAAACCTTAATCAATATGTTAGGAAGGGATTTCTCACCTTAAATGTGCTGGAAATTGAAGATTCTTGGCTCACAAGTCAAGCTAAGCAAGAGATTTAAGGAAGAAGATCAAGAAAACACATGTTTAAACATGTTTCCTTGAAAACCAAATTCAAAGGGAAAAGAAACAGCGAACTCACCTTATTTACAGCTTTGATAAGTTACATGGTTATGTAGAGGAAGAAGAGAGGATCATTTTGTTGTAATCGGCGTTTTAATTTGAGTTTTAGTTCAGAAGAAATCAAACTTTGAAGATTAAGTGTTCATGAAGTTTTCTCTCTTTTATCTCTTTTCAATTTCGGCCAAAGGGAGTAAATGACCAGCCTTGGAGTGTCTTGGGGGTGTAGGAAGAGTTGTGATTGGTTGGCTTGGAGGTGGATTAAAATAATATTAAAATATCTCTAGTGTATAACTACTAAAACTAGGTGTATCGAAACACACGTAAAAATATTTCTAAAAATTCTTTTCTGAGCTACTAGCATAAATGACACTAGTAACAAATTTAATACAAGAATAGATCATGTATGATGAGACATTAGCATTGCTAAAGTCATCAAAGAATGCTGGTGTTAAGCTTCACCAGTAAACTGTGAATCTGGTTAAACCTATTTCCTATTTTTAACTAAAACAGACCAGGTAATATTATAATATCATTCAAGTAGATTCTAGTACTAATATAATGATAATATTATATTATTATCTTTCTTCTCTAATAAATTGAGTCCAGTTTGTCAAACTGAGACTATTTACAGAAACCAGAATTAAAACTCCTAACTGATACGGTTCAAAAACTAGGTCCTTCGTGACTGCGTTGTCGAGCGTACCTCAAATGAGGTCCTGGCTTAAAGATGACATAATAACAATGAGAGTTGAGATGCTTGATGATATAATAGAGGTATTTCCTTCATTGATCTTTCGGAGAAATCCGTGTCTTCAAAAAAGATCCCGCGTACTCGAAAACTAGGTTGTTACATTCTACCCTTCTAAAAGAAAATTTTGCTCTCAAAATTTCAGCCACATGCAGAGTCCATCTTCAAGCGATCTATTCCCTTCAAGCCACCTTGAGGTAGAGATCCGTCCATTCCTTACAACATCCAAATCTCACATAGTCATATCCTGGAGATCATAATAGCTATGAAGATAGCTGCGGCTCGCATCGATTCATCATTTCAAGCTGGATTAAACTATGCCTATTCGCAGTCATTAAGGTCCTATCCGCACCCAACAATCAACATTAAGGTGATCAGTCTTAATATCTCAAGTTAAGCACTAACATTCCCAAAATGAGCGCTCATAGACATTCATGCCAAATGTAACTTAAAGATACCCTAACGGCATGAGACACACATGCAGAGTATGTAGTAAAGCATAGTCAATCCACTCCCCAGGCTCTACTGGAAACGAACTACTCTGGTACCAAATTGTAACGACCCAATTTCTAGTACGTCATTATCATACTAGAAACTGAGCGCTACCAAGTTGTCTTCCAAATTATTATCTATTATTTATTATATGATCCTGATTCGTTGTTAAAAGTGTAGTTATTTTTTGAGGTACTTTTTATTGAAAATGTTTGGATTAATACACGGAATCATTCATGATCAATTCACAATAATAACAAATAAAATAGTTGTAAACAACCACACTTATATACATCTCACGCAGTTAACAACATTCACTTATCCAGTCGTTATCAGAGTAGCGATCTTAGTTAGAACACCCCTAGAAATAGTTAGATAATAATTATATACATATATATACATGAAGCTTCCCAGACCCTGACCTGTTCAAGAAGTCCCTAAGCTGGCACCTAGGCTAGCCTAGACTCTAAACTCACCTAGTCCTTCTAAACTACTAAAGCAAGGGAAAGTACGTTCTAGGTCTTCAAAACTCAAGTCAGGTAGAATGTCATCAAAAGGTAGAACACCTTCTACTACTTCTCAGCACGATCATACATCGTCTTAGAGTATACCACTGGTACTTTATTGAGTGGCTGCATAACAGCAACGTCGTACGGAGGACTTAAGTTAAAGTTTATAGATAAATGGGGCATAGAGGCGGCTGGTCCCACGGTATATGCATATAAATAGATAATAGACTTCACTCATGACTCAGAAGAATACCTAGAGTGGAATCCTCTTTGCGAAACAATCATCAACGAACTACGGAAAGGTACTTTTGCTTCCATCTGAAGGGGGAAGGGAGAGAGAAAGGGTAAGAATTTGGGAGTTCTTAGTATGGTTGGGGTTATTTGTTAAGTTCATTAATTTGGTGTTGTTTAGTGGACAAATAACATAATACAGAGAAGCAGTAAACAAAAAAAATAGATAGATAGAGAAAATAGAGAAAATAGAAAGCAAACCACAAACAAAGGAATACAAGAAAATAAAACACATACATCCAGAATAGAATACAAACAAATAAAGCATACATTCATACACCAATCATAACAGACAGAATGCACAACCAAGTATGATGCATGTCTAGCCCTAGTGCACGTAATGAGCTCATTTGTCGGTTTCGACCCACTTGCGATGTTACCCAGCAACCTCTATCTGGATAAGGCTTTCCCGTTGGCAATACCCACTGCAAGCAACCTTTATCTTGCAGGGTATCCACTGCAAGCAACCTTTATCTTGCAGGGCAGCACTTATTAGCCGATATACGCCCAACACACTCACTGCAAGCAACCTTTGTCTTACAGGAGCACAACACACTCACTGTAAGCAACTTCTGTCTTACATAAGCACACTGATCTCGATACCTCTATAAGCAAACTCTGTCTTATAGCATAGCATTATAGCTAGGTATCCCAGAAAAGCACTCTCAGTGGTCGCACCACCATCTATCTGACTGCTTCAATACATCATATGAACATACAAATATCTCTGGAGTTGCTTTAATGCAACAAATGACCTTTCAACAGGCCCTCTGCGTGTTCTCTAATCTCTTTATCATATTACTCTTTTCACTTTCTCTTTTTACTCTACTCTGGTTACTCTTTTTTTTGTATCTCTTTACTCTACTCTGATTACTCTTTTCTCTTTATCTCTTTACTCTACTCTAGTTACTCTTTTCTCTTCTTTATCTCTTTACTCTACTCTGCTTTCTCTGTTTAACGTATGTATTTAAAGCTTATGTAAATTTCAGTATGCATAGTTAGCTTGTCCCAAGTATAGCTTCATTAAATCTATACTGAAACAGTTTAACTTTTCATATTATACCTAACCTTAGGCGCAACTTAAGAACTAACTATGTTGCTCCTAGTTCATTCACTAATCTCTGTTTGTCTTTGTCATTAAAACTTTACAAACTTTTTCTTCGATTTTTATCTCTTCTTTAACTTTTTATCTTTTCTTTGTCTTTGCCACACTAATATGTTATTACCACTCCCTAAGTATTTTTTAAAGGTAATTATGAGATTCTGAGCTTAAAGTTGTCTTTCTAAAGCTTTTACGAAAAACTGCATTTTCTGCATTATTTTATTATTTTATTAAAATATTTTTTAATTAAATATTATTATTTATTATTTTGTTAATATATTATTATTTATTATTTTGTTAATATATTTTTGAAAATTACCTTACCTTTACCTTTCAATTTTTAAAATTCACTTTTTACCCTGGTAACTTTTAATATTTTTACTTTAACAACCCTAACTTTTTATATTTACAAAATAACCCCTCAAACGCCAAAATAATTACTTCCTTTCCCTTTTATGAATCAAAAAGGTGTTCTTCATTGTTCTTCATCACACTCAAAGTATTCTTCATGTTCTTCGTAAATTTTTCAGATTCTTTCTCTGTTTTCACCCGATTTTCAATATTTTCAATAACCGATTTTTACCATATATAATTCATAATAAATTAGCAACCAACAAAATCCCATCTTTTCTACTTGATTTTAATACAAATTGAACCCCAATTTAAGGGTTAGGGTTTCATTTTTCAGCAGCTCCAAAAACATAAACTCATAGCTTGAATTTCATCACATTTTATCAAAATTTCATCAAAATTTTAACAAGAATCACTTATATAAACAATCAATTTCAAGCATAAACAAACCATACCATAATCACACAACTCAAAAATAATTAATCAAGATTAATTTTACCAAACCCTACTTTGATTTGTTGCCTCAAATTCGGTTATGCTTCTAGGTGTTCTTTAAGCACTTTTTCCTCCTAAATTACATCAAGAACAACTTTGAATCTATAAAACCTCAACTGACCAAACCTTAACCAACATGTTAAGAAAGGATTCCTCACCTTAAAAGTTCTGGGAATTGAAGATTCTTGGCTCACAAGTCAAGCTAAGCAAGAGATCTAAGGAAGAACATCAAGAAAACACATGTTTAAGCATGTTTTTGAAAACCAAATTCAAAGGGGGAAGGGACAGCCATCTCACCTTATTTACAGTCTTGATAAGTTATATGGTTATTTAGAGGAAGAAGAGCGGATCATTTTGGTGTAATCGGAATTTTGATTTGAGTTTTAGTTCAGAAGATTTCAAGCTTTGAAGACTAAGTGTTCATGAAGTTTTCTCTCTTTTCTCTCTTTTCAATTCAGCCAAAGGGAGTAAATGACCAGCCTTGGAGTGTCTTGGGGGTGTAGGAAGATTTGTGATTGGTTGGCTTAGAGGTGGATTAAAATAATATTAAAATATCTCTGGTGTATAACTACTAAAACTAGGTGTATCAGAACACATGTAAAAATATTTCTAAAAATTCTTTTCTGAACTACTAGCATAAATGACACTAGTAACATATTTAATATGAGAATATATCATGTATGATGAGGCATTAGCATTGCTAAATTCATCAGAGAGTGCTAGTGTTAAGCTGCACCAGTAAATTATGAATCCGGTTAAACCGATTTTCTGTTTTTAACTAAAACAGACCAGGTAATATTATAATATCATTCAAGTAGCTTCTATTACTAATATAATGATAATATTATTCTATTATCTTTATTCTTTTATGAATTGAGTCCAGTTCATCAAACTGAGACTATTTACAAAAACCAGAATCAAAACTCCTAACCGATACGATTAAAAAACTAGGTCCTTCGTGACTGCATTATCGAGCGTGCCTCAAATAAGGTCCTGGATTAAAGATGACATAATAACAATGAGGGTTGAGATGCTTGATGATATAACAGAGGTATTCTCTTCACTGATTTTCCTAAGAAATCCGTGTCTTCAGAAAAGGTCTCATGTACTCGAAAATTGGGTTGTTACACACCAAGTCCATGTCAATTTCTGATCTTACAAGCCGAGTGTAACAGAACTCTTCGGGAAGCTAAAAAAAGAAAGCTGGATGGCTTTTTCGAATCAACTATAAAGCTAGTATTGAAGTGGAATTAGGCTGCTAGTAGTGGTAAGATATAGCTACAAGAAGATTCTAGTGTTTAAGGTAGAGAAAATGAAATCCCTACGCCTATACACGTGCTTAGGACACTTCAATTGGTTGGAGAAGGTTTGCTGCAGGTGAGACCAGGAATGAAAATTATATAGAAGGATGGAATTCAGTAAAAGCATTATGGGTTAGAGTCAATCGAGTAATGAGCAAAAAAGGACACAGACACAGGAAGAAATATAGTATAACTGGCTTTATGCCAATTTTTTCTGGTCAATGGATAGTCTTGGAACTAGGAGTTTCATAGTGAGATAGACGTTGATGAGTAGATAATTTATACGCTTTTTGGCATTATTTTTATATAATTTTTAGTATGTTTTATTCACTTTTTATTATATTTTTATTAGTTTTAAAGAAAAAATCATATTTCTGGACTTTACTATGAGTTTATATATTTTTCTGTGATTTCAGGTATTTTCTGGTTGAAATTGAGGGACTTGAGCAAAAATATGATTCAGAGGCTGAAAAAGGACTGCTGATGCTGTTGGATTCTGACCTTCCTGCACTCGAAATGGACTTTTTGGAGCTACAGAAATCCAAATGGCGTGCTCTCAATTGAGTTGAAAAGTAGACATCCAGGGCTTTCCAGAAATATATAATAGTCCATACTTTTCCCGAGTTTAAACAACACAAACTGGCATTCAACGCCAGCTTTCTGCCCTATTCTGGCGTTAAACGCCAGAAACAAGTTGCAAGCTAGAGTCAAACGCCAGAAACAAGTTACAAACTGGCGTTTAACTCCAATGAAGGCCTCTATATGTGGAAGCTTCAATACTCAGCTCAAGCACACACCAAGTGGGCCCTGGAAGTGGATTTTTGCATTATTTACTTATTTCTGTAAACCCTAGTAACTAGTCTAGTATAAATAAGACCTTTTACTATTGGATTAGACATCTTTTGATCATCTTTTGATCTCTTGATCATGTTTTGGGGGCTGGCCATTCGGCCATGCCTGGACCTTGTTCTTATGTATTTTCAACGGGGGAGTTTCTACACACCATAGATTAAGGTGTGGAGCTTTGCTGTTCCTTGAGTATTAATGCAAAGTACTATTGTTCTTCTATTCAATTCATGCTTTTTCTTATTCTAAGATATTCATTCACACACAAGAACATGATGAATGTGATGATTATGTGACACTCATCACCATTCTTACTTATGAACGCGTGATTGACAACCACTTCCGTTCTACATGAAGACAAGCTTGAATGTATATCTATTGGGTTTCTAATCAATGATTCACATCGACTCCCCTCTGATAATGGGGCATCTGAAACTGAGATTGGAACCTCCATGGTATAGGCTAGAATCCATTGGCAGTATTCTTGAGATCCGGAAAGTCTAAACCTTGTCTGTGGTATTCCGAGTAGGATCTGGGACGGGATGACTGTGACGAGCTTCAAACTCGTGACTGTAGGGCATGGTGACAGACAAAAAAGGATAGTGGATCCTATTCCTACACAATCGAGAACCAACAGCTGATTAGCCATACGATATCTGTGCATGGTATTTTTCATCTGAGACGAGCAATCCGACAGTTGATTAGCCGTACAGAAACCGTAGAGGACCATTTTCACTGAGAGGACGGGAAGTAGCCATTGACAATGGTGACACCCAACATACAGCTTGCCATAGAAAAGAGTATGAAGGATTGGATGAAGGCAGTAGGAAAGCAGAGATTCAGAAGGAACAACGCATCTCCATACACTTATCTGAAATTCACACCAATGAATTACATAAGTATCTCTATCTTTATTTTATGTTTATTTATCTTTTAATTATTAAAACTCCATAACCATTTGAATCCGCCTGACTGAGATTTACAAGATGACCATAGCTTGCTTCAAGCCGACAATCTTTGTGGGATCGACCCTTACTCACGTAAGGTTTATTACTTGGACGACCCAGTGCACTTGCTGGTTAGTTGTGCGAAGCTGTGAAAAAGAGTTGAGATTACAATTGTGCGTACCAAGTTGTTGGTGCCATTGAAGATCACAATTTCGTGCACCAAGTTTTTGGCGCCGTTGTCGGGGATTGTTCGAGTTTGGACAACTGACGGTTCATCTTGTTGCTCAGATTAGGTAATTGTCTTCTTGTTTTAACCATTATTTTATTTTCAAAAAGTTTTCAAAAATCTTTCAAAATTTTTCTTCTTTTTCGTTTTTCTAAAAATAATTTTCAAAAAATCCAAAAAAATTAATAAAATCATAAAAACCAAAAAATTTTGTGTTTCTTGTTTGAGTCTAGTGTCAAACCTTTTAAGTTTGGTGTCAATTGCATGTTTTTAAAATTTGTGCATTTTTCGAAAAATTCATGCAATGCATTCTTCATGATCTTCAAGTTGTTCTTGATAAGTCTTCTTGTTTGAGCTTCATATTTTCTTGTTTTGTGTCTTTTGTTATTTTTCATATGCATTTTTTAATCCATAGTGTCTAAACATTGAAATTTTCTAAGTTTTGTGTCTTGCATGTTTTTCTTTTCTTGAAAATTTTTCAAAAATATGTCTTGATGTTCATCTTGATCTTCAAAGTGTTCTTGGTGTTAATCTTGACATTCAAAGTGTTCTTGCACATTTTCTTTGTTTTGATCTTAATTTTTCATGTTTTGAGTCATTTTTGTGTTTTTCTCTCTCCTAATTAAAAATTCAAAAAAAAATAAAAAATATCTTTTTCTTATTTCACTCATAAATTTTGAAATCTTTGGGTTGATTTAGTCAAAATAAATTTTTAAAAATTGGTTATTTCTTGTTAGTCAAGTCAAGATTTCAATTTCAAAAATTTATCTTTTCAAAATATTTTTCAAAATCAAATCTTTTATTTTTCCTTTTTTTTTTTCGAAAATTCTTTAAAATTATTTTCAAAAATCTTTTTCTTAATTTTATCTTTTATTTTCGAAATTATTACTAACATTTAAGGATTTGATTCAAAAATTTCAAGTTTGTTACTTGCCTATTAAAAAAGGTTCTATCTTTAAATTTTAAAATCATATCTTTTAGTTTCTTGTTAGTCAAGTAATCAAATTTAATTTTAAAAATCAAATCTTTTTTATTTCCTTTTCAAATCTTTTTCAAAATAAATTTCAATCATATCTTTTCAAACATATCTTTTTCAAATCATATCTTCTTCAAACTTTAATTTCAAAATATCTTTTCTAAACTTCTTATCTTTTCAAAATTGATTTCAAATTTTTTTTAATTAACTAATTGACTTTTTGTTTCTTTTACTATTTCTTATCTTTTTCAAAACCACCTAACTACTTTTCTCTCTCTAATTTTCGAAAACTCCTTACCCTTTTATAAAATTCTTTTAATTAACTAATTGTTTCAAATTTTAATTTTAATTTTATTTCTTCGAATTCTAACTTAAAATTAAAATAAAAACAAAAATAATTTCCTTTTCTTAAAATTAATTTTTGAAATTCTCTCCCACTTATCTTTTTCTATTTATTTTATTTATCTACTAACACTTCGATGCGTGGAAACTTGTCTCTCAACAAATTTCCCTTTGGCAAGTATACCGAATTGTCGTCAAGTAAAACTCACAGTAGAGTGAGGTCGAATCCCATAGGGATTGATTGGTCAAGCAATTTTAGTTAGAAGAAAGTGCTAGTTGTGCTGAGCAGAAATTGGATTTGGAATTTGTAGAAAATTAAATGACTAGAAAGTAAATAGCAGGAATTAAAGTGCAAAATCTTAAATGGGGAGTTGGGGTAATATGCATGAAATCAAACGGCAGAAAGTAAAGATAATGGGTAAGATAAGATATGGGGAAATCATTGGGTTCAGGAGATGTTGCATTCTCCGGATCAAGTTCATTCTCATCTCTTCCTCAATCAATGCATTCATTGATCTCTTTGGCAATCTTAAGTGATTGGATCCCAATTCCTTGGCAATCCAATCTCTCTAAGCTTGAACAATTGCCCAATTTCTTGATTTAATTGCTCATGGAAAGAGATGAAGTGTGGTCACTGATTATACCACATGTATTCCCAAATCAAAGTGTTGGTAGGATTACATGTCACAATATCCATCCAAACCCCAATTTGGTCCAACATGAGAAAGCATTTCTAGCATGATCTCCTCATCCCTTTTCCAAGGCTCAAAAGAGATCCAATTATGGAGAGTTTCTTTTCCAAGACAACTAACCAATTGAATTAAGATTGAAAGCTTTCTAGTAAGATCAAGAGAAAAGAAAGAAGAAGAAGAATGAAAACTATAATTGATCCATCAAATTACAACAGAGCTCCCTAACCCAATGAAAGGGGGTTTAGTTGTTCATAGCTCTAGAAATGAAAAATAGGAGAAAAGAAGAATCCATGCTAAAGTGTAGGAAAAGTAAATCTATAGAGAGTAGTGCCCAGAAGTGCCAAGCTCCTCTCTAGTTCAAAACTACTCCTATATATACTACTCCTCATGATCTTCTAGTGAGTTCTTCAAGTTTTGGATGTGGACTCTGGACCTTGAGTTGAAGCAGTTCTCATCTTTAGTGGGCCCAGCTTGCAGAGAAATATGAGTTAGGCTTGGGCATTTAGTGGGATTAACATTGAGTCACATTTTTGGGTGCGAGAACGTTAGTGGCATTCACTTTTTCCACTAACGTTCCACCTTTATATACCCACGTTAACTCCAATATTAGTAGTCTTAACGTGACTACTAACGTATCCTATTCAATCCTTGGCCAACGTTAATGGGACTCACTTTTCCCATTAACGTTGGCTTGCCTCTTGCTCCTACGTTAAGTCTCACGTTAGCTTAGCTAACGTGGCTCTTAACATGGGTGTTCTTCACCTTCGAGAGCGTTAGTGACACTCACCTTTGTCACTAACGCTCTAATTGCCTAAAGTTCCTATGTTAGGACTCACGTTAACTAAGTAAATGAAGCCATCTCCCACCGTTAGTGACAAAAGTTAGTGTCACTAACGTTGGTTCTTTGAATTCAACTCTACGTTAACTTTCACGTTAACAATCTTAACGTGAGAATTAATGTAGGCAATGCTAATGATCCAACGTTAGTGACAAAAGTGAATGTCACTAACGTTGGCGTTGTTGCTCCTCTTCCACGTTAGAGTTCACGTTAACTAAGTTAACATGACTCTTAACGTGAGACATTGCCTAGTTTCCCAATGTTAGTAGTGTTCAATTTTCTCGTTAACGTGGAGTTCCCCTTTTTCTTCTACGTTAACTACCACGTTAACTTAGTTAACATGGCTATTAACGTGAGCTATGGATGGCTTCGTAGGCGTTATTGGTGATCAATTTTCTCATTAACATTGCAAGCTGCTTGCCATTCCACGTTAGTGTTCTCGGTAACTAAGTTAACGTGAATGCTAACGTGGTTCTTCCATGCTTCATTTGTCCTGAAATCAAGCAATTAAAGTGCG
>NC_029777.3:80230628-80234159 GCF_000817695.3 Arachis duranensis
CCTCTCTCTAGATTTTAGGGTAGTTTTAGTTAATTCTTCTTGAATCCAACTTTTAATTCTTGTTTTGATTTAGTTTCTCCTTTTAATTTCTTGTTGTTACATCTCTACTCTTCTAGTTTTTACTTGTTCATTTCTTTTATTTTGTTGCTTTTATGTTCATGAACCTTGTTGGATCTTAATTTTCCTTTAATGCAATTTTATGTTTGATGTTATTTTTATTGTTGATTTGAGTTATTGATTTTACTTTTCTTGCTATTGGTAGTTGGTAGATTTTATTATTCTTGCACTTTTACTATGCTTTCCTTTTATGCCTTCCAAGTGTTTGATAAAATGCTTGGAAGGATGTTAGAGTAGATTTTGAGCATTCTTGGCTTGGAAAGAGTAATTAGGCAATCTTGAGTCATGAAAACCCAACTTATGTTGGTGATCTAGAGTTGTTAGCTAATATTATTTCCATTGACGCTAATCTTTTGCTAATTTAATTAGTGAGTTGATTAGGACTTATGGAATATTGTTTCCATTGACGCTAATCTTTTGCTAGTTTAATTAGTAAGTCGGTTAGGACTTTTGGATTGAGATTAGCTAGTCTCGTTAGACTTTCTCCCTATTTGTTGGAGTTGACGTAATGAGATAAATTCTTGTTTATATTTGTAACATGATTGATTAATCTTGTTTGACTTTCTCCCTATTTGTTGGAGTTGACTAAATAAGATGAATTAATCATGAATTCTCACCCCTTTGGCTATGAGTTTGGTTCAAACTATGTTGTAGGAAATGAAAGCTTCAATGAGGATGTGCGTCAAGGATGGAACAATCAAAGATGGGAGGAGCCTCAAGGGATTGATAAACCTTATTGGCAACAACCGCCTCCGGTTTCTTATGGGTATAATTCTCATCCTAATGCATATCAATCTAATGGATGTGGTGACCCTTATTGTGATTGTCAACAACCACCACCACATGCCTATGAACCACCCCCTCAACATGACTTTGAACCCCCTTACTCACAAGCCCCATACCACCAAATATTTCATTATGACCCTAATCCCTATCCACCATACCAACCACCTTATGAGCCATATGAACCATACATGGAACCACCACCATTCCAATACAATCCCTCTCAAGAACCACCTCAATATACACCACCTCCATACCCTTACCAAGATGAACCGACTTCCGATTATGAACCTTTCTTCCCAAACAATGAACCTTCTCTTCCACCATCACCTCCCGATGAAGCCCCCACGCAAGAACTAAGAGATCTTGAATCTCATATCTTAAGGCGACAAGAGGAGGATGAAAAGAAGTTTAAAGAGCTAGGAGCCAAGATGGCTATCCTAGTGGAAGCCGTTAGCAATATGGCCTCTTCCCAACTAAGCAATCAAGGAACTCCCATTGACGAATGTGGAGAAGCAACCAAAGAGCATAGTGAGGGAGTGAGTTTAGAGCTTCAAGGTGAAGAAGAGAAGTTGAAGCAAGAATTGCCACAAGGGGAAGAAGTTAAAATAATTGAGCCGGAAGAAGTGGTTGAAGCCTTTGAAGAGGTTGACCAAGAGATGGATTCAATCATTGAAGAATTCTTATGTACAATTGAATCCTCTCCAATTGTGTTTGACATAGAGGGTAATGAAGAAGATACCTCACCTCCCATACCCTTGGTAAGCAATAAAGAAGGGATTGAATTGGAAGGAAGCCACCAAGAGGAGGAGGTTGAGCAAAAAGCAAGCTCCACCATTGAAGATGATTCCACACCAACTAATGAGTCTTTTGGAATTGATGAATCTCCCTCATTGTGTTATGAAATTAATGACAAGGAGGACCGTGCACAACCTTCGACACATGGTTTGAGCAATGAAGGGTGTATAGAAAAAGTTGGTGAGCAAGAAATTGAAGTTGAAAAAGCTTGCAAAGAGGTGGAGGTAGTCAAGAAAGAGCACAAGGGAGTAGACCTCGCACTGTCTAAGTGTGGGGAGGCCCCCCTTCCTAAGTCACCATCCTACACAACATTCAAGTGGGTAAAATTCTTATCTCTAATCTTTACTTTCCCACTTGAATATGGTTTGATTGAAAATGATGGTCAACTTAGAGCTCTTTGTGGAGTTAAGAGTAGGAGAGAGTTGTGTAGTGGTTGGAAACATCATTCTAGGTTCTTCATGGTTGCATGTTCAAAGTTTGATTGCAAGGTTTGGTGTGGAGCTAAATTGTATGGGTCTAGGAAGTTGTTTGGAGGCTTCTTTGAGAATTCCAAGGCTAAACCACCCAATTGGAGCTATGATGATCAACTTGAAGATGGGTGTAAAAACAAGATTTGGGATCCGGTAATATATGAGGATCAATTATGGGAGCTCATATCATGGGAAGAACCTCACCCAAGCTTGGTGAAGATGGTTGGAAGTTCTGACAACCAATTGAAAAGCAAGCATTCTTGGAGGTTTAAGGATGATCACAAGCATAAGCCACCATGACAAGGAGCCTCCAAATGTCCAACTTAAGGACTTAAACTAAAAGTGCTAGGTGGGAGACACCCCACCATGGTAAACTCTTTCCACTCTCTTTTAGATTAGGTTAATAAGTGATTTGAGTTGCCATTGTTAGGTAGTTTTCTTCTTTGCATACTCTTGTTTTAATATTTTGGTTGTTGGTTTGTTTGATTAGATTTATGCCTTAAGGTGTAGCTTAGTTGTTGTTGAGTAGTGTTTGCTTGTAGTATAAGTTTTGTTTTTTAGTGTATCTGAAAATTTTTCAAAAAACCAAAAAGATTTGTTGTTGAATTTAATTTTTGTTATATTAGAATGCTTGTAGATTAGGAGAGTGCCCTGTTTTTGAAAAAAAAGGGGAAAAGGGCATCCGCGCGCGAGCACACTGCGCGCGTCCGCGTCGGTGGTGCATTTTGCACTCCTGGTACAAAAACCAGAGAGTTGTGCCCACTTTGTGCCCATTTCGTGCCAGGCACCCATGCGTCAGCGTGCATGACGCCTGCGCACCGATTGTGCAATCTGAACTCCCTGGTACAAAAACCAGAGAGTTGTGCCAAACTGGTGCCTACCCTGTGCCCGAACTGACGCGCAGGCGTACTTGGCGCGTCCGCGCCAGTTGGTGGACGAAATTGTGATTGCCCTCTTTGTATTTGCATGAGATTTATTTAATGGCTCTTTGGCATATGTAATCACAACTACGTTCAACTTAACCAGCAAGTGTACTGGGTCATCCAAGTAATACCTTACGTGAGTAAGGGTCGATCCCACAGAGATTGTTGGTATGAAGCAAGCTATGGTCACCTTGTAAATCTCAGTTAGGCAGATTATTGGTTTAAATTTGATTAATGGAATAAATAGAAAATAAAAGGGATAGAAATACTTATGTAAATCAATAGTGGGGATTTCAGATAGGCGTATGGAGATGCTGTGCTCCTCTCGAATCTCTATTTTCTTATTACATCCATCCAATCCTTCCTACTCCTTTCCATGGCAAGCTGTATGTAGGGCATCACCGTTGTCAATGGCTACATCCCATCCTCTCAGTGAAAAT
>NC_029777.3:80234411-80235007 GCF_000817695.3 Arachis duranensis
ACATAAGTAAAAGGTTCAGGCATGGCCGAATGGCCAGCCCCCATGTGGTCACAAGACCGAATGATCAGAGACACTCATACAATAGTTAAATGTTCTATTTATAATAAACTAGCTCCTAGGGTTTACATGAGTAAGTAATTGATGCATAAATCCACTTCCGGGGCCCACTTGGTGTATGTTTGGGTTGAGCTTGATCAATCCACGAGCTGAGGCTTCTCTTGGAGTTGAACTCCAAGTTATAACGTGTTTTGGGCGTTCAACTCCGGATCATGACGTGTTTCTGGCGTTTAACTCCAGACAGCAGCATGTACTTGGCGTTCAACGCCAAGTTACGTCATCAATTTCCAAATAAAGTATAAACTATTATATATTGCTGGAAAGCTCTGGATGTCTACTTTCCAACGCTGTTGAGAACGCGCCAATTGGAGTTTTGTAGCTCCAGAAAATCCATTTCGAGTGCAGGGAGGTCAGATTCCAACAGTATCAGCAGTCCTTTTGTCAGTCTTTTTCAGAGTTTTGCTCAAGTCCCTCAATTTCGGTCAGAATTTACCTGAAATCACAGAAAAACACACAAACTCATAGTAAAGTCCAGAAAT
>NC_029777.3:80235084-80236875 GCF_000817695.3 Arachis duranensis
ACTTTCCTAGTTAAGCATGTTGATTCTTGAACACAGCTACTTATGAGTCTTGGCCGTGGCCCTAAGCATTTTGTTTTCCAGAATTACCACCGGATACATAAATGCCACAGACACATAACTGGGTGAACCTTTTCAAATTGTGACTCAGCTTTGCTAGAGTCCCCAGTTAGTGGTGTCCAGAGCTCTTAAGCACACTCTTTTTGTTTTGGATCACGACTTTAACTGCTTAGTCTCAAGCTTTTCACTTGACACCTTCACGCCACAAGCACATGATTAGGGACAGCATGGTAAAGTCGCTTAGGCCATGATTTTATTCCTTTAGGCCCTTAGGCCTGGATTTTATTTCCTTGGGCCCTCCTATCCATTGATGCTCAAAGCCTTACCCTTGCCTTTTGGTTTTAAGGGCTATTGGCTTTTTCTGCTTGCTTTTTCTTTTTCTTTCTATTTTTTTTCGCCACTTCTCTTTTTTTTTCTTCGCAAGCTTCTTCTTTTTCACTGCTTTTTCTTGCTTCAAGAATCAATTTCATGATTTTTTAGATCATTAATAACATTTCTCTTTGTTCATCATTCTTTCAAGAGCCAACAATTTTAACATTCATAAACAACAAGATAAAAAATATGCACTGTTCAAGAATTCATTCAGAAAACAAAAAGTATTGTCACCACATCAGTATAATTAAATTAAATTCAATGATAAATTCGAAATTCATGTACTTCTTGTTCTTTTGGATTAAAACATTTTTCATTTAAGAGAGGTGAAGGATTAATGGAATTTATTCATAGCTTTAAGACATAGTTACTACATACTAATGATCATGAAGTAGAGACACAACACATAGATAAACATACAACATAAAAACCAAAAAGTAGAAAGAAATAAGAACAAGGAATGAATCCACCTTTAGTGGCGTCTTCTTCTTGAAGGACCAACAATGTGCATGTTTGGGCGCCATTATTTTGTTAAAAAAAGATCTTTTTTCAATGAAAAAAGATCTTTTTTTATTTTTTAACGTGTTTGGCAAATTTCTAATAGTAAAAGTAAAAGCACTAGTAAAATCAAAAAAAGATCTTTTTTGAGAAGCTGTAATTTACATCTTTTTTTAAAAGATCTTTTTTCCTTAAAAAAAAGATGTTTTTCATGTAATAAATAAACAAAAAGTACTTTTATATTGTTATACCCAAACATAATTGATAGATAAAGAGACCTTTTTACATGAGATATCCAAACATAAAATTACTTTTACTTCTCTATAAGATCTTTTAAAAAAAGATAACTCAAAAAAAGATCTTTTTTTAAAAGCTCACCCAAACAAGCTCAATGTCCTTAAGCTCTTCTATGTCCCTTCCTTGCCTTGGTTGCTCCTCCCTCATTGCTCTTTGATCTTCTCTTATTTCTTGGAGAATGATGGAGTGCTCATGATGTTCCACCCTTAATTGTTCCACATTGTAGCTCAAATTTTCTAGGGAAGTGTGGAGTTGTTCCCAATAGTTGTTGGGAGGAAAGTGCATCCCTTGAGGCATCTAAGGGATTTCTTGATGATGAGCTTCCTCATGCATCTCTTGAGAACCGTGAAAGGTCTCTCTTGCTTGCTCCATCCTCTTCATGGTGATGGGCTTATCCTCTTCAATGGAGATGTCTCCTTCTATGATAACTCCAGCTGAGTAACATAGATGGCAAATAAGGTGAGGAAAAGCTAGCCGTGCCATTGTGGAGGACTTGTCGGCTATTTTGTAGATTTCATTGGAGATGCCCTCATGAACTTCTACTTCCTCTCCAATCATGATGCTATG
>NC_029777.3:80237760-80242022 GCF_000817695.3 Arachis duranensis
CGCCCATGTAAAGCATGTTTCTGGCGTTGAACGCCAGTTTCATGCTTGTTATTGGCGTTCAGCGCCAGCTTTTCTTCTCTAAGCACATTCCTGGCGTTCAGCGCCAGAATGTTGCTTGTTTCTGGCGTTTAGCGCCAGGTTGATGCTCTGTTCTGGCGTTGAAGACCAGCCAGATGCATCTTACTGGCGTTGAACGCCAGCCTGTGCTTCCTCCAGGGTGCGAATTTTTTCTGCTGTTTTTGCTTTTGTTTTTAATTTTTATGATTTTTTTCGTGACTCCACATGATCATGTACCTAATAAAACACAAAATAAAAATAAAATAAAAATTAGATAAAGAAAATTGGGTTGCCTCCCAACAAGTGCTTCTTTAATGTCAATAGCTTGACAGTGGCTCTCATGGAGCCACAAAGGTGATTAGGTCAATGTTGTATAGTCCCAACACCAAACTTAGAGTTTGGATATGGGATCTTAACACCAAACTTAGAGTTTGGTTGTGGCCTCACAACACCAAACTTAGAGTTTGACTGTGGGGGTTCTTCTTGACTCTGAACTGAGAGAAGTTCTTCATGCTTACTCTCTTTTGTCACAGAGGGATGGCCATGTGCCTTAAACACAAGGTAGTCCCCATTCAATTGAAGGACTAATTCTCCTCTGTTGACATCTATCACAGCTCCTGCTGTGGCTAGGAAAGGTCTTCCGAGGATGATGCAATCATCCTCTTCCTTCCTAGTGTCTAGGATTATGAAATCAACAGGGATGTAAAGGCCTTCAACCTTTACTAACACGTCCTCCACTATTCCATAAGCTTGTCTCAATGACTTGTCTGCCAATTGTAGTGAGAACAAGGCAGGTTGTACCTCAATGATTTCCAGCTTCTCCATTACAGAGAGTGGCATAAGATTTATCCCTGACCTTAGATCACATAGAGTCTTTTTAAAGGTCATGGTGCCTATGGTACAAGGTATTAAGAACTTACCAGGATCTTGTTTCTTTTGAGGTAGAGTTTTCTGAATCCAAGTATCTAGTTCACTAATGAGCAAGGGAGGTTCACTTTCCCAAGTCTCATTACCAATCAACTTGGCATTCAACTTCATGATAGCTCCTAAGTATTGAGCAACTTGCTCTCCATTCACATCTTCATCCTCTTCAGAGGAAGAATAGTTTTCAGAGCTCATGAATGGCAGAAGGAGATTTAATGGAATCTCTATGGCCTCTATATGAGCATCAGATTCCTTTGGATCCTTAATAGGAAACTCCTTCTTGCTTGAAGGACGTCCCAGGAGGTCTTCCTCACTAGGATTTTCGTCCTCCTCCTCCCTTGTGCATTCGGCCATATTGATTACATCAATGGCCTTGCACTCTCCTTTTGGATTCTCTTCTGTATTACTTGGGTGAATACTGGGAGGAGTTTCAATGACTTTCTTACTCAGCTGGCCCACTTGTGCCTCCAGATTTCTGGTGGAGGATCTTGTTTCATTCATGAAACTGAAAGTGGCCTTTGACAGATCAGAGACTATATTGGTTAAATTAGAAGTGTTTTGTTCGGGACTCTCTGTCTGTTGCTGAGGAAATGATGGATATGGCTTGCTATTGCTCAGCCTATTGCGTCCACCATTGTTAAAGCCTTGTTGAGGCTTTTGTTGATCCTTCCATGAGAAATTTGGATGATTTCTCCATGATGAGTTATAGGTGTTTCCATAAGGTTCACCCATGTAATTAACCTCTGCCATGGCAGGGTTCTCAGGATCATAAGCTTCTTCAGAAGCTGCCTCTTTAGTACTGTTGGATGCATGTTGCCATCCATTCAGACTTTGAGAGATCATGTTGACCTGCTGGGTCAACACTTTGTTCTGAGCCAATATGGCATTCAGAGCATCAATTTCAAGAATTCCTTTCTTCTGAGGTATCCCATTATTCACGGAATTCCTCTCAGAAGTATACATGAATTGGTTGTTTGCAACCATGTTAATGAGTTCTTGAGCCTCTTCAGGCGTTTTCTTTAGGTGAATAGATCCACCTGCAGAATGGTCCAATGACATTTTCGAAATTCAGATAGGCCATAATAGAATATATCTAATATGGTCCATTCTGAAAACATGTCAGATGGACATCTTTTGGTCAGCTGCTTGTATCTTTTCCAAGCTTCATAGAGGGATTCACCATCTTTTTATTTGAAGGTTTGAACATCCTCTCAGCTTGCTCAGCTTTTGAGGAGGAAAGAATTTATCCAAGAAGGCAGTGACCAGCTTATCCCAGGAGTCCAGGCTATCCTTAGGTTGTGAATCCAACCATATTCTAGCTCTGTCTCTTACAGCAAAAGGGAAAAGCAAGAGTCTGTAGACTTCAGGATTAACTCCATTCGTTTTTACAGTCTCACAGATCTGCAAGAACTCAGTTAAAAACTGATAAGGATCTTTAGATGGAAGTCCATAAAACTTGCAGTTTTGTTGCATTAAGGCAACTAGCTGAGGTCTCAGCTCAAAATTATTGGCTCCAATGGCAGGAATGGAGATGCTTCTTCCATCAAATTTGGACGTTGGCTTTGTGAAGTCACCAAGCATTCTCCTTGCATTATTATTATTTTCGGCTGCCATCTCCTTCTCTTGTTCTAATATTTCTGAAAGGTTACCTTTAGATTGTTGTAACTTAGCTTCTCTGAATTTTCTCTTTAGAGTCCTTTCAGGTTCTGGATCAACTTCAACAAGAGTGCCTTTTTCCCTGTTCCTGCTCATATGAAAGAGAAGAAAACAAGAAAAGAAGAGGAATCCTCTATGTCACAGTATAGAGATTCATTTATGTTAGTAGAAGAGGAAAGGGGATAAGAGTGAAGAAGAGTGGGTTCGGATATTTAGATGGAGAGAGGTGAAGAGAAGTGTTAGTAATTAAATAATTAAATAGAGTAAGAAAAGAGAGGGCGAATTTCGAAAATAATTTTGAAAAAGGGGTTAGTAATTTTCAAAAATTAGAAATAAGATAAGATTAAAATTAAAATTTAAAACAATTAAAAAAATTTTTGAAAAAGAGAGAAGTATTTTCGAAAATTAGAGAGGGATAGGTAGTTAGTTGGTTTTGAAAAAGATAGGAAACAAACAAAAAGTTAGTTGATTGAAAAAGATATTAAAATCAAATTTGAAAAAGATAAGAAGATAAGAAGTTAGATAAGATATTTTGAAATCAAATTTTGAAAAAGATAAAATTTTTGAAAAAGATATGATAAAAGATAAAAAGATTTAATTCAAAAATTTGAAATTACTTACTTCACTAACAAGAAACTACAAGATAAGATTCTAGAACTTTAAAGATTGAACATTTCTTAACAAGAAAGTAACAAACTTCAAATTTTTGAATCAATCACATTAATTATTAGTGAATTTTCGAAAATATGATATAAAGATAGGAAAAATATTTTGAAAAAGATTTTTGAAATTTTTGAAAAATAGAAAAAAATGAAAAAGATATGATTTTTGAAAAAGATTTTGAAAAGATAAGATTTTTAAAATTGAAAATTTGACTTGACTTGTAAGACACAACTAATTTTGAAAATTTTTGACTAATTTAACTCAAATTTTCGAAAATTATGAGAAAAATAAGGAAAAGATTTTTTTTTGAATTTTTAATTATGAGAGAGAAAAACACAAATATGACCCAAAACATAAAAATTTTGGATCAAAACACAAGACGCATGCAAGAACACTATGAATGTCAAGATGAACACCAAGAACACTTTGAAGATCATGATGAACATCAAGAACATAATTTTGAAAAATTTTTGATGCAAATAAAACATGCAAGACACCAAACTTAGAAATCTTTAATGCATGGACTCTAACAAACGAAAAATGCACATGAAAAACAACAAACAACACAAAACAAGAAATCATCAAGATCAAACAAGAAGACTTGTCAAGAACAACTTGAAGATCATGAAGAACACTATGGATGCGTGGAATTTTCGAAAAATGCAAGAAAAATTTTAAAAGCATGCAATTGACACCAAACTTAAAAATTGACTCAAGACTCAAACAAGAAACACAATATTTTTTATTTTTATGATTTTCTAATTTTTTTGTATTTTTATTTTAATTTTTTTGAAAATAAAGTTTGGAAAAACGAAAAAGAAAAGAAAAATTTTGAAAAAGATTTTTGAAGAAATTTTTGAAAAGAAAATTACCTAATCTGAGCAACAAGATGAACCGTCAGTTGTCCATACTCGAACAATCCCCGGCAACGGCGCCAAAAACTTGGTGGACGAAATTGTGAT
>NC_029777.3:80242336-80242852 GCF_000817695.3 Arachis duranensis
CAGAATCCTACTCGGAATACCACAGACAAGGTTTAGACTTTCCGGATCCTCATGAATGCCGCCATCTATCTAGCTTATACCACGAAGATTTTGTTGGGGAATCTAAGAGATATGCGCCCGGCCTAAAGTAGAACGGAAGTTGTTGTCAGTCACATACGTTCATAGGTGAGAATGATGATGAGTGTCACGGATCATCACATTCATCAAAGTTAAGTATAACATATATCTTGGAATAAGGATAGAAGAGAATTGAATAGAAAGTAATAATAATTGTATTGAAACTTGAAGTACAGCAGAGCTCCACACCCTTAATCTATGGTGTGTAGAAACTCCACTGTTGAAAACACATAAGTAAAAGGTTCAGGCATGGCCGAATGGCCAGCCCTCTCCATGATCAAGAGACCGAATGATCAAAGACTACAAAGTCAAAAGATTAAACTGTCAAAAGATGTCTAATACAATAGTAACTTATCCTATTTATACTAGACTAGCTACTAGGGTTTACATGAGTAAGTA
>NC_029777.3:80242972-80246761 GCF_000817695.3 Arachis duranensis
TTTTCTGGCGTTTAACTCCAGACAACAGCATGTACTTGGCGTTCAACGCCAAGTTACGTCGTCAATTTCCAAATAAAGTATGAACTATTATATATTGCTGGAAAGCTCTGGATGTGTACTTTCCAACGCCATTAAGAACGCACCAATTGGAGTTCTGTAGCTCCAGAAAATCTATTTCGAGTGCAGGGAGGTCAGATTCCAACAGCATCAGCAGTCCTTTTGTCATCCTTTTTCAGAGTTTTGCTTAAGTCCCTCAATTTCAGCCAGAAATTACCTGAAATCACAAAAAAACACACAAACTCATAGTAAAGTTCAGAAATGTGAATTTAACATAAAAACTAATGAAAACATCCCTAAAAGTAGCTTGAACTTACTAAAAACTACCTAAAAACAATGCCAAAAAGCGTATAAATTATCCGCTCATCACCAGTCGCCATCTTGACCAGGCACGCATCCGCGCCGGTCGCCAACTCGGTCAGGCGCGCGTCCGCGTACTGTGCGCGTCCGCGCCGGTAAAAAAAAAGAGTTTTTTCTCTCCTCTTCCATTTTCTTTTGTTTATTGCATTCATATACTTCTATTCTTTACATTTCAATTTTGGTTTTATAGCCTGTTTTCAATTTTTTTTTCTAAGTCTCTTCTTTTAATAATGGTGTTGAATCTTCTTACTCAATTGTTGAGAATTTCTTGGTTAATCTTGGTGCTTCATGACTTGTTTGCTATTGTTGGGTGATGAAACTTTTGAATCAATGCTTAACCCTTGATGATTCTTGTATCCTTTGTGCATTGATATGAACTTACATGTCTTTCATGACCCACTCTTTCTAGTTGAACTTGATGCTTTTGGGTGCTCTTCATGCTTTGACTTTACTCTTGCATCAAGTATTAGTTGATATGCCTCTTGCCTACATTGCTCTCTCACTTACATGCGTAGCTAACATGTAGTGAGAACCTTACTCTTATTTGGCATTAGCTCCCACCTATATTCTACTTGCTTTCATATATTTGTTATAGGCTTAATTCTCTTTATTTTTCTTCTCCTTTAGGTTGGCCACCAAGAAGGAAAGAAAAGGAAAAGCTTCTAAATTGGGCAACAAACAAGTCACCCGCACAACCCTTTGAAGAAACTCATTAATTGTAGCAACCCGTCCACCTTGCTTTTCTTTGCATGCACCGAGGACGATGCAAATTTCTAAGTGTGAGGAGGTCGTCCGACCGACCTCCATGGGTAACAACTTCCTTTTTCAACACCAATTTTTAATTTTTGTCTTTCTTAGATTAGTTATTGCATTGTATGATAGGTTTCATGTTAGTTAGAATTTATACATATTTTTACCACTTCCTTTTTATGTTAGGACTACTTGGTTAGGGTGATAATTTCTTTTCCAAGAAACTATTTTTAGGGCACCCTACCAATTCGAAAAAAAAAAAATTTTTCTGACAAACTTGCTTGAAGAATATATTTTGGAACATGGTTTTTGAGCTAAGAACACAAGTATGTGAGTTTTGAGCCTAATTGTGTGGTTACATTTTATAACCACTTATTTTTCATTCTTGTGTGCATTGTTCTCTTTCTATGATTGTAATCTTTGATTTGTTTGATTCTTTATGTCCATTATTCCATGTATACATGCATTTATATAATTGAGGCCATCATTTCATTTAGCTCACTTACCCAAATAGCCTACCTTTCATCAACCATTGTTAGCCAAATTTGAGCCTATTTAATCCCTTTTGTTTTTAATTTTATCACATCACTACCCCAAGTGAAAAACAATAAATGTCCTCAATTTGGATCTTTGATTAGCTTAGGTTAGTAAGGGTGTGTATCATTTGGGTATGGAAAACTTGGGACATTGGTTGAGAGAAAAGTGTGTTTTTATATTTTTGTTGAAGATTTTTGAGAAATTGGGTACATATTCATGCACAATATGTAAAACCATATGCATTGATACGTTTGTATATACTTTTGAAAAAAAACAAAAAAATGAGAAAAAATGAAAAGAATGCATGAGTATGTGAAAAAGTGGGAATCATGGGTAGCTAGGCATTGTATTAGAATTGTATAGGTTGTTATATGTATTTAGTGAGAGCTTAGGCTAATCAAAGATTCAAATTTCAAGCTCACTTGACCATATGCATCCTACCTTTACCCTAGCCCCATTACAACCTATGAATAAGTCCTCATGATGAATGTATGCATGCATTGAATAATTGTTGATTGTTAGATGAAAAACAAATCATGGAAAGCATGATTAGAAGAGAATTGAATGATCGACCCTATACACTAGAGACTAGAGCGGATACACATCCGGTGAGGGTTCGATGTTCAATTCCTTGTTCCTGGCTTTCATGAGCTTTCTTCTTGCAAGTCTATTTGAACTTTATTTTGATATTTGAATTGGTAGAGTTTGTGAGTCGTCATATGACCTTTGCCCTACTTGCTTATATATGTTCTTGGAGATTGATTTGCTTTTGACCAAGCAGGTAGAATCATATTGCATTTAGTTGCATTCATATAGATAGGTGCATATAATTTCTTTGCATTGAATAAATGTTCATACCTTTTCTTGTCCTTCTTTATTCTTAGCATGAGGACATGCTTGGTTTAAGTGTGGGGAGATTTGATAAACCCCGATTTTGTAGTTTATCTTGTGCCTATTTTGGGAGATTTTATCACATTCTCTCACATTTATTCAATGAAATAGCATGGTTTTGCGATTCTCCCTTGAATTGTGCTTAAATGTAAAAACATGCTTTTTAGGCCTTAAATTGGTGATTTTAATTCACTTTAATCCCATTCGATGCCTTGATGTGTTTGTTAAGTAATTTCAGGTTCATAAGGCAAGTATTCGATGGAGGAAATGAGGAGAAAAGCATGTAAAGAGGAGAATGCATGAAGAAACAAAGATATGGAATGCACCAATGGACACGCACGCGTACAAGGCGCGCACGCGCAAAAAGTGACTTCTCACAAGGACGCGCACACGTACACGCCGCTTACGCGCGGATTGGGAATTTGCCATCGACGCGCACGCACACATGCCGCGCGCACGCCGATTCTGTTCGTGGGTCCACTTTAATGAAATCGCCCTCAGCGATTTTGCAGCTCATTTTGGGCCCAATCCAACCCATTTCTGATGCTATTGAACCCAAGGATTGAAGGGGGAATGAACACACTTAGTCATAGTTAGTTTTCATCATGTTTTAGGTTAGAATTCTAGAGAGAGAGGCTCTCTCCTCTCTCTAGATTTTAGGGTAGTTTTAGTTAATTTTTCTTAAATCCAAGTTTTAATTCTTGTTTTGATTTAGTTTCTCCTTTTAATTTCTTGTTATTACATCTCTACTCTTCTAGTTTTACTTGTCATTTCCTTTATTTTGTCCTCTTTTATGTTTATGAACATTGTTGAATCTTAATTTTCTTTAATGCAATTTTATGTTTGATGTTCTTTTTATTGTTGATTTGTGTTGAGATCTTACTTTCCTTGCTATTGGTAGTTGGTAGATTTTATTATTCTTGCACTTTTACTATGCTTTCCTTTTATGCCTTCCAAGTGTTTGATAAAATGCTTGGAACGATGTTAGAGTAGATTTTGAGCATTCTTGGCTTGGAAAGAGTAATTAGGCAATCTTGAGTCATGAAAACCCAACTTATGTTGGTGATCTAAAGTTGTTAGCTAATATTGTTTCCATTGACGCTAATCTTTTGCTAATTTAATTAGTGAGTTGATTAGGACTTATGGAATATTGTTTCCATTGACACTAATCTTTTGCTAGTTTAATTAGTAAGT
>NC_029777.3:80247386-80250786 GCF_000817695.3 Arachis duranensis
CACCTCTTTGGGTTACTAAGTGTTCTGTAACAAGGGTTACTCTTGATAGTGGACTTTCAGCTGATAATCCCGGATTAGTTAACCCAAGTTACCAAGTGATAAGGCACCCCTAAGAGCTTATTCATCCAAGTATATCCCTTGTACATAAACACCACAGACACATGCCTCAAGTTTGAAACCCTTGGTGCCTAGCATTGTTTCTTATTGTGTTCCTTTTCTTATTTTCAATTGTATTGCTCTTTTTCTTTTCTTGTTGGGATCTTATTGTTTAGCTAGCCTCAAAAAATGTGTCTCAAACATAGGACTTAGGATGGATAGTTGCTTTCTTTCCTTTCTTGGTGAACCAACTTAGCTTACTAATCAACCTACCACAAACATTCAGAATGCACTTCACAAAATGACTCCACTCTTGTTCTTTGCATAACATTTTCTTTTAGATAAACTTAGAGAGACAAGCATACAAGTAAGGAAGATGAAAGTGAGCATTCAAGACATTAGGCTAGCACACTAGGATGTGAATAAAGAAGAACAAGTACAATATGCAGGTTCCATTCAATCAATTTTTACTTAGGGTTCGGTATTTCGAGATGGTTTGATACAACCTCATGATATCTTCCTTGGCGTTATCGTCCTAGCAATCACGTCCTTGTCTGTTTCCTTGGATAATGAGGTATGCCCATCCCCTAGGGTTGATTGGAATCCTGTAACACTATTGAAAGTTGCTTGTTCCCCAAGCACTTGGAAAAGAGTTAGCATGCATGTGTATGTGTGAGCTTCTGATCTTGGATTGGTGTGTGAACACCAAACTTAGTTCCTTGCTTACCTTGAAAAATTGGATGTATGCAATAACTTTGTGTGCTTTTTATTCTGAAACAACTATGAGTTAAAAAGACAATCTATGTATTAGAGGCTAAGCCTCTGTCAAGTGAGTTCTCTAATTGCTAGAGCAATACTTCATCATTAAGGGCTGCAATGCACTCTTAGGCTGGGGTTTTGGTGGGACACCAAACTTAGAGCCCTATATTCACCCTTGCATTGTTTTTGGTGTGTAACATCAAACTTAGCTCTTCACACTATAGAGAACCCAACTTGACATTTTTATCAAAAGACCTATGAAAAGAAAATTACCTCAGGTTGGGTTGCCTCCCAACAAAGCGCTTTTTTAGCGTCGCTAGCTCGACGATTCTTTCCTCAGTTGAGGTTGTACTTCTGTTTGGGGGTCTCCCCCATGCTGCCCAGGTAGTGTTTGAGTCTTTGCCCATTCACCGTGAACCTTCTCCTTGAGTTTTCTTCCATTATTTCTATGTGTCCATAAGGTGAGACTTTTGTGACTAGAAAGGGTCCCGACCATCTTGATTTGAGTTTCCTAGGAAAGAGTTTCAGTCTAGAGTTGAGAGAAGCACATGTTGCCCTTCTTCGAAACTTCTGGGTACCAAGTTGAGATCATGTCTCCTTTTTGCTTTTTCTTTATAAATCTTGGAATTTTCATAGGCTTGAGACCTAAATTCTTCCAATTCTTGAAGCTATAGGACCCTTTTTTCACCAGCAGCAGTGCTATCTAGGTTCAGTGTTTTAAGGGCTCAGAAGGCCTTGTGCTCCAATGATAAACCACTATTTTATGGTTTATCTTGTGCTCAATTGAGTGGTTTTTATCAACTCTTTACCCACTTATTCATACTATTTGCATGTTTTATATTTTCCTTCCTGATTTTGTGCTTTGATTGAAAACATGCTTCTTTGGACTTATATTTGCTTATTATTAATCCTCTCTTATTACCATTAGATGCCTTGATATTTGTATTAAGTGTTTTCAGAGATTACAACGCAGGAATGGCTCAGAGGATGGAAAGGAAGCATGCAAAAGTGGAAGGAATACAAGAAGTTGGAGAAACTGCTAAGCTGTCCAGCCTGACCTCTTCGCACTCAAATGGCTATAACTTTAGCTGCAGAGGTCCAAACAACGCGGCTTCAGTTGCCTTGGAAAGCTAACGTCCGGGGCTTCGATTTGATATATAATTTGCCATAGCTGCCCCGACGCCAGGCGACGCGAACGCGTGGGTCACGCAGACGCGTGACCTAGCAGGAGCGCAACCCGCGCGGCCGCGTGGACGACGCGACCGCGTCACTTGCCTGCGACCTGAACGTAACAGAAATGGCTGGGAGCAATTTCTGGGCTGTTTTTGACCCAGTTTTCAGCCCAGAACACACAGATTAGAGGCTATAAAGTGGGGGAATGCATCCATTCAGGAGGAGGCTTTAATAATTCACTTTTCATGTTTTAGATGTAGTTTTTAGAGACAGAGGTTCTCTCCTCTCTCTTAGGATTTAGGTAGAGTTTTTAGAAATTAGGATTTAGGACTTCTCTTAGTTTTAGGAGTGACTCTCAATCCTAGGTTCAATGTTCTTTTACTTTATAATTATTTGTTATTTTCAGACATTTGAATGCTTGCTTATATTAGTTATGTTGCCTAATTGGCCTATGCCACTTTCATGATGATTTTATTATTTAATGATATTTGAGGTATTTCAGTTTATGATTGTCCCTTTTTATTATCCATAATCTGAAGATATTGTTATTCCAGTAGATTTAATTTCCTTCCTTTTGGTCTTGGTTAAGAAATCAGTAACTCAGGAGTTATCTTAGCTCAACATAATTGATAACTGTTATCTTTGCTAATTGAACTGAACTTCAATAATCCCAACCTTTTCTTAGGAAATAAATAGGATTCGAAGGTCAATTAATTAGTCCCTTGACTTTCCTTTGCTTTAGCAAAAGTTGACTAAGTGGAATTAAGATTCAACTTTATTATTATTGATAAGAATAACTAAGTCTGAATTTCCAATTTCTCGTACCTTGCCAAAGGATTTGTTTTACAGTACAATTGTAATCTCAACTCTTTATCACAACTTCGCACAACTAACCAGCAAGTGCACTGGGTCGTCCAAGTAATAAACCTTACGCGAGTAAGGGTCGATCCCACAGAGATTGTTGGTATGAAGCAAGCTATGGTCATCTTGTAAATCTCAGTCAGGCAGACTCAAATGGTTATGGAGGATAACATAAAACATAAAGATAAAGATAGAGATACTTATGCAATTCATTGGTGAGAATTTCAGATAAGCGTATGGAGATGCTTTGTCCCTTCCGTCTCTCTGCTTTCCTACTGTCTTCATCTAATCCTTCTTACTCCTTTCCATGGCAAGCTGTATGTAGGGTTTCACCGTTGTCAGTTGCTACCTCCCATCCTCTCAGTGAAAATGTTCAACGCGCTCTGTCACAGCACGGCTATTCAGCTGTCGGTTCTCGATCATGTTGGAATAGAATCCAGTGATTCTTTTGCGTCTGTCACTAATGCCCTACAATCGCGAGTTTGAAGCTCGTCACAGTCATTCAATCCTC
>NC_029777.3:80251064-80252547 GCF_000817695.3 Arachis duranensis
AGAACAAGAATAAGCTGAATTGAATAGAAGAACAATAGTAATTGCATTAATACTCGAGGTACAGCAGAGCTTCACACCTTAATCTATGGTGTGTAGAAACTCCACCGTTGAAAATACCTAAGAACAAGGTCTAGGCATGGTCGAATGGTCAGTCTCCCAAAGAAGGTTCAATCATAAAAACATGATCAAAAGATTCAAGTGATCAAAAGACTTAAATACAATAGCAAAAGGTCCTACTTATAGAGAACTAGTAGCTAGGGTTTACAGAAATGAGTAAATGACATAAAAATTCACTTCCGGGCCCACTTGGTGTGTGCTTGGGCTGAGCATTGAAGCATTTTCGTGTAGAGACTCTTCTTGGAGTTAAATGCCAGCTTTTGTGCCAGTTTAGGCGTTTAACTCCCATTCTTGTGCCAGTTCCGGCGTTTTACGCCAGAATTCTTGAGCTGACTTGGAACGCCTGTTTGGGCCATCAAATCGCGGGCAAAGTATGGACTATTATACATTGCTGGAAAGCCCAGGATGTCTACTTTCTAACGCAATTAAGAGCGCACCAATTGGGCTTCTGTAGCTCCAGATAATCTACTTCGAGTGCAGGGAGGTCAGAATCCAACAGCATCTGCAGTCCTTTTCAGCCTCTGAATCAGATTTTTGCTCAGGTCCCTCAATTTCAGCCAGAAAATACCTGAAATCACGGAAAAACACACAAACTCATAGTAAAGTCCAGAAGAGTGAATTTTAACTAAAAACTAATAAAAATATAATAAAAACTAACTAAAACATACTAAAAACATACTAAAAACAATGCCAAAAATTGTACAAATTATCCGCTCATCACAACACGAAACTTAAATTGTTGCTTATCCCCAAGCAACTGAAAATCAAATAAGATAAAAAGAAGAGAATATGCAATGAATTCCAAAAACATCTATGAAGATCAGTATTAATTAGATGAGCGGGGCCTTAGCTTTTTGCCTCTGAACAGTATTGGCATCTCACTTTATCCTTTGAAATTCAGAATGATGGGCTTCTATAGGAACTCAGAATCCAGATAGTGTTATTGATTCTCCTAGTTAAGTATGATGATTCTTGAACACAGCTACTTTATGAGTCTTGGCCGTGGCCCAAAGCACTTTGTCTTCCAGTATTACCACCGGATACATACATGCCACAGACACATAACTGGGTGAACCTTTTCAGATTGTGACTCAGCTTTGCTAGAGTCCCAAATTAGAGGTGTCCAGGGTTCTTAAGCACACACTTTTTGCCTTGGATCACAACTTTATTATTTCTTTCTCTTTTTTTTCTTTTTTTCGCATGTACCATCTCTCTTTTTTTTTGAATTCAATGCTTTTTCTTGCTTCAAGAATCATTTTTATGATTTTTCAGATCCTCAGTAACATGTATACTTTTTTATCATTCTTTCAAGAGCCAACATTCATGAACAACAAATTCAAAAGACATATGCACTGTTCAAGCATAC
>NC_029777.3:80252787-80256070 GCF_000817695.3 Arachis duranensis
TCTCATGATTCTTTGATCTTCTCTAATTTCATGGAGGAGGATGGAATGTTCTTGGTGCTCCACCCTTAGTTGTCCCATGTTGGAACTCAATTCACCTAGGGAGGTGTTGATTTGCTCCCAATAGTTTTGTAGAGGAAAGTGCATCCCTTGAGGCATCTCAGGGATTTCATGGTGAGTGGGATCTCTTGTTTACTCCATCCTTTTCGTAGTGATGGGCTTGTCTTCATCAATGAGGGTGTCTCCCTCTATGTCAACTCCAACTGAATAACAGAGGTGACAAATGAGATGAGGGAAGGCTAACCTTGCCAAGGTAGAGGACTTGTCCGCCACCTTATAAAGTTCTTGGGATATAACCTCATGAACTTCTATTTCCTCTCCAATCGTGATGCTATTAATCATGATAACCCGGTCTATTGTAACTTCGGACCGGTTGCTAGTGGGAATGATTGAGCGTTGTATAAACTCCAACCATCCTCTAGCCATGGGCTTGAGGTCATGCCTTCTTAGTTGAACCGGCTTCCCTCTTGAATCTCTCTTCCATTGAGCGCCCTCTTCACGCGGATCTCATGTCGGATCTCCGGATATTCACTCTTTTTGAGTTTGAAAGGGACCTCGGGGATCACCTTTTTCATGGCCACAACTTCATAGAAGTGGTCTTGATGCACCCTTGAGATGAATCTCTCCATCTCCCATGACTCGGAGGTGAAAGCTTTTGCCTTCTCTTTCCTCTTTCTAGAGGTTTCTCCGGCCTTAGATGCCATAAATGGTTATGGAAAAATAAAAAGCAATGCTTTTACCACACCAAACTTAAAAGGTTTGCTCGTCCTCGAGCAAAAGAGGAAAGAAGAGAGTAGAGGAAGAAGAAATAGAGGAGATGGAGGTGGCGTTGTGGTTCGTCCAAGGGGGAGAAGTAGTGTTTAGGTTGTGTGAAAATGAAAGAATGAAGAACAGTTTATATAGGAGTGGAGAGGGGGTGTATGGTTCGGCCATGTGAGGGTGGGTTGGGAGGGAAAGTGGTTTGAATTTGAATGGTGAGGTAGGTGGGGATCCTGTGGGGTCCACAGATCCTGAGGTGTCAAGGAAAACTCATCCCTGCACCAAGTGGCGAGCAAAAATGCTCTTCATGCCAATTCTGGCATTAAACGCCGGGCTGGTGCCCATTTCTGGCATTTAACGCCAGCTTCTTGCCCTTTCCTGGCGTTTAACGCCAGTCTGGTGCCCCTTTCAGGCGTTAAACGCCCAGAATGGTGCCAGACTGGACGTTAAACGCCCATTTGCTGCCCTTACTGACGTTTAGACACCAGCAAGATTCTCCTCCAGGGTGCGCTGTTTTTCTTTCTGTTTTTCATTCTGTTTTTGCTTTTTCAATTGATTTTGTGACTTTCCATGATCATCAACCTATAGAAAACATAAAATAACAAAGGAAATTAGATAAATATAACATTGGGTTGCCTCCCAACAAGCGCTTCTTTAATGTCATTAGCTTGACAGTGGGCCCTCATGGAGCCTCACAGATATTCAGAGCAATGTTGGAACCTCCCAACACCAAGCTTAGAGTTTGAATGTGGGGGTTCAACACCAAACTTAGGATTTGGTTGTGGCCTCCCAACACCAAACTTAGAGTTTGACTGTGGGGGCTCTGCTTTGAGAGAAGCTCTTCATGCTTCCTCTCCATGGTTACAGAGGGATATCCTTGAGCCTTAAATACAAAGGATTCTTTATTCACTTGAATGATCAATTCTCCTCTGTCAACATCAATCACAGCCTTTCCTGTGGCTAGGAAGGATCTGCCAAGGATGATGGATTCACCCATGCACTTCCCAGTCTCTAGGACTATGAAATCAGTAGGGATGTAATGGTCTTCAATCTTTACCAGAACATCGTCTACAAGTCCATAAGCTTGTTTTCTTGAATTGTCTGCCATCTCTAGTGAGATTCTTGCAGCTTGCACCTCAAAGATCCCTAGCTTCTCCATTACAGAGAGAGGCATGAGGTTTATGCTTGACCCTAGGTCACACAGAGCCTTCTTGAAGGTCATGGTGCCTATTGTACAAGGTATTGAGAACTTCCCAGGGGCCTGTCTCTTTTGAGGTAATCTCTGCCTAGTCAAGTCATCCAGTTCTTTGGTGAGCAAAGGGGGTTCATCCTCCCAAGTCTCATTACCAAATAACTTGTCATTTAGCTTCATGATTGCTCCAAGGTACTTAGCAACTTGCTCTTCAGTGACATCTTCATCCTCTTTAGAGGAAGAATACTCATCAGAGCTCATGAATGGCAGAAGTAAATCCAATGGAATTTCTATGGTCTCAGTGTGAGCCTCAGATTCCCATGGTTCCTCATTAGGGAACTCATTAGAGGCCAGTGGACGTCCATTGAGGTCTTCCTCAGTGGCGCTCACTACCTCTTCCTCCTCTCCAAGTTCGGCCATGTTGATGGCCTTGCATTCTCCTTTTGGATTCTCTTCTGTATTGCTTAGAAGAGTACTAGGAGGGAGTTCAGTAACTTTCTTGCTCAACTGACCCACTTGTGCCTCCAAGTTTCTAATGGAGGATCTTGTTTCAGTCATGAAACTTTGAGTGGTTTTGATTAGATCAGAGACCGTTTGAGTGGTTTTGATTAGATTAGAGACCATGGTTGCTAAGTCATAGTGTCTCTGCTTAGAATTCTCTGTCTATTGCTGAGAAAATGATGGAAAAGGCTTGCCATTGCTAAACCTGTTTCTTCAACCATTATTGTTGTTGAAACCTTGTTGAGGTCTCTGTTGATCCTTCCATGAGAGATTTGGATGATTTCTCCATGAAGGATTATAGGTGTTTCTATAGGGTTCTCCCATGTAGTTCACCTCTTCCATTGAAGGGTTCTCAGGATCATAAGCTTCTTCTTCAGATGAAGGGTCCTTAGTACTGCCTAGTGCAGCTTGCATTCTAGACAGGCTTTGAGAAATCATATTGACTTGCTGAGTCAATATTTTTTTCTGAGCCAATATGGCATTCAGAGTATCAATCTCAAGAACTCCTTTCTTCTGATTCGTCTCATTGTTCACAGAATTCCTTTCAGAAGTGTACATGAATTGATTATTTGCAACCATTTTAATGAGTTCTTGAGCTTCTGCAGGCGTCTTCTTCAGATGAAGAGATCCTCCAGCAGAGCTATCCAATGACATCTTGGACAGTTCAGACAGACCATCATAGAAGATACCTATGATGCTCTATTCAGAAACCATATCAGAAGGACACTTTCTGATCAATTGTTTGTATCTTTCCCAAGCTTCATAGAGGGATTC
>NC_029777.3:80256358-80267216 GCF_000817695.3 Arachis duranensis
AACTGATGAGGATCTTCCAATGGAAGTCCATGGAACTTGCAATTCTGTTGCATTAGAGAAACTAATTGAGGCTTAAGCACAAAGATGTTTGCTCCAATGGCAGGGATAGAGATGCTTCTCCCATAGAAGTCGGGAGTAGGTGCAGTAAAGTCACCCAGCACCTTCCTTGCATTGTTGGCATTGTTGTTGTTTTCGGCTGCCATGTCTTCTTCTTTGAAGATTTCTGTTAGGTCCTCTACAGAGAGTTGTGCCTTAACTTCTCTTAGCTTTCGCTTCAAGGTTCTTTCAGGTTCAGGGTCAGCCTCAACAAGAATGCTTTTGTCTTTGCTCCTGTTCATATGAAAGAGAAGAGAACAAGAAAATATGGAATCCTCTATGTCACAGTATAGAGATTCCTTGAGGTGTCAAAGGAAAAGAAAGAGGTAGAAAATTCGAACTTATCAAGGAAAGATAGAGTTCGAATTGTGCATTGAGGAATAGTGTTAGTCCATAAATAGAAGGATGTGAGAAGAGGGGAAGAAATTTTCGAAAATAAATTAAAAAGATTTTAAAAACATTTTGAAAAATACTAATTGATTTTTGAAAAATAAGAGTGGAAAAGAAATCAAGTGATTTTTGAAAAATTTTGAAATTAGAAATTAAAAAGATATGATTGAAAATTATTTTGAAAAAGATGTGATTAGGAAGATATGATTGAAAAGTTATGGTTTTAAGAAGATATGATTGAAAAGATATGAAAAAAAAAACAATTTGAAAAGATTTGATTTTTAAAATTAATGACTTGGCTAACAAATTAAAAGATATGATTCAGACATTAAATCTTTCTCAACAGAAAAGGCAACATACTCTGAGATGTTGAATCAAATCATTAATTGTTAGCAAGTATTTTTGAAAATGGAAAGAAATTAATTTTGAAAACACATGATTGAAAAGATATGATTTGAAAAAGATTTGATTTCAAAAATTTTGAAAACTTGAAAAAAATTGGCATTAAAGACAAAATCTTCCCTCTTGTGCCATCCTGGCATTAAACGCCCAGAATGGTGCACATTCTGGCGTTTAACGCCCAAAACACTACCCTTTTGGGCGTTAAACGCCCAGCCAGGCACCCTGGCTGGCGTTTAAAGTTTTCCTTCTTTACTGGGCGTTTTGAACACCCAGCTTTTTCTGTGTAATTCCTCTACTGAATGTTCTGAATCTTCAATTCTCTGTATTATTGACTTGAAAAGACACAAATTAAAAATTTTTTTATTTTTTTAATAATGAGGAATAATCAAAATGCAACTAAAATCAAATAAACAATGCATGCAAGACACCAAACTTAGAAGTTTGTATACTACTAACACTAACAAATTGAGAATGCATATGAGAAATAACAAAACACACAAAACAAGAGAATTTAAAGATCAGAGCAAGTAAATCATCAAGAACAACTTGAAGATTAATGAAGACACATGATAAATGCAAGAAGAACAGAAACATGCAATTGACACCAAACTTAAAATGAGACACTAGACTCAAACAAGAAATATTTTTGGTTTTTATGATTTTGTAATTTTTTTTTTTGTTTTTTTCGAAAATTACATGGCAAGCTGTATGTAGGGTTTCACCGTTGTCATTGGCTACCTCCTATCCTCTCAGTGAACATGTTCAACGCGCTCTGTCACAGCACGGCTATTCAGCTGTCGGTTCTCGATCATGTCGGAATAGAATCCAGTGATTCTTTTGCGTCTGTCACTAACGCCCCACAATCGCGAGTTTGAAACTCGTCACAGTCATTCAATCCTCGAATCCTACTCAGAATGCCACAGACAAGGTTTAGACCTTCCGGATTCTCTTGAATGCTGCCATCAATTCTAGCTTATACAACGAAGATTCCGATTAAGGAATCCAAGAGATAAACATTCAAGCCTTGTTTGCTTATAGAACGGGAGTGGTTGTCAGGCACGCGTTCATAAGTGAGAATGATGATGAGTGTCACATAATCATCACATTCATCATGTTCTTGGGTGCGAATGAATATCTTAGAACAAGAATAAGCTAAATTGAATAGAAAAACAATAGTAATTGCATTAATACTCGAGGTACAGCAGAGCTCCACACCTTAATCTATGGTGTGTAGAAACTCCACCGTTGAAAATACATAAGAACAAGGTCTAGGCATGGCTGAATGGCCAGCCTCCCAAAGAGGGTTCAATCACAAAAAGATGATCAAAAGATTCAAGTGATCAAAAGACTCAAATACAATAGCAAAAGGTCCTACTTATAGAGAACTAGTAGCTAGGGTTTACAGAAATGAGTAAATGACATAAAAATCCACTTCCGGGCTCACTTGGTGTGTGCTTGGGCTGAGCATTGAAGCATTTTCGTGTAGAGACTCTTCTTGGAGTTAAACGCTAGCTTTTGTGCCAGTTTGGGCATTTAACTCCCATTCTTGTGCCAGTTCCAGCGTTTTACGCCAGAATTCTTGAGCTGAATTGGAACGCCTGTTTGGGCCATCAAATCTCGGGCAAAGTATAAACTATTATATATTTCTGGAAAGCCCAGGATGTCTACTTTCCAACGAAGTTGAGAGCGTGCCAATTGGGCTTCTGTAGCTCCAGATAATCTACTTCAAGTGCAGGGAGGTCAGAATCCAACAGCATCTGCAGTTCTTTTCAGCCTCTGAATCAGATTTTTGCTCAGGTTCCTCAATTTCAGCCAGAAAATACCTGAAATCACAGAAAAACACACAAACTCATAGTAAAGTCCAGAAGAGTGAATTTTAACTAAAAACTAATAAAAATATAATAAAAACTAACTAAAACATACTAAAAACATACTAAAAACAATGTCAAAAAGCATACAAATTATCCGCTCATCTCCAAGTCATTAATTTTAAAAATCAAATCTTTTTAAAGTGTTTCTCAATCATATCTTTTCAATCATATATTTTTTAAAACCATAACTCTTCAATCGTATCTTCTTAATGACATCTTTTTCCAAATAATTTTCAATCTTTTTGATTTCTAATTTCAAAATCTTTTTCAAAAATCACTTTATTTCTTTCCCAACTTTAATTTTCGAAAACCATTCTTCAATTTTTCAAAATTTCTTCAAAATCTTTTAATTTATTTTCGAAAATTATTCCCCTCTTCTCACATCCTTCTATTTAAGGACTAACTGGTGCACGAATTTGTGATCATCAACAATGGCTCCAATAGTTTGGTAGCTCTCACACGTGAATCACACTTAGTCACAACTCCGCACAACTAACCAGCAAGTGCACTGGGTCGTCCAAGTAATACCTTACGTGAGTAAAGGTCAATCCCACGGAGATTATTGATATGAAGCAATCTATGGTCATCTTGTAAATCTCTGCGGATTCAAATGTATTTGGATTAGATATTTAAAAGATAAATAAAAAAGGATAGAAATACTTATGTAAATTAATGGTGGGAATTTCAGCTAAGCATATGGAGATACTGTGCCCTTTCTTTTTCTACTTTTCTACTTCTTCCTTCAATCCTTCTTACTCCTTTCCATGGCAAGCTGGATGTAGGGTATCACCGTTGTCAATGGCTACATCCCATCCTCTCAGTGAAAAAGGTCCAAATGCTCTGTCACAGTACGGCTAATCATCTGTCAGTTCTCAATCGGGTTGGAGTAGAATCCAGTGATTCTTTTGCGTCTGTCACTAACGCCCAGCCTTCAGGAGTTTGAAGCTCGTCACAGTCATTCAATCCCAGAATCCTACTCGGAATACCATAGACAAGGTTAGACTTTCCGAATTCCCATGAATACCGCCATCAATTCTAGCTTATACCACAAAGATTCTGATTAAGGAATCCAAGAGATATGCGCCCGGTCTAAGGTAGAACGGAAGTGGTTGTCAGTCACACGCGTTCATAGGTGAGAATGATGATGAGTGTCATGGATCATCACATTCATCAAGTTGAAGTGCAATGAATATCTTAGAACAGGAATAAATCGAATTGGATAGAAAATAATAGTAATTGCATTGAAACTTAAGGTACAGCAGAGCTCCACACCCTTAATCTATGGTGTGTAGAAACTCCACCGTTGAAAATACATAAGTGAAAGGTCCAGGCATGGCCGAATGGCCAGCCCCCCATGAAGGTCTAAGGACTAGGCGTCCAGAGATGTCTAATACAATAGTAAACTATCCTATTTATACTAGACTAGCTACTAGGGTTTACAGGAGTAAGTAATTGATGCATAAATCCACCTCCGGGACACACTTGGTGTGTGTTTGGATTGAGCTTGATCTATCCACGAGCTGGGGCCCACTTGGTGTGTGCTTGGGCTGAGCTTGATCTATCCACGAGCTGAGGCTTCTTTTGGAGTTGAACGCCAAGTTGTAATGTGTTTTGGGCGTTCAACTCCGGTTCGTGACGTGTTTCTGGCGTTTGACTCTAGAATGCAGCATGGAACTGGCATTGAGCGCCAGTTTACATCGTTTAATCACGAATAAAGTATGGACTATTATATATTGCTGGAAAGCTCTGGATGTCTACTTTTCATCGCTGTTAAGAGCGCACCATTTGGAGTTCTGTAGCTCCAGAAAATCCATTTCGAGTGCATGAAGGTCAGATTCCAACAACATCAGCAGTCCTTTGTCAGCCTCCTATAAGAGTTTTGCTCAGGTCCCTCAATTTCAGCCAGAAAATACCTGAAATCATAGAAAAACACATTTTGCTCAAGTCCCTCAATTTCAGCCAGAAATTACCTGAAATCACAGAAAAACACATAAACTAATAGTAAAGTCCAGAAATATGAATTTTGCATAAAAACTAATAAAAACATCCCTAAAAGTAGCTATATTCTACTAAAAACTACCTAAAAACAATGCCAAAAAGCGTATAAATTATCCGCTCATCACAATACCAAACTTAAATTGTTGCTTGTCCCCAAGCAACTAAAAATTAATTAGGATAAAAAGAAGAGAATATACTATAAATTCCAAAATGTCAATGAATATTAATTCTAATTAGATGAGCCGGACTTGTAGCTTTTTGCTTCTGAACATTTTTGGCATCTCACTTTTTCCTTTGAAGTTTAGAATGATTGGCTTCTCTAGGAACTTAGAATTTCGGATAGTGTTATTGATTCTCCTAGTTAAGTATGTTGATTCTTGAACACAACTACTTTTATGAGTCTTGGACGTGGCCCTAAGCACTTTATTTTCCAATATTACCACCGGATACATAAATGCCACAGACACATGACTGGGTGAACCTTTTCAAATTGTGACTCAGCTTTGCTAGAGTCCCCAGTTAGAGATGTCCAGAGCTCTTAAGCACACTCTTTTTGCTTTGGATCTTTTTTACGCTTGCCTTTTGGTTTTAAGGGCTAATAGCTTTTTCTGCTTGCTTTTTCTTTTTCTTTCTATATTTTTTTCGCCAATTTTTTTTTCACAAGCTTTTGCTTTTTCACTGCTTTTTCTTGTTTCAAGAATCAATTTCATGATTTTTTAGATCATCAATAACATTTCTCTTTGTTCATCATTCTTTCAAGAGCCAACAATTTTAGCATTCATAAACAACAAGATAAAAAATATGCACTGTTCAAGCATTCATTCAGAAAACAAAAAGTTTTGTCACCACATCAATATAATTAAACTAAATTCAAGGACAATTTTCGAAATTTATGTACTTCTTGTTCTTTTGAATAAAAAACAATTTTCATTTAAGAGAGGTGAAGGATTAATGGAATTATTCATAGCTTTAAGACATAGTTACTAACTACTAATGATCATGAAGTAGAGACACAAAACATAGATAAACATATAACATAAAAAACCAAAAAAAAAACAGAGAGATAAGAACAAGGAAGTTAAGGAATGAGTCCACCTTAGTGAGGGTGGCGCCTTTTGAAGGTCCAATGGTGCTTTTTGAGCTCCTTTATGTCTCTTTCTTGCTTCTGTTGCATGATCCCTAGTGATTTTGGTGTTCCTACCCTTAGTTGCTTCCAATAATTATGTGGAGGAACATGTATCCCCTGAGGTATCTCAGGGATTTCTTGATGAGGGAATTTCTCATGCTCTCTTGATGTGCAGTCAAATGCTCTTCTACTGAGTTGTGGACCCTTGAGATGAATATCTCCATCTCCCATGACTCAGAGGTGGAAGCTTTTGTCTTCTCTTTTCTCTTCTCTTTCTTTTCTCTCTCTCTCTTTTTTTTTTTGAGATTTCTCTGGCCTTAGGTGCCATCAATGGTTATGGAAAAAGCAAGAAAAGCAAAAAATATATGATTTTACCACACCAAACTTAGAATGTTGCTCGCCCTCGAGCAAAAGAAGAAAGAATAGAAGAAGGAGAAGAAGATATGGGGGAGAGGGAGAGATGTTTGTGTTTTGGCCATGTAGGGTGGGTTTGGGTGGGAAGGATGGATGGATGTGAGTGGTGAAGAGATGATGGGGAAGAGGGATTAAGGTAATTGAGAAAGAAGGGAGAAGGTGAGTTGAGGTAGGTGGGGATCCTGTGGGGTCCACAGATCCTGAGATGATCCTGTGGGTCCACAGATCCTGAGGTGTCAAGGATTTACATCCCTGCACCAATTAGGCATGTAAAATGCCTTTGCATACAATTCTGGTGTTTAAACGCCGAGGTGATGCATGTTCTGGGCGTTCAACGCCCATGTGTAGCATGTTTCTGGCGTTGAACACCAGTTCCATGCTTGTTTCTGGCGTTTAGTGCCAGCTCTATGCTCTGTTCTGGCGTTGAACGCCAGCCAGATGCTTCTTACTGGCGTTTAAACGCCAGTAAGTCCTTCCTCCAGGGTGTGATTTTTCTTCTGCTGTTTTTGATTTTCTTTTTAATTTTAGTATTTTTTTCGTGACTCCACATGATCATGAACCTAATAAAACATAAAGAACAATAAAAAGAAAAATAAAATTAGATAAATAAAAATTGGGTTGCCTCCCAATAAGCGCTTCTTTAATGTCAATAGCTTGACAGTGAGCTCTCGTGGAGCTTCAGAGATGTTCAGAGCATTGTTGGGACCTCCCAACACCAAACTTAGAGTTTGAATATGGGGGTTCAACACCAAACTTAGAGTTTGGTTGTGGCCTCCCAATACCAAACTTAGAGTTTGACTGTGGGGGCTCTGTTTGACTCTGCATTGAGAGAAGCTGTTCATGCTTCCTCTCATTACCAAATAACTTGGCATTTAGCTTCATGATGGCTCCTAGATGTTGAGCAACTTGCTCTCCATTTACATCTTTATCCTCTTCAGAGGAAGAATAGTCTTCAGAGCTCATGAATGGTAGAAGGAGGTTTAATGGAATCTCTATGGTCTCTATATGAGCCTCAGATTCCTTTGGGTCCTCAATAGGGAACTCCTTCTTGTGGGAGACGTCCCATGAGGTCTTCCTCATTGGGATTCACCACCTCCCCTTCCTCCTTGCATTCGGCCATATTAACTATATCAATGGCCTTGCACTCTCTCTTTGGATTCTCTTCTGTATTGCTTGGGAGAGTACTAAGAGGAGTTTCAGTGATTTTCTTACTCAACTGGCCTACTTGTGCCTCCAGATTTCTGATGGAGGACCTTGTTTCACTCATGAAACTTAAATTGGCCTTAGACAGATCAGAGACTAAATTTGCTAAGTTAGAGGTATTCTGTTCATAATTCTCTGTTTGTTGCTGAGAAGATGATGGATAAGGCTTGATATTGCTGAGCCTATTTATTCCACCATTATTAAAGCCTTGTTGAGGCTTTTGTTGATCCTTCCATGAGAAATTCGGATGATTTCTCCATGATGAATTATAGGTGTTTCCATAAGGTTCACCCATGTAATTTACCTCTGCCATTGCAGGGTTTTCAGGATCATAGGCTTCTTCTTCAGAAGATGCCTCTTTAGCACTGTTGGATGCATTTTGCCATCCATTCAAACTTTGAGAAATCATGTTGACTTGCTGAGTCAACACTTTGTTCTGAGCCAATATGGCATTCAGAGCATCAATTTCAAGAACTCCCTTCCTCTGAGGCGTCCCATTATTCATGGAATTCCTCTCAGAAGTATACATGAATTGGTTATTTGCAACCATGTCAATAAGTTCCTGAGCTTCTGCAGGCGTTTTCTTGAGGTGAATGGATCCACCTGCAGAGTGGTCCAATGACATCTTGGAAAACTCAGATAGACCATAATAGAATATATCTAATATGGTCCACTCTGAAAACATGTCAGAAGGACACTTTTTGGTCATCTGCTTGTATCTTTCCCAAGCTTCATAGAGGGATTCACCATCTTTTTTCTTGAAGGTATGAACATCTACTCTAAGCTTGCTCAGCTTTTGAGGAGGAAAGAATTTATCCAAGAAGGCTGTGACCAGCTTATCCCAGGAGTCCAGGCTATCTTTAGGTTGTGAGTCCAACCATGTTCTAGCTCTGTCTCTTACAGCAAAAGGGAAAAGCATGAGCCTGTAGACTTCAAGATCTACTCCATTCGTCTTTACAGTCTCACAAATCTGCAAGAACTCAGTTAAAAACTGGTAAGGATCTTCAGATAGAAGTCCATGAAACTTGCAGTTCTATTGCATTAGAGCAACTAATTGAGGTTTCAGCTCAAAATTATTTGCTCCAATGACCGGAATGGAGATGCTTCTTCCATCAAATTTGGACGTTGGTTTAGTGAAGTCACCTAGCATTCTCCTTGCATTATTGTTGTTGGGTTCGGCTGCCATCTCCTTCTCTTGTTCAAAAATTTCAGAAAGGTTGTCTCTAGATTATTGTAATTTAGCTTCTCTTAGTTTCCTCTTCAGAGTCCTTTCAGGTTCAGGATCAGCTTCAACAAGAGTGTCTTTTTCCTTGTTCCTGCTCATATGAAAGAGAAGAAAAAAAGAAAAGGAAGAAGAATCCTCTATATTTGGACAAAGACGATCCTTATTATTAGTAGAAGAAGAAAGGAATAAAAGTGGAGAATCCAATCACAAGGGTGAGGATAGAGGCAGTGATTGGAGATGAAGAGAGGTGAAGAGAAGTGTTAGTAAATAAATAAATAAATAGAAGAAGAGAAGAGAGGGAGAATTCGAAAATAATTTTGAAAAAATAGTTAATGATTTTCAAAAATTAAAGATAAGATATAATTAAAATTGAAATTTAAAACAGTTAAAAAGAATTTTTGAAAAAGAGATGAGATATTTTTGAAATTTAAAGAGGGAAAAGTAGTTAGGTAGTTTTGAAAAAGATAAAAAACAAACAAAAAGTCAAATAGTTAGTTGAAAAAAAATTTGAAAATCAAATTTGAAAGATAAGATAAGAAGTTAGATAAGATATCTTGAAATCAAATTTTTGAAAAAGATAAAATTTTGAAAAAGATATGATAAAAAAACAGATATGATAAAAATATATGATAAAAAGATAAGATTTTTAAGAAAAAGATATTTTGAAAAAGATTTAATTTTTAAAATTAAAATTACTTAACTAACAAGAAACTAAAAGATATGATTCTAGAATTTAAAGATTAAACCTTTCTTAACAAGAAAGTAACAAACTTCAAATTTTTGAATCAATCACATTAATTGTTAGTATAATTTCAAAAATTATGAAATAAAATTAAGAAAAAGATTTTGAAAATAATTTTAAATTTTTGAAATTAATAAGATAAAGATGAAAAAGATTTGATTTTTGAAAAAAAAAATTGAAAAGATATGATTTTTAAAATTGAAAATTTGACTTGACTTATGAAAAACAACTAATTTTAAATTTTTTTTGACTAAGTCAACCCAAAATTTCGAATTTTTGAGAGAAAAAAGGAAAATATATTTTTTTATTTTTAAATTTTTAATAAGGAGAGAGAAAAACACCAATATGACCCAAAACATGAAAATTTTGGATCAAAACACTTAATGCATGCAAGAACACTATGAATGTCAAGATGAACACCAAGAACACTTTGAAGATCATGATGAACATCAAGAACATATTTTTGCAAAATTTTTGATGCAAAGAAAACATGCAAGACACCAAACTTAGAAATCTTTAATGATTGGACTCTAACAAACGAAAAATGCATATGAAAAACAACATACAACACAAAACAAGAAATCATCAAGATCAAATAAGAAGACTTGTCAAGAACAACTTGATGATCATGAAGAACACCATGAATGCATGAATTTTCGAAAAATGTAAGAAAAATTTTTAAAGCATGCAATTGACACCAAACTTAAAAATTGACTCAAGACTCAAACAAAAAACATAAAATATTTTTTATTTTTATGATTTTCTAATTTTTTTGTATTTTCTTTTATTTTTTTTCGAAAAACATATGGAAAAAAGAAAATAAGAAATTCAAAATCTTTAAGAATAATTCTAGGAATCTTTTTATGTTAGCCTAAAGCTCTAATTCAGGGGTTGGACATGGCTTAATAGCCAGCCAGCTTTAGGATGGCATTACATGCATTGTGGTGATTAGTTGAAGACCAATCCCAAAGGAGTTTGAATATGGCTTTACAGCCAGCTAGGATTCAACATGTTACTATGAAACTCTAGAATTCATTCTTGAAAGTTTTGAAGCCATAGAATAATTTAAAAAAAATTTCAAAAATAATTTTTTTTGGAAAAACAAAAACAAAGAAAAATTTTGAAAAATTTTTGAAAACTTTTTGAAAAGAAAATTACCTAATATGAGCAACAAGATGAACCGTCAGTTGTCCACACTCGAACAATCCCCGGCAACGGCGCCAAAAACTTGGTGCACGAATTTGTGATCATCAACAATGGCTCCAATAGTTTGGTAGCTCTCACACGTGAATCACACTTAGTCACAACTCCGCACAACTAACCAGCAAGTGCACTGGGTCGTCCAAGTAATACCTTACGTGAGTAAGGGTCGATCCCACGGAGATTGTTGA
>NC_029777.3:80267447-80269046 GCF_000817695.3 Arachis duranensis
GGTCCAAATGCTCTGTCACAGCACGGCTAATCATCTGTCGGTTCTCAATCGGGTTGGAATAGAATCCAGTGATTCTTTTGCGTCTGTCACTAATGCCCAGCCTTCAGGAGTTTGAAGCTCGTCACAATCATTCAATCCCAGAATCCTACTCGGAATACCACAGACAAGTTTAGACTTTCCAGATTCCCATGAATGCCGCCATCAATTCTAGCTTATACCACGAAGATTCTGATTAAGGAATCCAAGAGATATGCGCCCGGTCTAAGGTAGAACGGAAGTGGTTGTCAGTCACGCGCGTTCATTGGTGAGAATGATGATGAGCGTCACGGATCATCACATTCATCAAGTTGAAGTGCAACGAATATCTTAGAACAGGAATAAATCTAATTGGATAGAAAATAATAGTAATTGCATTGAAACTTAAGGTACAGCAGAGCTCCACACCCTTAATCTATGGTGTGTAAAAATTCCACCGTTGAAAATACATAAGTGAAAAGTCCAGGCATGGCCGAATGGCCAGCCCCCCATGAAGGTCTAAGGACTAGGCGTCCAGAGATGTCTAATACAATAGTAAACTATCCTATTTATACTAGACTAGCTACTAGGGTTTACAGGAGTAAGTAATTGATGCATAAATCCACTTCCAGGGCCCACTTGGTGTATGTTTGGGCTGAGCTTGATCTATCCACGAGATGAGGCTTCTTTTGCAGTTGAACGCCAAGTTGTAACGTGTTTTGGGCGTTCAACTCCGGTTCGTGACGTGTTTCTGGCATTTGACTCTAGAATGCAGCATGAAACTGGCGTTGAGTGCCAGTTTACGTCATCTAATCACGAATAAAGTATGGACTATTATATATTTCTGGAAAGCTCTGGATGTCTACTTTCCAACGACGTTAAGAGCACACCATTTGGAGTTCTGTAGCTCCAGAAAATCCATTTCGAGTGCAGGAAGGTCAGATTCCAACAACATCAGCAGTCCTTTGTCAGCCTCCTATCAGAGTTTTGCTCAGATCCCTCAATTTCAGCCAGAAAATATCTAAAATCACAGAAAAATACACAAACTCATAGTAAAGTATAGAAATGTGAATTTATCATAAAAACTAATGAAAACATCCCTAAAAGTAACTAGATCATACTAAAAACTACCTAAAAACAATGCCAAAAAGCGTATAAATTATCCGCTCATCACTAACACTCCTCCACTATCAACAATTCGAACTCTATCTCTCTTGATAAGTTCGAATTCTTCTTCTTCTACCTCCTCCTTCTATTCATCTTTTCCTCTGACATCTCAAGGAATCTCTATACTGTGACATAGAGGATTCCATATCTTATTGTTCTCTTCTCTTTCATATGAGCAGGAGCAAAGACAAAAGCATTCTTGTTGAGGCTGACCTTGAACCTGAAAGGACCTTGAAGCGAAAGCTAAGAGAAGCTAAAGCACTACTCTCTGTAGAGGACCTAACAAAAATCTTCAAACAAGAAGAAGACATGGCAGCCGAAAACAACAACAATGCAAACAATGCAAGGAAGGTGCTGGGTGACTTTACTGCACCTACTCCCGACTTCTATGGGAGAAGCATCTCTATCCCTGCCATT
>NC_029777.3:80269118-80270794 GCF_000817695.3 Arachis duranensis
TTGTAAATCTGTGACACTGTCAAGACCAATGGGGTTAACCCTGAGGTCTACAGACTTATGCTATTCCCTTTTGCTGTAAGAAACAGAGCTAGGATATGGTTGGACTCACAACCTAAAGAAAGCCTAAACTCTTAGGAAAAGCTAGTCAATGCCTTTTTGGCAAAGTTCTTTCCACCTCAAAAATTGAGTAAGCTTAGAGTGGAAGTCCAAACCTTCAGACAGAAGGAAGGTGAATCCCTCTATGAAGCTTGGGAAAGATACAAACAATTGATTAGAAAGTGTCCTTCTGACATGCTTTCTGAATAGAGCATCATAGGTATCTTCTATGATGGTCTATCTGAACTGTCCAAGATGTCATTGGACAGCTCTGCTGGAGGATCTCTTCATCTGAAGAAGACGCCTGCAGAAGCTCAAGAACTCATTGAAATGGTTGCAAATAACCAACTCATGTACACTTCTGAAAGGAATCCTGTGAATAATGGGACAAATCAGAAGAAATGAGTTCTTAAGATTGATACTCTGAATGCCATATTGGCTCAGAACAAAATATTGAGTTAGCAAGTCAATATGATTTCTCAAAGTCTATCTGGAATGCAAGCTGCACCAGGCAGTACTAAGGACGCTTCATCTGAAGAAGAAGCTTATGATCCTGAGAACCCATCAATGGAAGAGGTGAATTACATGGGAGAACCCTATGGAAACACCTATAATCCTTCATGGAGAAATCATTCAAATCTCTCATGGAAGGATCAACAAAGACCTCAACAAGGTTTCAACAACAATAATGGTGGAAGAAATAGGTTTAGCAATGGCAAGCCTTTTCCATCATCTTCTCAGCAACAGACAGAGAATTCTAAGCAGAGCCACTCTGACTTAGCAACCATGGTCTCTGATCTAATCAAAACCACTCAAAGTTTCATGACTGAAACAAGGTCCTCCATTAGAAACTTGGAGGCACAAGTGGGTCAGTTGAGCAAGAAAGTCACTGAACTCCTTCCTAGCACTCTTCCAAGCAATACAGAAGAGAATCCAAAAGGAGAGTGCAAGGCCATCAACATGGCCGAATTTGGAGAGGAGGAAGAGGCAGTGGTAGCCATTAAGGAAGACCTCAATGGACGTCTACTGGCCTCTAATGAGTTTCCTAATGAGGAACCATGGGAATCTAAGGCTCACACTGAGACCATAGAGATTCCATTGGCTTTACTTCTGCCATTCATGAGCTCTAACGAGTATTCTTCCTCTGAAGAGGACGAAAATGTCACTGAAGAGCAAGTTGCTAAGTACCTTGGAGCAATCATGAAGCTAAATGACAAGTTATTTGGTAATGAGACTTGGGAGGATGAACCCCCTTTGCTCACCAAGGAACTGGATGACTTGACTAGGCAGAGATTACCTCAAAAGAGATAGGACCCTGGGAAGTTCTCAATACCTTGTACATTAGGCACCATGACCTTCGAGAAGGCTCTATGTGACCTAGGGTCAAGCATAAACCTCATGCCTCTCTCTGTAATAGAGAAGCTAGGGATCTTTGAGGTACAAGTTGCAAGAATCTCACTAGAGATGGCAGACAATTCAAGAAAATAAGCTTATGGAATTGTAGAGGATGTTCTGGTAAAGATTGAAGACCATTACATCCCTGATGATTTCATAGTCCTAGAGACTGGGAAGTGCATGGA
>NC_029777.3:80271073-80271225 GCF_000817695.3 Arachis duranensis
GTTGAACCCCCACATTCAAACTCTAAGTTTGGTGTTGGGAGGTTTCAACATTACTCTGAACATCTGTGAGGCTCCATGAGGGCCCTCTGTCAACCTACTGACATTAAAGAAGCGCTTGTTGGGAGGCAACCCAATGTTATATTTTATCTATT
>NC_029777.3:80271335-80272949 GCF_000817695.3 Arachis duranensis
AAAATCAATTGAAAAAGCAAAAACAGAATGAAAAACAGAAAGAAAAATAGCACACCCTGGAGGAAAAACTTGCTGGCGTTTAAACGCTAGTAAGGGCAGCAAATGGGCGTTTAACGACCAGTCTGGCACCATTCTGGGTGTTTAACGCCAGAAAGGGGAACCAGACTGGCGTTTAATGCCAGAAAAGGGCAGCAGCCCAGCGTTTAACGCCAGGATTGGCAGAAAGGGCGTTTTACACGCCACTTGGTGCAGGGATGAGCTATCCTTGACACCTCAGGATCTGTGGACCCCACAGGATCCCCACTTACCCCACCACTCTCTCTCTTCTTCACCCATTCACCAATCACCTCAATACCTCTTCCCCAAAAAAAACCCCTCAGCCAAACCACAAAAGCCCCCTCTATCTCCTCTATTTCCTCTTCTTCTACTCTTTTCTTTCCTCTTTTGCTCGAGGACGAGCAAACCTTCTAAGTTTGTTGTGGTAAAAGCGTTGCTTTTTGTTTTTCCATAACCATTTATGGCACCTAAGGCCGGAGAAACCTCTAGAAAGAGGAAAGGGAAGGCAAAAGCTTCCACCTCCGAGTCATGGGAGATGGAGAGATTCATCTCAAGGGTGCATCAAGACCACTTCTATGAAGTTGTGGCCATGAAGAAGGTGATCCCCGAGGTCCCTTTCAAACTCAAAAAGAGTGAATATCCGGAGATCTGACATGAGATCCGAAGAAGAGGTTGGGAAGTTCTTACCATCCCCATTCAACAAGTCGGAATCTTAATGGTTCAAGAGTTCTATGCCAATGCATGGATCACCAAGAACTATGATCAAAGTGTGAACCCGGACCCAAAGAATTGGCTTACAATGGTTCGGGGGAAATGCTTAGATTTTAGTCCGAAAAATGTAAGGTTGGCATTCAACTTGCCCATGATGCAAGAAGATGAACACCCCTACACTAGAAGGGTCAACTTTGATCAAAGGTTAGACCAAGTCCTCATAGACATTTGTGAAGAGGACGCTCAATGGAAGAGAGATTCAAAAGGGAAGCCGGTTCAACTGAGAAGGCATGACCTCAAGCCCATGGCTAGGGGATGGTTGGAGTTTATCTAACGCTCAATCATTCCCACTAGCAACCGGTCCGAAGCTACTATAGACCGGGCTATCATGAGTCATAGCATCATGATTAGAGAGGAAGTAGAAGTTCATGAGGTTATATCCCAAGAACTTTATAAGGTGTCGGACAAGTCCTCTACCTTGGCAAGGTTAGCCTTCCCTCATCTCATTTGTCACCTCTGTAATTCAGTTTGAATTAACATAGAGGGAGACATCCTCATTGATGAGGACAAGCCCATCACTAAGAAGAGGATGGAGCAAACAAGAGATCCCACTCATGGACATGAGGAAATTCCTCATCATGAAATTCCTGAGATGCCTCAGGGGATGCACTTTCCTCCCCAAAACAATTGGGAGCAAATCAACACCTCCCTAGGAGAATTGAGTTCCAACATGGGACAACTAAGGGTGGAGCACCAAGAACATTCCATCATCCTCCATTAAATTATAGAAGATCAAAGAAACGTGAGAGAGGAGCAACAAAGGCAAGGAAGAGACATTGAGGAGCT
>NC_029777.3:80273127-80274981 GCF_000817695.3 Arachis duranensis
GTGTCTTAGTGTCTATGCCTTAAAGTTATGAATGTCCTATGAATCCATCACCTTTCTTAAATGAAAAATGTTCTTAATTGAAAAAGAGAAGAATTGCATAAATTTCAAATTTTATAACAGATTAATTATTTTGATGTGGTGGCAATACTTTTGATTTCTGAATGTATGCTTGAACAGTGCATATGTCTTTTGAATTTGTTGTTCATCAATGTTAAAATTGTTGGCTCTTGAAAGAATGATGAAAAAGGAGACATGTTACTGAGGATCTGAAAAAATCATAAAAATGATTCTTGAAGCAAGAAAAAACAGTGAATTCAAAAAAAGAGAGCAAGCAGAAAAAGTCAATAGCCCTTTAAACCAAAAGGCAAGGATAATAAAAAGGATCCAAGGCTTTGAGCATCATTGGATAGGAGGGCCTGCAGGAATAACATCCTGGCCTAAGCGGCTAAACCAAGCTGTCCCTAACCATGTGCTTGTGGCGTGAAGGTGTCAAGTGAAAACTTGAGACTGAGCGGTTAAAGTCGTAATCCAAAGCAAAAAGAGTGTGCTTAAGAACCCTGGACACCTCTAATTAGGGACTCTAGCAAAGCTGAGTCACAATCTGAAAAGGTTTACCCATTTATGTATCTGTGGCATGGATGTATCCGGTGGTGATACTGGAAAACAGAGTGCTTTGGGCCACGGCCAAGACTCATAAAGTAGCTGTGTTCAAGAATCATCATACTTAACTAGGAGAATCAATATCACTATCCGGATTCTGAGTTCCTATAGAAGCCAATCATTCTGAAATTCAAAGGATAAAGTGAGATGCCAAAACTGTTCAGAGGCAAAAAGCTAAAAGCCCCGCTCATCTAATTAATACTGATCTTCATAGATGTTTTTGGAATTCATTGTATATTCTCTTCTTTTTATCCTATTTGATTTTCAGTTGCTTGGGGACAAGCAACAATTTAAGTTTGGTGTTGTGATGAGCGGATAATTTATACGCTTTTTGGCATTGTTTTTAGTATGTTTTAGTTAGTTTTTATTATATTTTTATTAGTTTTTATTTAAAATTCACTTTTCTGGACTTTACTATGATTTTTTGTGTTTTTCTGTGATTTCAGGTATTTTCTGGCTGAAATTGAGGGACCTGAGCGAAAATCTAATTCAGAGGCTAAAAAGCGCTGCAGATACTGTTGGATTCTGACCTCCCTGCACTTAAATGGATTTTCTGGAGCTACAGAAGCCCAATTGGCGCGCTCTTAATTGTGTTGGAAAATAGACATTCAGGGCTTTTCAGAAATATGTAATAGTCCATACTTTGCTCGAGATTTGATGGCCCAAACAGGCGTTCCAAGTCAGCTTTAGAATTCCCAGCGTTAAACGCTGGAACTGGCACAAAAGTGGGAGTTAAACGCCCAAACTGGCACAAAAGCTGACGTTTAACTCCAAGAAAAGTCTCTACACATGGAAGCTACAATGCTCAGCCCAAGCACACACCAAGTGGGCCCGGAAGTGGATTTTTACGTCATTTACTCATTTCTGTAAACCCTAGGCTACTAGTTCTCTATAAATAGGACCTTTTGCTATTGTATTTGAAGAATCTTTCAGTCTTTGGATCATCTTTTGATCATGTTTTTATGATTGAAACCTCTTTGGGAGGCTGGCCATTCGGCCATACCTAGACCTTGTTCTTATGTATTTTCAATGGTAGAGTTTCTACACACCATAGATTAAGGTGTGGAGCTCTGCTGTACCTCGAGTATTAATGCAATTACTATTGTTCTTCTATTCAATTCAGCTTATTCTTGTTCTAAGATATCACTTGTTCCTCAACTTGATGAATGTGATGATCCGTGACACTCATCATCA
>NC_029777.3:80275042-80294250 GCF_000817695.3 Arachis duranensis
TATCTCTTGGATTCCTTAATCAGAATCTTCGTGGTATAAGCTAGAATCCATTGGCGGCCATTCTTGAGAATCCGGAAGGTCTAAACATTGTATGTGGTATTCTGAGTAGGATTCAGGGATTGAATGACTGTGACGAGCTTCAAACTCGCGATTGTGGGGCGTTAGTGACAGACGCAAAAGAATCACTAGATTCTATTCCGACATGATCGAGAACCGACAGATGAATAGCCGTGCTGTGACAGAGAGCATTGAACATTTTCACTGAGAGGACAGGACTGTAGCCATTGACAATGGTGATGCCCAACATACAGCTTGCCATGGAAAGGAGTAAGAAGGATTGGATGAAGACAGTAGGAAAGCAGAGAGACGAAAGGGACAAAGCATCTCCACACGCTTATCTGAAATTCTCACCAATGAATTACATAAGTATCTCTATCTTTATTTTATGTTTTATTCATCTTTTAATCATTAATCCTCCATAACCATTTGAATCCACCTGACTGAGATTTACAAGATGACCATAGCTTGCTTCACACCAACAATCTCCGTGGGATCGACCCTTACTCGCGTAAGGTTTATTACTTGGACGACCCAGTGCACTTGCTGGTTAGTTGTGCGAAGTTGTGATAAAGAGTTGAGATTGCAATTGAGCGTACCATGTTTATGGCGCCATTGATGATCACAATTTCGTGCACCAGTAACCATGGAGAGGAAGCAAAAAAAGCTTCTCTCAATGCAGAGCAAAGACAGCCCCCACATTCAAACTCTAAGTTTAGTGTTGGAAGGTCCCAACCATGCTTTGAACATCTGTGAAGCTCCATGAGAGCTTACTGTCAAGCTATTGACATTAAAGAAGCGCTTATTAGGAGGCAACCCAATTTTATTTATCTATGTTATTTCCTTTTTTTAGGTTAATGATCATGTGGAGTCCCAAAAATTACTGCAAAATTAAAGAAAAATAAAAAACAGCATTAAAAATAGCACACCCTGGAGGAGAAACTTACTGGAGTTTAAATGCCAGTAAGGGTAGCAGAATAGGCATTTAACGCCCAGTCTGGCACCATTCTGGGCATTAAACGCCAGAAAGAAGCACCAGACTGGCGTTAAACGCCGAAAGAAGCACTAGACTGGCGTTAAACGCCGAAAGAAGCAACAAACTGGCGTTAAACACCAGAAACAGGTTGCAGCTTGGCGTTTAACGCCAGGAAATGAATAAAAGCTGGCGTTTAACGCCAGAAACAAGCAGCAGTCTGGCGTTAAATGCCAGGATTGCACACTAAGGGCATTTACACGCCTAATTGGAGCAGGGATGAGAAATCCTTGACCCTTCAGGATCTGTGGTCCCCACAGGATCCCCACCTACTACACCTCTCTCTCTCCCCCTCACATATCTCTATAACACTCTACCCAAAACACCACTCACCTATCAAATCCTATTCTCTTCCCTATATTCTCTTTACTAATCACCTCCATCCCTCTTCCCCAAAAACCCCACCTACCTCAGTTTCAAATTCAAACATTTTCCCTCCCAAACCCACCCAATTCTATTCGGCCACCCTCCTTCTCTTCCCCTATAAATACCCCTCCTCACTCCTTCATTTTAACACATCACAAACACTCTTCTTACCCTCTTGGCTGAACCACTATCTCCCTCCATCTCCTCCATTTTATTCTTTTCCCCCTTCTTTCTTTCTTCTTTTGCTTGGGGACGAGCAAACCTTTTAAGTTTGGTGTGGTAAAAGCATTACTTTTTTGTTTTTATTTTTCCATAACCATTTATGGCACTTAAGACCGGAGAAACCTCTAAAAAGAGTAAAGGTAAGGCAAAAGCTTCCACCTCCGAGTCATGGGAGATGGAGAGATTGATAAACCCATATTTTACAGTTTATCTTGTACTCAATTGAGTGGATTTTATCAACTCTTTACCCACTTATTCATACTATTTGCATGTTTTACATTTCCCTTCCTAATTATGTGCTTTGATTGAAAACATGCTTCTTTGGACTTATATTTGCTTATTATTAATCCTCTCTTATCACCATTAGATGCCTTGATATGTGTGTTAAGTGATTTCAGAGATTACAGGGCAAGAATGGCTTGGAGGATGGAAAGGAAGCATGCAAAGTGGAAGGAATGCAAGAAGTTGGAAAAATTGCTAACCTGTCCAGCCTGACCTCTTCGCACTCAAACGGCTATAACTTTAGCTAATGAGGTCCAAACGACGCGGTTCTAGTTGCGTTGGAAAGCTAACGTCCGGGGCTTCGATTTGATATATAATTTTCCATAGTTGCCTCGACGCCAGGTGACGCGAACGTGTGGGTCAACAACCAATCCGCGCGGTCGCGTGGACGACGCGGCCGCGTCACTTTTCCGTGACCTATACGGACCAGAAAGCGCTGGAAGTGATTTCTGGGCTATTTCTGACCCAGTTTTCGGCCCAGAGAACACAGATTAGAGGCTATAAAGTGGGGGAATGCATGTATTCATAATGAAGCACTCATAATTCACTTCTCTCCTCTCTCTCTTAGGATTAGAAATTAGGATTTTTAGAAACTAGGATTTAGGACTTCTCTTGGTTTTTAAGAGTGACTCTCGATTCAGGTTCAATGTTCCTTTTTATTTATTTTTCCAATTAAATTTATGAACTCTTCCATGTTACAGATTACTCTTTTAAATTAATGCTATTTGAGATATTTCAGATCTATGATTGCTTTCTTTAATTTATGTTGTCAGTACTTATCCAAATTAGTTTCATTCGAGTAGATAGTTTTTCTTTTGGCTCTGGTTAAATAACTGGCGACTGTTGAGTTATCAAACTCATTGTTAATTGAAAATTGGAATTCATCCACTTAACTTACCTTCATAGTTAGAGGTTAACAAAGTGGGAGAAAAATCCAATTCTCATTACAATTGATAAGGATAACTGGGATAGGACCTCCAGTTCTTATACCTTGCCAAGAGATTTTATTAGTATTGTTTTACTTATCATATAATATATTCGCACCTTACTTCCAAAACCCCAATTTACAACTCATAACCAATAATAAGAACATACCTCCCTGCAATTTCTTGAGAAGACGACCTGAGGTTTAAATACTCGGTTATCAATTTATTTAGGGGTTTGTTACTTGTGACAACCAAAACGTTTGTACGAAGGAATTTTTGACGGTTTAGAGACTATATCTACAACGCGACTGTTTTTATGACATTCTTTACTGGCAAAAATCCCAACGTCAAAATGGCGCCGTTGCCGGGAAATTGTAAACGTGTGCCTTATTTTTGGTTATTGTAAATAATTTTCAAAAAAAAATATATTTATCTTTTTTTAAAATCTTATCTTTTTCAAAATATTTTCTTTTTGTTGATTTTTATTTTGTCTCACTACTATGAACTCTCACCCCTTTGGCTATGAGTCTGGTTACAATAATATTGCAGGAAAAAGAAATTACAATGAGAACAGGCATCAAGGTTGGAACAATCAAAGATGGGAGGAGCCACAAGGATTTGATCAACCCTCATGGCAACAACTACCTCCAATGGACTATCAACAACCACCACCATATGACTATGAACCCTTTCCTCAACATAACTTTGGACCACCACACTCACAAGCCCCTTTCCGCCATTCACCTCCATATGACCCTAACCCTCAACCACCATACCAACCACCTTATGAACCATATGAACCATATATAGAACCACCCCAATTCCAACCAAATTACTCACAAGAACCACCACTTCAATATTCACCATCTCCATATCCATCAATCCAAGAGCATTATGATCCTATTTATGAAAATCGAGTGCATCAAGAGGCAAAGGATCGTCTCAAGGAAACAATGGATCAATTTCAGGCAACCACTCAACAACTGGGGCAAGTATTAATTCAATGGGCTTCTAGACGCTTAAATATACAAGGCTCAGCCACAGCCCCATGTGGACAGTCTAGTGAAGAGCATAACATAAAGGAGATACCAGAAACTCCAGTGGACAAGACAGAGCATGAATTCGTACTAGAACAAGTAGAAGAAGCTGTCATTGTTCAAGAAGAAGAAGAAGTGGTTGAAGACTTAGGAGATGCAGAACCTCCATGGGAAAGTCAAGACATTGAGCCTCCTTCCAAGACGGTTGAAATTGATGCTAAGGAGGGTGTACAACTTCCAATGCATATCACAGTTGAAGACTTGGAAGAAGTTGATCAAGAGATGGAGATTTAAGAAGAAGAAGCACAACCTCCCATGCCCTTGGAAAGCAACGAAGAGATGATTGAATTGGAAGAAAGCTACCAAGAGGAAGAGGTTGAAATTGAAGAAGTTTGCAAAGAGGTGGTAATTATCAGAGAAGAGCACAAGGGAGTGGAGCTTGCAATTTCATTAAAGATACCTCCCCCTAGGTTGCCATCATCCTTCACAACATTCAAGTGGGTAAAATTCATATCCCATAGCTTTCTAATCCCACTTGAATATGGGCTACTGGAGACGGATGGTCAACTTAGAGCTCTTTGTGGCATTAAGAGCAAGAGGAAGATGGTCAGTGGTAAGAATTGTCCTGCAAGGTTCATCATGGTTGGAAGCTTTAAGTTTAAACGTAAAGGTTGGTATAGAGCTCAACTGAATGGGTCTAGGAAGTTGTTTGGCCGCTTATGTGAGAATTCAGACTGCTTGCCACCCGGATGGAACAATATTGCTCAACCAAAAGACGGGTGCAAAGGCAAGGTCTGGGACCCCGGAATCTATTCTACCAATCACCACTCTTGGGGCCTTGTCACTTGCTTTAACTTGCTTGAAGGCTTTCTGTGCCTTGTTTGGGATCCCGGAGGCTATTGGAAGTACAAACATTGGTGGGAATTCCTGGATCAATACAAGCACAAGCCACCCTAGCAGGAAGCTCATCAAATGTCCAACTTAAGGACTATAACTAAAAGTGCTAGGTGGGAGACAACCTACCATGGTATGATCGTTCATTTTTCATTTTTATTTAGTTTTATTTACTTTTGAGTTTTATTTTATTTTATTATATTGAACCTGGAGTTTTGCATCACATTCATATTAACACTGCATTCTGCATTTTATTTCAAAAAAAAAGCGAGCACGCGACGCGACCGCATCAGCGACGCGTCCGCGTCGCAAGGAGATGAGAGAATAATAAATTGAATAGAGAGTTACGCATGAGCAGGGCTGGAGGCGCGCTATTAGCACAAATTGACTCCATGCGAACGCGTCGATGACGCGTCCGCGTCATTTGGAAAAATAGCCTCCCACGCGACCGCGTCACCCACGCGGCCGCGTGACCTGAAATCGGCGTAAAAAGGGTGTATGGCCGAAAGTTGAGCTGGAATTGGGCTGGACCCGTGCTAGCAGCACAAGCCCTGCCACGCAAACGCGTCACCCACGCGTCCGCGTCATATTGGAAATAAGGCCACTCGCGCGATCGCGTCGACCACGCGACCGCGTCACCTTGGATTTTGGCAATACCAAGTTTCGAACAGAGAGTTGTGCGGCCGCGAGGCTGCACTCGCGCCACTAGCACAAATCGAGTCACGCGATCGCGTGCCCCACGCGTCCGCGTCACCCAACCTTATCGCGCACCACGCGACCGCGTCACCCACGCGACCGCGTCGCCAGCGTCGCACAACCTATCTGGATTAGTGCCAATTTTCTTATCTTCTCTTTTCTAATCCTAATTTCTTCCTTCTCTCTCCTTTCTCACTTTCTTTTTCTACTTCTCATTCTTTTTCACTTTTATTTTATTTTATTTAATTTTTTTGCATACTTTCATTCATTGCATATTTTATTTTTCTAAAAGTTATTATTGGTGTTCAAATATTCTTATTCAACTGTTACATCTTTTCTGGTATTTTCTTGGTGCTTCATGACTTGTTTAATTCTGATTGAGTAATATTATTTAAATCAATGCCAATCTTTTATACCTATAATACTTTTGCATTATTATCTCTCCTTACCCACACTCTCTTCCCTATTGTTGCAACTTTTTGCACTCTTGATTTGCCATGTCCTTCTATTATTTTCTCACTTGCATGTTGTAGCTACCATGTAATTGAGACCCTTATTTTTGGCATTAACCAACCCCTGTTTTATTTGTTTTCTATCTTTGCTTTGGGTCACTTTCCTTCCCTTTTTCTTTCAGGATGGCCACCAGGAAGAGACCGGAAAACGTTTACATGGGAGAGACAAACAAGTTCCTACGCACATTCCTTGATGAGAAAAGCATCAGTTGGAGCAACCCATTCACCTGCACATCTCAGCATGCACCGATGACGGTACAATCTTTAAGTGTGGGGAGGTCGATACCGATCTCCATGGGTTAGTACTTTCCTGTCTCAAACACCAATATTTTATTTTCTTTGTTAATTGTTGCATTTGCATATTTAATTTCATGTTTATTTGATTTTTGCACTTCTTTGTAATTAGTTGTTGTATTTGCATGTTTACTTGATTTTATGTATATTTTACCATTACTTGGTTGAAATAATATTTTCTTTTTCAAGAAACGTTTTGTAGCATTTCACTAATTTGAATAAAATTTTTTGTTACACTTGTTTGAAGTTGTATTTGGAACATGGTTTTTGAGGCAAAGAACACACAACCTGTGAGATTTGAGCTTAATTACATGGTTACATTATTTAACCATAAATTTTTATTCTTGTGTGTTCACTTCTCTATGATTGTAATCTTTATTTTGTTCCATTCTATATGTCCAATATTTAATATATTTGCATGCTTGCATATGATTGAGGCTATTGTTTGATTCTAGCTCACTTATCCCAAAATTAACCTACCTTTTACATCATCCTTGTTAGCCCCTTGAGCTTTTAAATCCCCTCTTGTTTTATAACCATATTACTAGCCTTAAACAAAAAAACAAAATAAAAATCCCAAGTTGAATCCTTGGTTAGCTTAAGATAGATATTGTGTATAATTTAAGTGTGGGAAATTTTATGGGAACATGGGATGATATGAAAAAAAGTAGGAAATTAAATTGAATAAGTTATTTGAAAATTTGGGAAGCATGCTCATGTGAAATCAAAATAATTAAATTACCATGTGCATTGAAAAAAAAATATTAAGTAATTAAATAAGGGGATACAAAAAAAAAAGAGAAGAAAAATAATATTACCCCAAAATGCAAAATAAAAAGAATCAATGCACACATTTTTCAGTATTTGAATAAAGGGGATACAAAAAGAATTTCCCAAACGCAAAAAGCGACGCACATAGGATAAACATAAATAAAAAAATTAAGATATGAGCATGTAATATAAAAGATGGGAAAAATATGGAAAAATAGGTGAAGAAGCTTTGCTTTACAAAATATGTATGTTAGGTGAGATCTTAGACTAATCAAGGATTCACTTAATTAGCTCACTTAGCCTTATACATATACCCTTACCTCTACCTTGGCCCCATTACAACCTTAACAAAAGACCTCATGATGTTTGCATTGGTATGCTAAATAATTATTGATTGGTTAGATGAAGAACAAGGTTTAGAAAGTATGATTAGAGAAGAGTAGAGTGATTAACCCTATACACTTGAGAGATTAGAGTGCATATACACTTCCTGTGAGGGTTCAGTGCTTAATTCTATGTTCCCTGCTTTCATGAGCTATCTTCTTACAAGTTTACTTGTCTTTATTTTATATGATTTGAATTAGTGAAATTTGAATTATTTTTGTCTTAAAGAACTTATTTATTTTTAACTAAGTAGGTAGAAACATTTTAGCATGTAGTTGCATTTATAGGTTGCATTTCATACATTCTTACCATTCCTCTTCATCTTTATAGTTTCTCTGGAGCTTAGCATGAGGACATGCTATTATTTAAGTGTGGGGAGGTTGATAAACCCATATTTTACAGTTTATCTTGTACTCAATTGAGTGGATTTTATCAACTCTTTACCCACTTATTCATACTATTTGCATGTTTTACATTTCCCTTCCTAATTATGTACTTTGATTGAAAACATGCTTCTTTGGACTTATATTTGTTTATTATTAATCCTCTCTTATCACCATTAGATGCCTCGATATGTGTGTTAAGTGATTTCAGAGATTACAGGGCAAGAATGGCTTGGAGGATGGAAAGGAAGCATGCAAACTGGAAGGAATGCAAGAAGTTGGAAAAACTGCTAAGCTGTCCAGCCTGATCTCTTCGCACTCAAACGGCTATAACTTTAGCTACAGAGGTCCAAACGACGCGGTTCTAGTTGCGTTGGAAAGCTAACGTCCGGGGCTTCGATTTGATATATAATTTGTCATAGTTTCCTCAACGCCAGGTGACGCGAACGCATGGGTCACGCGGACACGTGACCTAGCCAACAACCAATCCGCGCGGTCGCGTGGACGACACGGCCACGTCACTTTTCTACGACCTGTACGGACCAGAAAGCGCTGGAAGTGATTTCTGAGCTATTTTTGACCCAGTTTTCGTCCCAGAGAACACAGATTAGAGGCTATAAAGTGGGGGAATGCATGTATTCATAATGAAGCACTCATAATTCACTTCTCATGATTTAGATTAGTTTTGAGAGAGGTTCTCTCCTCTCTCTCTTAGGATTAGAAATTAGGATTTTTAGAAACTAGGATTTAGGACTTCTCTTGGTTTTTAAGAGTGACTCTCGATTTAGGTTCAATGTTCCTTTTTATTTATTTTTCCAATTAAATTTATGAACTCTTCCATGTTACAGATTACTCTTTTAAATTAATGCTATTTGAGATATTTCAGATTTATGATTGCTTTCTTTAATTTATGTTGTCAGTACTTATCCAAATTAGTACATGATTACTGCTTCCCATCTGAAGACAATTTTTATTCAGTAAATTTACTATTTTCTTTTTGGCTTTGATTGAGACATTGGTAACTCTTGAGTTATCAAACTCATTGTTGATTGAAAATTGGAATTCATCTACTTAACTTACCTTCATAGTTAGAGGTTAACAAAGTGGGAGAAAAATCCAATTCTCATTACAATTGATAAGGATAACTGGGATAGGACCTCCAGTTCTTATACCTTGCCAAGAGATTTTATTAGTATTATTTTATTTTACTTATCATATAATATATTCGCACCTTACTTCCAAAACCCTAATTTACAACTCATAACCAATAATAAGAATATATCTCCCTGCAATTCCTTGAGAAGATGACCCGAGGTTTAAATACTCGGTTATCAATTTATTTAGGGGTTTGTTACTTGTGACAACCAAAACATTTGTACGAAGGGATTTTTGACGGTTTAGAGACTATATCTACAACGCGACTGTTTTTATGACATTCTTTACTGGCAAAAATCCCAACGTCAGAGATTCATCTCAAAGGTCCATCAAGACCACTTCTATGAAGTTGTGGCCAAGAAGAAGGTAATCCATGAGGTCCCTTTCATGCTCAAGAAAAATGAGTATCCGGAGATCCGACATAAAATCCGAAGAAGAGGTTGGAAAGTTCTGACCAACCCTATTCTACAAGTCAGGATCTTAATGGTTCAAGAGTTCTATGCCAATGCATGGATCACTAAGAACCATGATTAAAGTATGAACCCAAACCCAAAGAATTGGCTTACAATGGTTTGGGAAAAATACTTAGATTTCAGTCTGAAAATATAAGGTCGGCGTTCTACTTGCCAATAATGCAAGAAAGCACATGCCTCTACACTAAAAGGGTCAACTTTGATCAAAGGTTGGACCAAGTCCTCATGGATATATGTGTGGAAGGAGCTCAATGGAAAAGAGACTTAAGAGGCAATCCAGTTCAATTGAGAAGACCGGACCTTAAGCCTGTGGCTAGAGGATGGTTGGAGTTCATCCAACGCTCCATCATTCCTACTAGCAACCGATCTGAAGTGACTGTGGATCGGGCCATCATGATCCATAGTATCATGATTAGGGAGGAAGTGAAAGTTCATGAGATCATACCTCTAAAACTCTACCAGATGGCTGACAAGTTATCCACCTTGGCAAGGTTATCATTTTCTCATCTCATTTATCACCTATGCAATTTGGCTGGGATAGACATAGAAGGAGACATCCTTATTGAAGAGGACAAGCCCATCACTAGAAAGAGGATGGGGTAAACAAGAGAGCCCACTCATGGACCTCAACAAGAGTATGAGAAATTCCCTCATCAAGAAATTCCTGAGATGCCTCAAAGGATGCATTTTCCTCCACACAACTATTGGGAGCAACTCAACACCTTTTTGGAAGGCTTGAGTTACAACATGGACCAACTAAGGGTGGAGCACCAAGAGCACTCCATCATTCTCCATGAAATTAGAGAAGATCAAAGAGCTATGAGGGAGGAGCAACAAAGGCAAGGCAAGAGCACCATTAGTTCTTCAAGAGGAAGACGCCACCCTCACTAAGGTGGACTCATTTCTTAATCTCCTTGTCTATTTATTTTTCTGTTTTCGGTTTTGAGTTTTATGTTTGGCTATGTTTTGTGTCTTTATTACATGATCATTTGTGTCTAGTGTCTATGCCTTAAAGCTATCAATAATTCCATGAATCCTTCACCTTTCTTAAATGAAAAATGTGCTTAATTAAAAAAGAACAAGAAGTACTTGGATAAATTGTTGGCTCTTGAAAGAATGATGAACAAAGAGAAATATTATTGATAATCTGAAATATCATGAAATTGATTCTTGAAGCAATAAAAAGCAGTGAATAACAAAGCTTGCGAAAAAAAAAGAGTAGCGGAAAAAAAAGTGACGAAAAATTAAAAGAAAAAGAAAGAAAAAGAAAAAAACAAGCAGAAAAAGCCAATAGCCCTTTAAACCAAAAGGCAAGGGTAAAAAGAATCCAAGGCTTTGAGTATTAATGGATAGGAGGCCCAAGAAAATAAAATTCAGGCCTAAGCAGCTAAATCAAGCTGTCCCTAACCACCTGCTTGTGTCATGAAGGTCCAAGTGAAAAGCTTGAGACTGAGTGATTAAAGTCGTGATCCAAAGCAAAAAGAGTGTGCTTAAGAACTCTGGACACCTCTAACTGGGGACTTTAGCAAAGCTAAGTCACAATCTGAAAATGTTCACCCATTTATGTGTCTGTGGCATTTATGTATCCGGTGGTAATACTGGAAAACAAAGTGCTTAGGGCCACGGCCAAGACTCATAAAGTAGCTGTGTTCAAGAATCAACATACTAAACTAGGAGAATTAATAAAACAATCTAAAATTCTGAGTTCCTATAGATGCCAATCATTCTGAATTTCAAAGGATAAAGTGAGATGCCAAAACTGTTCAGAAGCAAAAAGCTACTAGCCCCGCTCATCTAATTGGGACTAATTTTCATTGATATTGTGAGATTCATTGTATATTCTCTTCTTTTTATCCTATTTGATTTTCAGTTGCTTGGGGACAAGCAACAATTTAAGTTTGGTGTTGTGATGAGCGGATAATTTATACACTTTTTGGCATTGTTTTTATATAGTTTTTAGTATTTTTATTCACTTTTTAGTATATTTTTATTAGTTTTTAAGCAAAAATCATATTTCTGGACTTTACTATGAGTTTGTGTGTTTTTCTGTGATTTCAGGTTTTTTCTAGCTGAAATTGAGAGACCTGAGCAAAAATCTGATTCAAAGGCTGAAAAAGGACTACTGATGCTGTTGGATTCTGACCTCCCTGCACTTGAAGTAGAATTTTTAGAGCTACAAAAGTCCAAATGGTGGGCTCTCAATTGCGTTTGAAAGTAGACATCCAGGGCTTTCCATCAATATATAATAGTCTATACTTTGCCCGAGTTTAGATGATGCAAACTGGCGTTCAACGCCAGCTTTCTGTCATATTCTAGCGTTAAACGCCAGAAACAAGTTGCAAGCTAGAGTCAAATGCCAGAAACAAGTTACAAACTGACGTTTAACTCCAAGGAAGGCCTCTACACGTGGAAGCTTCAATACTCAGCCCAAGCACACACCAAGTAGGCCCCGGAAGTGGATTTCTGCATTATTTACTTATTTCTGTAAACCCTAGTAACTAGTCTAGTATAAATAGGACCTTTTACTATTGTATTAGACATCTTTTGATCTCTTGATCACGTTTTTGGGACTGGCCATTCGGCCATGCCTGGACCTTGTTCTTATGTATTTTCAACGGTGGAGTTTCTACACACCATAGATTAAGGTGTGAAGCTCTGCTGTTCCTCGAGTATTAATGCAAAGTACTATTGTTCTTCTATTCAATTCATGCTTATTCTTAGTCTAAGATATTCATTCACACACAAGAACATGATGAATGTGATGATTATGTGACACTCATCACCATTCTCACTTATGAATGCGTGATTGACAACCACTTCCGTTCTACATGAAGACAAGCTTGAATGTATATCTCTTGGGTTTCTAATCAACGATTCACATCGACTCCCCTCGAACAATGGGGCATCTGAATCTGAGATTGGAACCTCCGTGGTATAGGCTAGAATCCATTGGCAGCATTCCTGAGATCCAGAAAGTCTAAACCTTGTCTGTGGTATTCCGAGTAGGATCTGGGACGGGGATGACTGTGATTAGCTTCAAACTCGCGACTGTAGGGCATGGTGACAGACGCAAAAGGATAGTAGATCCTATTCCTACACGATCGAGAACCAGCAGCTGATTAGCCATACGATATCTGTGCATGGTATTTTTCATCTGAGACGAGCAATCCGACAGTTGATTAGCCGTACAGAAACCGTAGAGGACCATTTTCACTGAGAGGATGGGAAGTAGCCATTGACAATGGTGACACCCAACATACAGCTTGCCATAGAAAGGAGTATGAAGGATTGGATGAAGGTAGTAGGAAAGCAGAGATTCAGAAGGAACAACGCATCTCCATACACTTATCTGAAATTCACACCAATGAATTACATAAGTATCTCTATCTTTATTTTATGTTTATTTATCTTTTAATTATTAAAACTCCATAACCATTTGAATCCGCCTGACTGAGATTTACAAGATGACCATAGCTTGCTTCAAGTCGACAATCTCCGTGAGATCGACCCTTACTCACGTAAGGTTTATTACTTGGACGACCCAGTCACTTGCTGGTTAGTTGTGCGAAGTTGTGAAAAAGAGTTGAGATTACAATTGTGTGTACCAAGTTGTTGGCGCCATTGAAGATCACTATTTCGTGCACCAGACGTCTAAGATAAAGTGAAAGCCAGCAAGCATTCTTACTATAACATAGCCTTAGAGTCCACCAAAAGAAGATTTATAGAATCTAGGGGCATTAAGACTAGTGAAAACGAGAACCCCAGACCTGTAACATAAATCCTACACTCGCTAAAAAGGAGGAGTCCAGAAAGTCTATTAGAATATCTCAGGAATACTCTTTGTCCACCCTTTTTTTTTTACTATCCATATGAATCTAGGGTACTGCTAACTAATCGAAAATCTCATTAGAACTCTTCTCTTTCTTAGACGCATAGTTTTTTTTTATTGCCGATGGCGGCTCATGCTGGTAAACTAAAAATCCGCCCTAAAGTTATAGAGGATGGCGTTGTGGAAAATGGCAGAAATGGTGGATTACCTAAAAAATACACATATATGTACAAAAAAAATGTAAAAAAATTGTAAATATAATAAACTATAAAATATATCTATGTAAGCAACTTTCTAGTCATAAAATATCCAATTAATATAGCAAATATAATAGCAAATTTAGCAAATAAACATACATCAAGATCAAATCATAACTCAAAAGTCATAAGCAAGCCATAAAATAGAAGACATAAAACATAAAAACTATAGACCATCTAGATTCTTGCTCTCATCAAATTCATCCAAATTAAGGCGATTATTATCGTGTCCCTCTGTCCCCCTCATCATCCTCTGATTCGGTATCATTGAATTGAATCTCCTCTTCTTGTTCTTCGTCATTTTCAGAATCCTCTTCATCTTCAAATTCTGGTTCTTCATCCTCTTCCAAAGTTACTGCCTTTCCTTTTCCTTTTTTTGAAGCCTTAGATCCATTTGGTCCTCCCTTTGTACCACGTCTTACAGTTGCAGGTTCTTTTCTTTTTCTATTTTGTTGTCTTCTAGTATTTGTCATAGGCTCATGTCCTCCCATTGCTTCAAAAACAAGGTTTCAACTCAAAGTGTTGTTATCTTGATGAACCAAATCAGCATCATCATCCACATTATTATCATCTTGAAAGGTGGCAGTCCCAATTTCTTCCACTAACCACTCATTACACTCATCAATATCATTGAGTGCAATAGGGTCAACTTCATCTTTAAGGATGTACCTCTCGATGAGTTGTTGGTTATACTTTATGAAGACCAAACTCTCCATCCTTTCATGATCAAGCCTATTTATTTTCTTAGTATGAATATGCTCGAATATACTCCAATTGCGCTCACATCCAGAAGTACTACAAGTCAAGCTCAAGATCTTGATAGCAAGGTCTCGCATGTTTGGAGCTTCATGCCTATATGTTCGCCACCAAAATGCTATAAAATTAAAATAAATTTGTCTAAGCCTTTAATTGAACTAAATTTATAAAGCTTTGTTAAATTTATAACAATCTTACCGGGTGAAATCTTTTTCCTTTGAGATTTTGCAAAATCTGATCCAAAAAGTCCATAGCCGGCCTTGTATAGTGCTTGCTTCTCCAATATCTTCTATTGCACAGCTTGACTTGGCACCAATCTAGTGATGCACTCAAACCACCCCTTTGTAACTTCTAAATCCAGCTCAATCCAAGGGTTGTCATAAAATAACTCGGGATTCAGAAAATGACCGGCTGCATGCAACGGACGATGAAGTAGGTAATTCCATCTGTTGTCAATAATTTTAAAAACATCATTGTACTTGCTCTCATCATTAAGAAATGTTTTTATGATGAATTTCTTTGCCTTCTCCATTACTTCATAAATATATCCCATTGGTGGCTTCTTCTCCCCATTAACAAGTCTAAGCACCCGAACAAGAGGGCCCAAGATCTTAAGGGTGTACTTGACATGATTCCAAAAAGAGGGCATGAGAACAATCTTTGTTGCCTTCCTCCCCTTTGCCTCCTTTGACAACTTATTCTTTGCCCATTCATCCGAGGTGAACATTCTTCTCATATTTTCTTTCTCCTCATAAAGCCTTTCCAAAGAGAAAAATGAAGTAGCAAATTGGGTGACTGCATGCCTTACCAACTCCTTGCCATTTGTGAAGTGTCTCAACATAGCTAATGTGCTAGAGTGACTATAAGTGAAGCTAATCAACGAAATGGCCATTTTTACGATTTTTTTTAATTAATGGCAACTTTCCAATATCCTCAAGCACCAAATTCAAATAGTGGGCAACACAAGGAGTACAAAACAAATTTGGTCTTTTCTCCATCAGCAACTTACCGGCAAGAACATAATTACTCCCATTATCAGTTACAACTTGAACAACGTTGTGCTCACCAATTTTCTCCACAACATCATCAAGAAGCTCAAATACTTTCTCACCAGTCTTTACATAATCAAAAGCATCAATAGACTTCAAAAATATTGTCCCAGCTGGAGAGTTTACAAGAAAATTAATAATGCTCCTTTGCCTTTTATCCGTCCAAGCATCTGACATAATAAAGCAACCATACTTTTTTCATTGTTCTTTATGACCCTTCAACAATCCTTTGGTGTATTCCAACTCCTTATTAAGCAGCGGAACCCTTAGAGCATGATAACTGGGAGCAGGTAAATTGGGACCAAAGCTTCCAACAGCCCACAATATTTCTTGAAAACTCTTCAACTTTACTGGGTTCAATGGAATCCCAGCTTGGTAGAACCACCGTGCTATGTATCGATGAACTCTATGAATTGCTTCATTATTACATACTTTCTTCATGTTCTGCTACCTCAATTTCTCTCTTTTGTTTCTTGCAATGGCAGTTTTAGGTCTTCTAACTAACAAGTCCATTGGACCTCTTATGCTAGTTGCACCCCCTCTAGCACTACTTGCACCTCCTCTAGCTGCTACCATTGGAGCTAGATTATGAGGTTCATCAATCCCTTGAGCATCTTCCTCCAATAATCTGAATCCCAAACTCTCTAAGTCAAGTTCTCTAGCATTGACACTTTGTTCTTCGGTGCTTCTCGGTATGGCACTTTGTCTTTCTCAATTTTTTCTGATTGTAATACTCTCATAATTCAGCAATAACATCTTTTGGAACCATTTTACATCCAGCAACATTTTCAGGCTTGATCATTAAGTGCTCTTTTGCCTGTGTGATGCCTCCTTTCATAATTTTTCCACAAAAATTACATACAGTGTCATTGGTATTTCCTTTTTCTACCGTACTAATATATTTTCAGCTTGGGTCAACTCTATTAGAACGGACAGGAGTTGTAGGACCAACAGGAGTAGCACCAACAATAGGACCAACAGTGGAAGGGGTAGGAGCATTAGAATTAAGGGCTTGTCTAGAAGTGGACATAGTGAACTGAATGGGAAAAAAATGAAAGAAGAGAAGTTTAACACTGATTATTGATAAAGAAGGGACAGCAGAGAAGAGAGAAAAAAAAGGAGTAGAGAAGATGAAATACGTTGTACGAACCAGCCGTGATGAACAGGTAATGAGCAGCAGTGATGAGAGAACAGAGACGAGCGACGGCGATGGATGGTAGCGTGGTCCAGAAATCTGGGTCGCAGAGATGTGAGAACAGAGATGAAGAGAGTGTTTTTTTTTTAAGAAGAGGCAGAGGAGGGAGTTTTTGAATGAGGGGATGATTATTAGAGTTAGTGGGATCTGACTTAAGTTTCTTAAATTACCCAAATCACCCTCAAATTTTTTTGAAAAATCCAAAAAAAAATCTCCCGCTATTTCCGCCATACAGATCGCGTTCAGTCATGACGCCCCGTTACAACCCCATCACGGCGCCCAGTAAATGGCGGTAGGGTCAAAACCCGTCACGCCATACCGCTATGGCACCGCCATAACCGTTATTTAAAAACACTACTTGAACGAGAGTCATATTAAGTTAAAAATAAAAGTAAAATTATTTTGATTGATTACAGACTACTTCTCTTATGATTTCTCTCGTTTGTCATTTAAAGAGAAGGAAGGACGAAAAGGTAGTTTTAAAGCGTTCAACCATGATCTATTATATTTTTCTAGTAGTTCGATATAACCTTATTAGAATGGTAGACCAGTGAAATGAAAAAATAGTTGATAAGAATTTTTTCTGCCATATATGTTTAAAGCAGATTACATATATCGATTTTATTTGCCAACTAGCATATGTAACTTTTTTCCCCTTAATATCATCAGGTCCCATATGTTATCCATCTTTATATATATATGATAACATTTATAAAGAAATTATTTTTAACTGGATTTTTATTACAAGTCTTCAAAGAAATTATTTTTAACTGGATTTTTATTACAAGTCTTCTTGATAAGCCTCAAACATTTTATACTTACAACTTTGAAGTAGCAGTGAGAACTATTAATACGTTGGTCAGCCCAGATCGTAGTCCCGGTTGTAAGTCCTAGAAAGGCAGTGAATCCGTTGGTTAACAAGGGTGGTCCTGTAGCTCACAAAGTTCTAACCATAAAATGGCTAGTTTATTGAGAACGATGAGTCGTTTAAATCTAAGAAAAAATAATTCCTTAGTAATAAAAACAGATAATGATGAAGCCTCCACCTCTAGAACTAAAAATGAATTAGAAATAGCCAAATTAGAAGAAAGTTTTCATAATTGGAATATACCTATAGTAGAAAAAGATAAAATATATAAAAAGAGAAACTTCTGGGAAGGAAGAAATTATGAAATCCACATGTTAGAATATTGTAAACCAGGAACGAGTAGTAATAAAATTATCACCATCTTAGAAGAAGATAAATTGAAAGAACATAGCAGTAAAGGATATAACTTCATCCATATAGGATTAATACAAGTAGTCATAAAACCTAATTTTAGAATAGGAATTAATCTGCCTATATTATTAACCTTAAGAGATACCAGATTAAAAAATTTTAGTGATTCATTAATAGGAATATTAGAAAGTAACTGTCATGATGGACCAGTTTTTTTTAATTGTTATCCAAATTATGCTATGAATCTAAAAAATGAATACACCTGGCAAGTCTTAAAATTGCAAGTAACATCTGATGAGACCATTATAAATGAGAAATATGATCCATTCGAAATAATCTATAGGATATATTATAAAATTATTAAAGTTGATTATGACTTTAGAGCATTAAGACAATCCTCAAAAGACGAAACAATAATTATGCATGCAAATCTAAAAAGATCTAATATACAAACACCTAGAAGATTAAGACATGAAGAATTAAAAAGTCGTATGCCTGAAGAATGGATAATACCTGATGGTATTGAAGAACCACAAATGCAAAATACTAGAATAAGGGAAATTATAAGAGAAGGACCTGATATTAGAATTAGGATGAATAGATCCCAATCATTAAGAATTCCTGATAATGTTGAAACTATTAGTCATAGAAATTTTATAGATAACTCATCAATAGAAAATGTTGATGATATTGTAGGAATTGACAACAGAAGGCCACATATAGCCACTGCTGTATATCAATCACCTTCAGAATTTGATCCAAGGGAATCACAAGTTTTATCAGTAATTATAAAGGAAGAACCATTTGAGATTGATAAAGAGTGGATAAGACAAGATTTTAATGCTGGTTATAATAAATCACTAAGAGATTGGTATTTTACCAACCATTCAGAAAATGAAGTTATTAGACTAAGAGAACTATTCTATGATTTTATGAAAGAAAATAGAATTAGTTTATACCTCTTTGACTGGTACGTTAATTATTACTCCAAACCCGATAAGAAATTATGTCCTTTAACAAAGCCAACTGTTGTTTGGAAAACAAGCTCAGGATCAGTAATAGAATCTGAATATCCCCCTAAAGAAACTATTAAAATACCAATTGGAAAAGACTTAGAAGTTGAAGCAACACCCTATAAAGATAGCAATGCAGATGAAAATATAGAAAAAAAGAGATATTAAGAAATTACATCAGCAATTAAATTTTACTAATACCATGTTAGATATAATGAAAAATCAGTTAGGAAGAATGGAAAATATGGAAAAAATTATTAAGGTAGAAAAACCCATAGAAATACCTATATATAAATTACAAAGTTTAAATAATATTAGCTTAAAATCTAAAGTAGAAACAGAAGTTGAAGAACTAAAAGAAAAACCTAGAAGTATTAATCTAGGAAAATTAACAATTAATACATT